>NC_090267.1:176889959-177204459 GCF_040414725.1 Anabrus simplex
CCTTCAGACGCAAAAACAGGATCTCACTATGTACTTTGACATTTGACCATGTTTCCGTGCGCGCAGGCATCGTTCAACTGATATTGAGACACATGCAGCACACTCACCATCTATCGGCTGTATGATAAAACTGTCGTCTCCCACTTCGGCCCTGGTGGAATATAAATGTCATCCATGATTTAGATATATATATTTTTTTACAATTTGTTTTACGTCGCACCGACACAGGTAGGTATTATGGCGACGATGGGATCGGCCTAGGAACGGGAAGGAAGCGGCAGTGGCCTTAATTAAGGTGCAGCTCCAGCATTTCCCTGGTGTGAAAATGGGAAACCACTGAAAACCATCTTCAGGGCTGCCGAGCGTGGGGATCGAACCGACTATATCCCGGAGGCAAGTTCACAGCTGCGCGCCCCTAACCGCACGTCCAACTCACCAGTTTTTCGATCTTTAACATTGCATCGACACAGATCTTATAGCTGGGAAGGAAGTGAGGTAAGGTAAGGGTTATTCTGCCCGAAGGCAGGTCCGAACCTCCGCAGAGGTGTGCCTGAGCCGGAGTTTACGTACGGTAGGGTGGCCAGTTCCTTTCCGCTCCTCCATTCCCTTACCCCCCACCAACAGCGCGTGGCAACCCATCCAAATCTCGACCACGTCCAATGTTGCTTAACTTCGGAGATCTCACGGGATCCGGTGTTTCAACACGGCTACGGCCGTTGGCGGAAGAAAGTGACCGTGGCCTTAATTATGGTACTGCCTCCGCATTTGCCTGGTGTGAAAATGGTAAACCATGGAAAACCATATTCGGGGCTGACGAGAGTGAGGTTCAAACACACTATCTCCCGAATGCAAGTTGACACCTACGTAACCCGAAATTCATAGCCACTTTCTCAGTCCACGTATAATTGTAAAGTGGAAGAACATTGATTTAATGTATTGATTACGTCATCGAATTTATTCGTATCTTGGATACCACTACACGTTCATGTTTCCTATTTCTGGACGAAGTAGTCAATGCATCAATGGATACTGCTTCACGCTGCTAGTTCAATGTTAGAAAAAGATTAATATCATTTTCATATGACATTTAAATCAAATATTTCTTTTATAAGTTGCTTTACGTCTCACCGACACGGGTAGGTCTTATGGCGACGATAATTAGACTTACCTGCCCAGTTGACCGAGTGAATTGGCTGCATGCTACATGTCACATGCTACGTTCGCGAGATCGTGAGCTCAGCAGCCCTGAATATGGTATTCCTTGGTTTTCAATGCTAGCCGCTTAATGCTTGATGACGGTTATGATCGCTGTCTTCCCAGTCATCGGTCTGTTCTATCCCATCGCCCCCATGAGAACTGTCTTAGCCGGTGCGAAGTAAAAGCAATAACCAGCGGAAGAATAAGCAATCAAGACCTTTAAATAAGTCTGATATAAACAAAATAAATTCACCGCAGTAGGATTTGTCTCACTCTTTACTATTGGAGGATTAACACGTGTAGTACACGTCAACTAACCACTCCATACTTTAGGAAGGAATGTATTTTGATCAATTCCCCCTTATTATTTGAGCAGTAACTACGTGCAGATTTAGCAACACCGCCTCTCAAAGCCCACCTGAAGTCGCCCGCGAAGCGATCTGATTAGATAATTTCAGCAGCTGGTAAAATAACGGCGCGAGGTATCTAAATATTTTTAAAAAAATTATGTATCACGTAGAGCCCGGATTTTGATGCATTAATAGTTTAGAATGCAAACTTACTGATGCGAGTAGCAAGTATAGTCTACCTTCACAACGATTAAGCTATGGGGATTGCATAAACACTAGGGGTACGGCCCATCATGACCGCTAAAATTTATGTTACTCTTACTACATTGTAGAAGACCGGGTGGCTGAAACTTTTTACTAACCAAATTAGTTTGCAATCTAACCTGTTACTGCATAAAAATCCGGGCTGTATGTATCAGTATGACTTACAGTCCAACGCCCATAAACACGGTTCACATTGTTCGGATCACCCTATATATATATTTAATTCACCCATCAACGTTAAAAGTTCATCAGAAACCTAATAAATAGACCTACTCATTACCTTCTCCTTTAAATATCTGACACCCGCAGTGCAGTATTCTTTAACCTCCTTACGTTAATAAGAGTCTATCCTTCATTACACTCTATGGCTAAAAATGAAGACATTTCGCGGACCTGAAACTTACCTAGTAACCACAAACTGCTAACTTTCAAGTTCGAAGTTACTGGAAGTTCATCGGGCAGCGACCTCCTAAGAGGAAATATGATGACCTCTCCCGCACGTCCATCAAGTAGTGTAACGATCCACGTCTAGCCTAGAACCCTGTTGATTAGAGTGCACGTCTGGCGGAGTTGGAGTGTAATATAACACTTCCCTCTCTCAAGTGGGCTATGATGCCAGTATTTATCTTATATTACAGGCAGATCCCACTGTATATCAAGAAAGGTATTTTATATTATTATTATTAGTAGTAGTAATAGTAGTAGCAAGAAATAATAATAACATAATTCTTTAGCTAGTGGCCTATCATCACACTAACACATCAAATATTTTCGGTGACGTGAGGATGGGAAAGGGATAGGAATGGGAAGGTACTGGTCATAACCTTAAATAAAGTTCAGCCTAGTGTGAAAATAGGAAACCACGGAAACCATATCCAAGGCTTCCGATGGTAGGATTTGAACCCACCATCTCCCGAATGCAAGCTCACAGCAATGCGATCCTAACTGCACACTTGGTAATAATAGTAGTAATAATAATAAAATACATAGTATGAGTAAATATTGAATCGTTAGGCAGAAGAATGGTTCGATCCTCAACAATTCCATCATCAGTTGACGTAGATAGCTAAGCGTCACCGAAGAGGAGTGCCGTACAAGGGAAAAGATGAGAGGTAGTTTCCCGTTGCTTTCACCTCTAAAATAAATAAATAAATAAATAAAATAAAATAAAAAAATAAATAAATAAATAAATAAATATACCAGCCCACCTTAGGAGCGACACATTCACACCACATACCGTAACGACTGCATGCAGTACAGATGGTGTTTTCAGCATCGGTCACACCTCAGTCACTTCCGTATTTTAAAAACCGAGAATGAGACTGAAACAGATAAAGGAAAGTAATACATTTATTATAGGTCGTGCCATAAAAGATAGTATTTGTAAATACTGTATCTCACCAGAAATGTATCTCGGCATAATAATAATAATAATAATAATAATAATAATAATAATAATAATAATATAATGACCTTCTAATCACTAAAATTTTATTGGAGGTGCTGCCCAACTGAGACAGTAAAAGCAAATTTGGTTCACCCAGATGGATATGAATTCGATACCCCGTGAGGAAGTTGAAAAACATAGAAACGACACACTCATAATTCTAGAGAGGTGCGCGGTCCTGGGGTTCAATCAACCTATGCCATAAATGAATACCCAGTTAATTCTGGGGAAAAGGAGAAGCCAAGGCACAGCGATCTTGGTACTGTGGTAGTAGTCATGGTAGTCGTAGTGATGTTTATTTTAAGAAGTGCAATTAGCAACCATTCCCACTTAATTTCAATAGGAGGAAAGAAAAAAACGTTTCATGCAAACGGAAGGGAAAGACCACGAATGTTGTGACATTAAAAGACTCCCTAGATCTCAGTAATTTCACACTATCGTTGTAAGAAGAGAACAAAAGATGACCAAGGGAGATCAGGTAGGAAAAGTGGCATGAGGATCCCAGAACAAGTAAATGTGAGCAATATCACACTCAGCTAGGGGCCTCGTGATCACCAGCCTATGCTGGCAAATAGGACACTCCTTGCAACTACCCTTTCTGGTCGCCTCTTACGGCAGCTATGATATACCGTGGATGTATTCTGTACCCCTATCCACAGGATGAGTCTTCGTCTTCAGTACATGCCAACTTTTGACAGCTGGAATAGTTGACGAAATCTGGTCATCCTACTACTTATAAATGTTACTGGGCGATTATCTCTCACGTAGTGATGGGGATGCTTATTAATTTCAGCTATGCCCATGGAGGAGACCTCTGTCCTCAGTGGTTCAGTCGATTAGTCGTTGTCCTTGCGATGTGTCAATATAGGATTCGATCTGAGCTGAGGCTGGTGGAATCTGTGGGTATTTAAATGCGACAAATCCATATGTGGCCTTAATGCAATTTAATGAACTTCTGTAGTAGAAAATTTTGACATTGCGGTGTCTCCTAAACGCTATAGTAATTTTCTATAGTTTGTTTTAGGTCGCACCGACAAGTCAGATCATATGGCGACCATGAAATAGAAAAGGGCTATAAGTGAGAAGGAAGCAGTCATGGCTTTAATTAAAGTATATCCCCCAGCATTTTCCGGTGTAAAAATTGGAAACAACGGAAAACCATCTTCTGGGGTGCCGACAATGGGGATAGAACTCACTATCTCCCGAGTGCAAGCACAAGCTCACAGCTGCGCGACCCTAACCAACTCGCTCCGTAAAACGCTATGGCAATGTAAGGTCTGTCTATTATTATTATTATTATTATTATTATTATTATTATTATTATTATTATTATTATTATTATTATTATTATTATTATTATTATTATTATTACAATTTGCTCTACGTCGCATTGACACAGAAAGGTCTTATGCTGACGTTCAGATTCCACTGGCCGCAGCTGGGATCGAATCCTGTATGTGTGGGGAGATCACAAGGACAACGATTAATCACTGAACCACTGACGACTGAGTGTCCTCCATGGGCATTGATGAACTTGTTAATAAGCATCGGGACAGGAGATGGCTAGGAATGGGAAGGAATCGACCGAGGCTTTCATTAACGTACATTTGCCTGGTGTGAAAACAGGAAATCACAATAGACCATCTTCAGAGCTGCCGACAGTGGGGTCCGAACCCACTATCTCCCGAATGCAAGCTGGCAGCCACTCACTTTGTATTCTTCTTCTTCTTCTTCTTCTTCTTCTTCTTATTATTATTATTATTATTGTTGTTGTTGTTGTTGTTGTTGTTGTTGTTGTTGTTGTTGTTGTTGTTGTTGTTGTTGTTGTTGTAGAAGAATGAACTTGAATAAGATTTTGGAGCCGCCGTTCTCACCATCACTTTAATACGATCATGATCAACCACGGGATAGCCAAGCTGGTCTACTTCTAATATGAATGGACTCAAAATTATTTATCTTGTGCCAGAGAGAATTCCATGAATATTAGCCATGTGATTACGTATTTGGTTGTTATGATGTGGAGCACGTGGAATACACCAAGTTACTCCCTCCACGCTACCTCTGCTTTCGCCGTAAATATTGCTTTGTTTATTCTGATTTTCAGAAGTCCATCATGTTAGTACGTGTTTATACCCTTCTGATATGCGTTCTCGACGTTTAAGGTATAGCCCCAGCATTTGTCCGGTGTGAAAATTGGAAACCACGGAAAACCATCTTCGGGAGTGCCGATAGTGGGGATCGAACCCACTATCTCCCGACTGGCAGTTCGCAGCTGTCATAACTATCATTCTTTCAAGTGGAAGTTGGATAGTCTATAAGAAAACCCATACTCTGAGATTACCAAAGCTTAGCTGAAAATGCTGAGTAATCCGGGCCCCATTTCCAGTGAGAGGTAGAATTTTCTGGAAGCACTGGCTGTTGATTTGTCAACTAAACGTTAGTTAGCTTTTAACAGTCGTTACCTCATGGGAACGTTCCCCACTATTCATTCTTTTTTTTTTTCTTTCCATTACATTATGAAGTAAATCGGAAATGCTCGACCAGTTAGAGAAAACATTCATATTAGAATAAAGTTCATTAGAATAAAGTTGTATATGTACAATCAAACGAACGAATACCCCTTGTAATTACTTACGGGCTGCGGGTGGGCGTGGAGAAGGGTTAATGCTGCATACCACAAGATGTTCTTATCCTTATCCTAAACATTTTTGTAGCTACTGTGAAAAAATTCAAGTTTGGCCAGAAGGACTAGGCTCAGTGTCCTTCAAGACACCACTGAAATTTTTCCAAGGCAAATTCTAACCACCAACTATGGATAAGATAACCGAGACCATCCGGAAAAGACGTACTTTTCATGGACAGGTGACACAAATGAACCCACCAGAACTTGCCAATAGTATCAGTATCTACTTTCAGAAGAAGAATAGCAAACGGTCCTAGTTCACTGAGGAAAGAAATCTCGCAGAAATGGAATGCAGACATAATGAAATCCTTGAGTGTGTCCTGCTCAAGAAGAAACTTTAAGCATTCTGAGATTTCCTAGAAAAACTGATCAAAAAACAGGAATGACATGGACACAGGCGATAAAGGAAAATTACCAGCGACGAATGCGGGTGTACTGGGAAAATACCAAAGCCCGCAAGAGACAGTTGACTCGTCGTGGTTCATAGTTGACCGAAAAGAAAACCTACAACCTACAACCTGCTTTCTAGTCAATGACCGGGTCAGAGCGAGGATAGGAATTTTGCCGGCTGCCGAAGCCTGTCGCATTCCTCTGGGGCAATGATTAATGACTGACAGATGAAATGAAATGATAGTGGAGAGTGTTGCTGGAATGAAAGATGACAGGGAAAACCGGAGTACGGTATCCGGAGGAAAACCTGCCCCGCCTCCGCTTTGTCCAGCACAAATCACACATGGAGTGACCGGAATTTGAACCACGGAACCCAGCGCTGAGAGGCCGACGTACTGCCGTCTGATTCACGCAGGCTACAGCCGAAAAGACATAAGTTTATTATTATTATTATTATTATTATTATTATTATTATTATTATTATTATTATTATTATTATTATTATTATTATTATTATTATTATTATTATTATTATTATTATTATTATTTACGACATGGTGGGTTACTGGGTGTGAACTATTCAATACACGTGGACTTGGGCCTATTTTACGACTAGATGCCCTTCCTAACGTTAACTTGAGTGAAGGGATGCATTCACTACAGCGTATCACTGCGGTGGTTAATAGTGTAGCATGTTGTGTGTTTCATGAAGGTGAGTGTGTTGGGATATACACGAACATCCAGTACACAAATAAGGGAAATCCAGAACGTAGGATCCTATGAATTGAAGGCCTCTACGCTGATCATTCAGCCAAGAAGCCAAATAATATTAACAGTAATTTAATAATTTTAATGCTGGAATTTTGTCCAGTAGGAGAATTTTTCGTATTCATAAATCTATCGACTCGGGGCATTTGAACATTTTCAAATACCATCGGACAGAGTCGGGATCCAACGCGCAAGTTTAATTTTTGCAAACGTTTTCACGTGGTGCTTTCTCATGTAGGTCTATGTTTGCAGAGATGACAGAGCATAAAAGGGCTAGGATGGGGAAGGGAAGCGATCGTGTCCTTAATTAAGGAGCAGCCTGGTGTTAAAATGGTGAGACAACGCAAAATAGTGCATAGCTACCGATGGTGGGGATCGAACCCACCATCTCTTACGTGGCTTGTACCGTAACAACCCGCTAGCTTAAACTCAGAAGGCCAGCGCTTTATCGTCTTAGACATTCATCTCAATGACACGTAATTCATAAAGTGCAGAAGAGGAAGAAGGAGAAGTTTTTCTCACTTTCATAAGAGACGTTTGACCTTGTGGAGTTAGAAGTCAGAAGGATCGCATTTCCATATTCGTTCACATGAACGCGTAAACATAAATCTTCAGTGCGTATTTCCTGTGTACGCACTTCGTCAATGTCAGTAATTCATAAAGCAATGCTGAAGAAAGCATTAAGAAGTGGGGTGACCTCGTTTGTAGAAGCCCAGTAATTATGTGTTACAGCCTGGCTTCTTCTCGCCTCCTTTAGATTAGCTCTATTATTTATGGCTCCTCGTGTTCGTCGCTGTCTTGTAAGCTTATTTGCCGGCGGAACCTCTCACTGCGCCTTGCTTCTGGTCACAAGTCAGCTTCTCTCAGTTACAAGTGGTTCACGTCTTACTGGTCTCATGCAGCGAATGATAGTGGTGATTATTGCGTCACGAGAAAGTACAAAAGGATAAACACTCCCCTGAATTCTAATCAGAGGAAAAGAAGGTCGAGAGCCCGGTCAACTGTAAAGTTGCATTTGGTAGCTGTTGGGTTTGAGCCCCACCATCGGAATCCTGAAGATCCGCGAAAATTATGGGGCTATACCTTAATTAATACCACGGACGCTTCCTTCCCAGTCCTAGCACACATCTGTCGCAGAAAACCTGAGTTGCACCAATTGTTTTCATGAAATATAGTGAGTAGAATGCAGTTTTAATAACAACGAAACGACACCAACACGAATGTTTTTATTTATTGCTGGGCTGAGTGGCTCAGGAGGTTGAGGCACTGCCCTTCTGACCCCAACTTGGCAGGTTCGATCCAGGCTCAGTCCGGCGGTATTTGTAGCTGCTCAAATACGTCAGCCTCGTGTTGATAGATTTACTGGCATGTGAAAGAACTCTTGAGGGACAAAATTCTGGCACCTCAGCGTCTCTCCGAAAACCGTACAAGTAGTTAGTGGGACGTTAAACAAATATATATATATATATATTTATTTATTTATTTATTTATTTATTTATTTATTTATTTATTTATTTATTTATTTATTTATTTATTTATTTATTTATTTATTTATTTATTTATTTATTTATTTATTTATTTTTGCTCACTTCTTTTAAGAGAATCTTTCACTTATCCCAGGCATCTAATTAAATGGGATTAAGCTCAAAATGGGTATTTGCCATTGAAAACTGGAAAAATGTTTGCCAGGAATTTGACTGAAAGATCTTTTCGAAACACTGAAATCAGGTGCGAGATCCCACAACGGTGTTAGCACAACTTGCGATCGCAATTGCAAAAACTTTCTGGTTTGTATTTAAGTGTTTTACATGTAGATTACAAATATGCGCACAATATTTGCCATCGACACTTACACTGCACTTTACAATCATGCGCATGTTCAGGCATCGAGTTCAAGATATGCTTTGTTGGTAGCTCTTGGCAAAAGATTACGAGGACGAGCATGTCCACAGAGTATAAAGTGCCAAAAACAGAGTTGCTTATTACAGTAGGAGCACTTCATGAATTATTGCAATAAGCATTCTTCCGAGTCACAAGACTTTTGAACATCATAAATACGTTCGGGTGGTGATTGAAACCTCTCTGGTCTGAAGTCATCATATCCAGCTACAGTCCAGGAGTACCAAACAAAGTCAGCGAAGACTGGAGAACAGAACTTATTGTGTAGAATGCACAGCAGCAATGAAATAGAATCCCTCGACGATGGTGTGAACTGATAGTCGTTAAGGACAATGTGATCTTCAATCCGCTTCAGCACCGCCTTGAACTGTCGGAAGACCGGGCGAGTTGGCCGTGCGCGTAGAGGCGCGCGGCTGTGAGCTTGCATCCGGGAGATAGTAGGTTCGAATCCCATTATCGGCAGCCCTGAAAATGGTTTTCCGTGTTTTCCCATTTTCACACCAGGCAAATGCTGGGGCTGTACCTTAATGAAGGCCACGGCCGCTTCCTTCCAACTCCTAGGCCTTTCCTATCCCATCGTCGCCATAAGACCTATCTGTGTCGGCGCGACGTAAAGCCCCTAGCAAAAAAAAAACTGTCGGAAGAATAGCACATCAAGCGGCTGAATGTATGGTGTGCACCCGGGAGGGATGGTCTTGACTGTATACACCATATTTTGAGGTCAGGTAGGAGACTCCTGTGCAGCATATGGAAAGTAGACATCTTGAAAGAATTGCGTCATGATTTGTTTCGTGATTAGGCCAGACTTTGAAGCAACTTGAACCAGATTTTGTGGTTTCAGCATGTGTTGCGCTACTCGCACTCCAGACTGACCATTAGGTTCCTGATAAATAACCAGCAACGTGGGAAACACGTATCCACTTTCCGAAGTAACGGGTTGGATGGTGTAAGAATGAGTTGTTGCGTGATCACTCCGCACCGAACTTCTTACCGATTTCTTTCCCTTGTAATGCAGAGTTCGCGACGAGTGAAATTCTTTTCGTATACCACATTGATCGGTATTATAAATCTGTATACATTCCATGGTATGCATTAAGGAAACTCGTCACATTGTTCCTTCACGTCACCATCTGTATTCCAGGCTTTAGTGGTTACACATTTTGTTATTGCCCGTGAACCAAGATGGTGTGTCTGTTTAAACCGCGCAAGCCATCCATGGATAGATCCAGTGAGTCGAGTCAGTCCTATTTCTCAAGCCTTTCCTAAACCCCAAGCACGAATATCCCTGTCGTGAACATTAGCGCCTAGAACAGTTCTCGCCACCCTGCATTTTTCAGCTACATAATCGTCAAGCAGGGGAAGTTTTGACTGCTGGCCTAGCTCCCCTTTTTCTACTACGTGACGTAAATATCGTAGATAATGTACTTCTTGCACCTTACGATATCGTTTCTGTACTGTATTGAAGCTCAATCGTTTGGTTTTCCAAGAATCTTAGAATGAAATTATCTCCTTTCCCTTTTCAAAAGATACAGCGCCCCACCTCTTCCTCTCCGGTAGGCTTGGCAGATACGCAGACGACTGGCTTCCATCACTTTTTATTAACGACTCTTCCTCACAGTCAGGTTCTGGATCGTCCATAATGTTTTCACAGTCAGATACGTCTTCCTCTGGGTATTCATATTCTCCAATATAGTCTATTGTATTTTCTTGATGTATATTATTACCATTGTTTGCCACTGTTTCGCCTATCACATTGATTATGAATGCAGCTGCATTTCTCTCACTTACTGTAATTTCTCTGGATCTTCGTTTGTGTTTGTAATGGCTAACGCACTATATTGACAGGATTCATTATCACACGACTACGGTGACAGTGACTCGCTACGAAATTGGAAACACCACAAACAGCAGGAACCTTATGAACGGTCGAAGCAGATACAACACAGTTTCCTTGCTCTTATGCGGAATGTCTGTCTGGTTCCCCTAGATGTCGCATCGGCAACTGTGTCGGGTGACCTTGGACACGGCGCGGCGTGTGTTGACTATATCATACACGTAAAATAGCTAAAGTAGCTAGAGAAAACGTTTACGGTGTCTAAAGTTATTAAAACCACGCTATCATGTTAGATATGGTCTACTTTAAGCGGAATAGTGAATCTTCGTAACTTACAGTGTAATTGGCGATGGCACTTATGTTATACAGTTTTGTAATCAGCACCTCAAACATATTCATACAAACCACAAATCACCTGCAATTGCGATCGCAAGTTGTGCTAACTCCCTTGTCAGCAAAGAATGTTGGAAGAAAAATCTGGACTCAAGGGTGGATTTGGGCAGGTAATCTAGTGAAACTGGATCCCATGAAGTAGACAGGGGTGATAACTGAATGGTACCCCGGAGATGGACAATGAGGCAGGGGACGCCCTTCAACCAAAATAATGAACTGATATCCTGAAGAGTTGCGGGGTCAATTTGGATGGGGACTGTACGTGAGAGAGGAATTTAGATGAAGTTTGGGGGGGGGGGGAGCCTTTGTCCCAGGAGGAAATTGAATGGTCTAGAACAGTACAGAACAGTAAATATTACAAATCTATTTACAATGATTTTATTATTATTATTTTATTCCAATAGAGAATTCTTATTTGGTTCGATTCCTTGGCTGAGGCTTTCAGTTGAGACGGTCCAGGGTTCGA
Organism: Anabrus simplex; assembly: GCF_040414725.1. NCBI lineage: Eukaryota > Metazoa > Arthropoda > Insecta > Orthoptera > Tettigoniidae > Anabrus > Anabrus simplex. Next base: position 176,901,651 of record NC_090267.1, read on the forward strand.
TTCCCGGCCGGGTCGGGGATTTTAATCGCTTGTGATAAATTTTTCTGGTTCGGGGACTTGGTTTGTCTGTTTGTCCCAACACTTTCCTCTTCATATTCAGACAACAAACCACACTACCAACCACCACAGATGACATTGCTCTGTAATGGGTTGGCGTCAGGAAGGGCACCCGACCGTGAAATAGGGCCAAATCCACATGTGTGACACAGTTCTCACCCGCGACCCCGCAGATGTGGGAAAATCTGTAGATGATGATGATGATGATGATGATGAGATTTATTATTTGCTCAAACAGGTAAACGGAACACGAAATGTATGAATAGGCTCATTTTTCACACTCTGAAGCTGTACTTAACAATGATTATTGCAGCTATGACCTCGGCAGAGTACCCGATATACGGCTGTTTGTAACTCTGTCCGTGTATCGCTCCAAGAAGGTTCTCCGAAGAAACATATTCTATGTTAAAAGGAAGAGGCTCACCATGGTGGCGGTGATAAGTTCAAATGAGCAACTGTCCTCATTTAATATAAATCATAGGGAAATATGAAAAAGATCCGTCGCTTCGAAGAATGAGGTTATTGGCAGAAGACAGGAATGGGCCACGAAGCAACCCACCTCCTTTTTAATTTTAATCAGAAGATAAAGGGAAGCATGAAGGTGGTGTAACTGAAAAATAATTTAGACCCCACAAACCTAACATCATCATTGACCAAGGAAGGGCGAATTGGAAGGATAAAATTGAGAAACCTAGCAAAAGTAAGTAGGAGCAATAACTAACTCAGCTACCGGTCCTGTGGGCACCAACCCACGCTCTCAAGGCGAAATCCCCCGGGGGTCCCATTTTAATCCCCTCCTGGGGAGGTAAAAGTTACCGTGGATGTATTCTATACCCCTCCCCACCCTCACTCACAGGGTGGGAAGTCATGAGCATGGCGGTGGTGAGGTGATTATTGCTTTAAGATGAAGTGCAACTGTGTAATCATCCTCCCTTAAACCTCAATCTGGTTGTCATTTATGATATGGTGGCAAGCATATTTTACCGGCTTGCAGACACCTGGTATGCATTCTTTCAAAAATCACTGACAAGCTATATTTGAAAATTTCTATTAGATGCTGCATTTAAAATTCAAATTTTGTAATTTTCATTTCTTTCAAATGCACTTTATCCATCGTTTCCAATCAGAAGGTACATTATCCATTTTATAATAATTTTTTCGTTAAGCTCTTATGATTTCTGTAACTGGAAATCGCAGACTTAACCTTCGTCATCAAATGTTAGTGAATAGAAATCAAGAGTTGCACAACTATATGAGTAACTAGCTGATGTACCCGTGCTTCGCTACGGAATTTTACATTGTTTACAGAATTCTGGATTAGGTATTGTACACGTTGTGAGCAAAATTGTATTAAATTGCATAGTACGCGACGGGGTAGTCACCAATAGTCTTTTCTCATATGAAGACTGGGTTAGGGAATTTTCATTGGTATGGTAAGCCCCCTTGCCTACATCAGTCACAATCAGGTTGGGGAGTTTTCATTATAATGGCAGACTTTCACGGTCCACCTGCCTTTTTACATCCTCAGAAAGACTGCCTTAGTAGTTTTCCCAACTGAAATGAACACAGGTCATTACTCATTACAATGACGTCAGTAGGAATGGTGCAATTAAAAGCAATGCTTTCATATGAAATACTCAATCAAATGAAAAACCACACATTTTCTTACTTTTAACGAAGAGTACTACGCTGCCGATCTGACAGTCCAAAGTTCCAGAGCTGGAATGACCAAGCCGCAGACAGCCGTGATCCGTGAACACACTTCGTCTTATTTCGGCCGGGTGGGGGTGTCAAATAGTGGAAACTCCCAGGACAAAAACTATGCCCTTTTACTAATATGTTTCCTAGGAGTACCCGATGAGTCGGGAAATCTCAGTTCACTACATAGGCAGGGGAAAAATCTATCTGACTTGGAGGCAAATTGTTCCTCCAAGCCAGAGGAGAAACCCCGTCTTCACTGCTAATTTGGAATAAAAAGAAAGTGGAATTAAATAATAAAAGTGAAGGGGAAGAAGCTTTTCTTAAGAAACGCCTCTTTTTAGGGTTGAATTTTGAGTTATTTCGTGAATTGTGGTGCTCTAATTTGGATTAGGCACCGGCCGAGTTAGCCGTGCGGTTAGGAACGCGCAGCTGTGAGCTCGCATCTGGAAGATACTGGGTTCGAATCCCACTGTCGCTAGCCCTGAAGATGGTTTTCCATGGTTTCCCATTTTCACGCCAGGCAAATGCTGGGGCTGTACCTTAATTAAGGCCACGGCAGCTTCCTTCCTACTCCTAGGCCTTTCCTGTTCCATCGTCGCCATAAGACCTATCCTTTGTCGGTGCGAGGTGGAGCAAATATTTTTAAAAAATTGGAATAGGCCTAAATTGTAATTCTAGACCAGGTCATACTACTACTACTACTACTACTACTACTACTACTACTACTACTACTACTACTACTAAGTGAGCATCTGCCTTATGTTTGCACACTGCTCATTCAAAACAGCGCGTCAGAGTAGGGATCGAATAGCCGGAATACTATGATGAACCAATCTGTTACGTACCGCCAGTATCAGAAAATGTATGAACCAGAGGAATGGCATGCTAAAGAAGAAAGTTCTCAAACTCCCCAGCTATTTCCCGCCAGTATTCAGTCAGGCTGAAATACTCGGTACGTAGCAGTAATCTCATCCATCGGAGTTGAGCGGCAGCATAAGAGACAAAGAACATCACCTCAAACAATGGTCAATGTAATGTTATTGTTGATCAATGTTAAGCGCTTTCAATACTGTAGGCCTTTCGTCTATCTCTGAAATACCACTCTTATCATAGTAGGTACGACAAAACTGAATAAAATATAAATGGTCGGAAATTGTATTCTCTATAACTCTTGTTTTGTAGTACTTTTCGATAGCAACAAGACATTGGTATTTTAAAATTAAATTTTAGGCGCCTTCCCCTAAACTACAATTTCATACAGGGCGAATAAAATTGTTTATAACTTAGACTGTGGTTTCTTATTCCCCGACTGTATATACCGACTTTCATGCAGTTCTGTTAACTCACTTTCTCGTGGCTTGGCGTTGATATGGACTTGGCAACAAAAATACAAATTCATGAATATCTGTGTTATCAAAGCCGGTACGGTAACAATGTATGGCATAAATGATCGGAAATTTAATTCTATATAACTTTCGTTATGTAGTATTTATCTTTAGGACCACTAATAATATTATTTGAGAATTAAATGTTAGGCCTTCCGTAAACTACCATTTCACTCAGCGTGAGTAAAATGATTTATAGCCTAGATTGTAGCGGCTCATCCCTCGACATCACACACCGATTTTCATTAAATTCTCTTTATCCGTTTTCTCGTGATGCGTGTACATACATACATACGGACAGACGGACAGACAGACAGAAATTACGGAAAAGTAAAAATTGCATTTCCGTGTTACTATGGACATGACCGATACAGAAATACCATTATTTTCAAATTCTGAGCAATGTACAGACAAAACTCTTATTTTATATATATATATATATATATAGATTATAAGTTTTTCTTTCTGTAATATTTAAAAAAAGGATAATGTCTCTTTTGCATCTATACGCCTCATGTATCCACAAAATAGTACATCATCTTATCCACGAAAGTTCAAGTATTAAGTAGATTGTATTTCTAAAAACCTTAAGACCAAAGGTGTATTGAATTTGTTTCTAGTGTATTGTTTAATTTTCAAAATTTTACTATATATAATATGTTTATATTTAAGTAAGAGTCGGACAATGAGTTACACAAAAGGAGAACCATTTTATAGTAAATAATTATATAGTACTCGTCTGAACTGTGAAGATTGTACGTCAATTTAACAAATGTACATCACAATGTATATACTTCACTTAAGAGTTCTTGGGTGGGTCTTTCTTCTCACTTCACGACTGCCAGGCCTCCACAAATGTACTAATTTATGATGACACTCCTGGTGAATCGCAGCTTAACACTCTAGAAACCATTATGTAGACTTCTTCTTCTTCTTCTACTACTACTTCTTCTGCTCTTCCAAGCAGACAGCACACAGGTGATTGTAATTCTGTGGCGATTGTTCTAGGGAATGAGGGCTGATGGCTCCACAACTGTTATAGAAACTGGGATGGGTTCATTTACCAATCCTAGATCTGAACTGATCATAAAGTCTGATCCTCATAAAGGATTATCAGAATCCCTCAGGTGCACTCAATAATGCCATAGGCCCACCAAGAATATTTTTTTTAAATGGCTTGCAGTACATTCTGGTCGGTTTAAAACAGGTTTCATGGTAAATCCCGTATCTTTATTATCCATACTTCCCACAAGGGTTTAGTACTCGTGGATCAATAGTGGTTTTCAACTCTTGATTTCCCTTTAGGCTCCTAACAATAATATCTTCCGCATGACACCCAATTGTGAAGCAATAAATCAGTTTTCAGATTTTAAGCTCTTTATAGGCAACCAGCAGGAAGACATCTTGCCTAAAGTAAACAGCATGTCTAGGTTCAAATTAGGTATCTGAAACAACCTGAGATAATCTATTTGAGAAAATATTGTGGTGTGGGGAAGTAAGAAAAATGTCCTTTCGTAAAATGTCGCGACATATAAGCAAAAATTGTCTTCAAAATTATCGAAAACCATTTGAAAGAAAAGGGTGACTTACTAATGTCGAGCGTCGAAAGGTTTATCGGGAGCGCCTCAACATTAAGGCGACCAAGCGATCCCCGCTGCTGGAGCCCCAGTTTTGCACATCTACTGTCTCAGTGGTGGAAAATGATATGGAATTCATTGTCAAGAAGACGTGAAAGTTTGTTTAGAAATATAATATACCATTTCAAACCCATACTGATCAGACACTTTATTTCAACAATGCCTTTCACGTGATAGGACAGAAAACCAAGGTCATGATTGTTGGTCTAAGAACTGATTGGAGGATGTGAAACTGTAAATCAGTACGTATATTGTCCAATTCTGGTGGTTCGGAATATGAAACAAAACGAAGGATAAAAACAGCACAGGTAGTAATGATCCATCTGTAAAAATTTGGAAAGATTATGTCACCATCAATGCGGAAAAAGAAACTAATTGAATTAGTCCTCTCAATCTTCTTGTATGGCGCAGAGATGTGGACTGTCCTAGAACGCGATCGTGCACAAATAGGTTTCGAAATGTGGTGCTGGAGGAAAATGCTGAGGATACCTTGGACAGCTTGTTGGACGAATATGTCGATTCTGAACCAGCTTGAGTTAAAAGTTTGCCTGTCGTACAAAGTATCTCATACGCTACTTTGGTTATGCAATGCTCCAAAAAGATAATTTTCAATAGTCGCTTTTTGAGTGTAAAGTTCTCGAAATCGGACCACAAGGGCGAGTACTCACACGATGGATTGACATGGTGAACCACACTTAAGGCCTTGGATAGAGAAGAATGATGGTATGTAGTTCATTAGCTAGATGGTTGAATATAAGCATGACGCCTCAACCATGACGCAAGACATATACGGAAAGAAGGAATGTATGTAATTTTCGTCAAAACTTGCGGTCCTGACTCCGAAACAGCCCCGTTCGATTCGTTTTTTTTTTAGAGAACAGCATTGATTAAATCCAAGATAATCCAAACGTATCAAAATCCAACCCAGCCCCTATACTAATCATTCCGTAGTGCGGTGGCAGTATTCACTACAAACTGGAGAAGGATAGCATATGAAATCATTTGATAACGCTGGGTAATTTCCATCTTTATAAAAGAATTTAACTGCATCCGAAAATGGTTAAGGAAGCATTGTATTGGGTCATTTGTGTATTGAAATACACCCCAGAGTCTTTATTCCAATATTAGACTAAATTCTCCAAGCAGACCTGTTACCAACCATGTTCATAACAAAATGCCTTGCCTGACGCTAATCAGGAAGTTTTAATAGTTGTACTTCTTGGAAAGTTAGTGTTAAAATTCTGGCACTCACAGTAGTCTCCAGAGTGTGTTTCATCACCCAGCTTTGACAGAATTCTTGTAATAAAACACTGGAGCAATTTACACATCCATTGTAATTACATTCATTATATACCTTAAGATACAGGTTTTCAGTCATCCTGTTACTGACCAGTCGTACATATAGGTGTCTGCAAAACTTTCTCTTCATACTGTGTGTATCATTTGATGATCAAAGGTATCAGCCAACTTATTCGAAAGTATAATACGGAAAAAATACGTTCTTTAGTTCCTGATTATTAAGAATTCCATTCAATTACATTTTCCCGTAGTCTTGAAGTACAGAATCCACTGCTCGCTTCACATCTGACCTTTCACTCTTCTCGCACACCATTTATCTCAATTCCTTTCTTTCCTGTCACTACTGTTTGCTCCTTGTCCTCCTTTTAGTTCACCGTCTCTTAAGAGAGTAAATATAAGAGAAATCAATCACAGACTTTCTTCACCTAATGTATTAGTTATTTCTTTGTAACTACTCCGTGTTTGCTTAACGCTCTTGTCGTTTTCCTTTCCTCTCCTACCTCCGAACTCCCCACATACGTTTTCGATTCCCGTCAAAATGTATTTTAGTTTCCTACTGCCACAAGAGAGAATCTATGGAATGAGGAAGATTCTGCCCCTTGTTGTCAGAAAAGCATTGGGCTATTAGGCAGACCAGGCAGAAATCTCGGTTGCAAGGGAAATTAAACGCGTAGATTTGTAGTTGAAGAGATAAATGAATTACATTAGACCAAAAAAAGATTATGTTACAACGCCATACCCTTAAAAATTGACCATTGTTCATATGGTATCGCCGACATGTTTTGTCACACCAGAAAGGGGAATGGACACACTCATGCTTGCGCAAAACCACGATGCCAATTAACAGAGCGGGGGACAGAAGACGGTAACTGTAACTCAGTCGACATTCACATGTCTGTCAGGATATAATGCTTATTTTTAGAAACTGTTGTAATTAAGGGAAAACATGTACTAAATGTAGATCATCTATAGACTGTTTAAAAGTCAAAAACTGAATATTTTTTTTATATACGAAGTATTTCACCTGTATAGGTTGAAACCAAATAATGGTTATTAACATCAACAGATAAAGTAGTCATCATCATCATCATCTGTTTACCCTCCAGGTTCGGCTTTTCCCTCGGACTCGGCGAGGGATCCCACCTCTACCGCCTCAAGGGCAGTGTCCTGGAGCTTCAGACTCTTGGTCGGGGGATACAACTGGGGAGTATGACCAGTACCTCGCCCAGGCGGCCTCACCTGCTATGCTGAACAGGGGCCTTGTGGGGGATGGGAAGATTGGAAGGGATAGGCAAGGAAGAGGGAAGGAAGCGGCCGTGGCCTTAAGTTAGGTACCATCCCGGCATTCGCCTGGAGGAGAAGTGGGAAACCACGGAAAACCACTTCCAGGATGGCTGAGGTGGGAATCGAACCCACCTCTACTCAGTTGACCTCCCGAGGCTGAGTGGACCCCGTTCCAGCCCTCATACCACTTTTCAAATTTCGTGGCAGAGCCGGGAATCGAACCCGGGCCTCCGGGGGTGGCAGCTAATCACACTAACCACTACACCACAGAGGCGGACAGATAAAGTAGTAATCAACTAAAGACGGATAACTGTCAAAGAATCATGGGTTCTTACCAGTAAAATTTGCAACCAGATACACATTTATTGTGGACTGTTCTTAGTAAGACGTTGCGTAGTGATTTGATAAAACCATTTTTAGTACTACATTACATTGAGCAAAAAAATTTCTTCCTAAAATGTTATGTTGTAATCTAACAAAGGGTAGTTCTTAGTAGAAGTTACGTTGTGTTCTAACAAAATATGTCATTAGCAACACATTAAGTGGCGATCAAGCAAAAAGTGTTATAATTAGATGTTACTTTGTGATCTACAAGAAAGTGTTCTTCGTAAGAGGTTACATTGCGAAATACATTCAAGTTTATACAAGTCGCAATCAATCGTCGTAAGCATTTAACATTAAAATGTATACAGAAGTTCACATCACGCAAGAGGGAAGAATGCTTAGACTGCAATTGGGAACATGCATCATTTTCAAAAATATTTTTTTTGAAAAGTACACCAATGAAATAGTACGTAAACGTATTACATTGTGGTATGTTGCCTTGTTTTCTACCATTAAAAAAATATTTAATAGTGCCTTTCCGCAAGGCGAGTGAAACGGCCTCTGACGTAAGCGGCGCGCTGTGACGTCACGATCCCGTATCGCATGGAGCTCTACCAGCCGTTGTGCATCAGCCGTTGCTAAAGCCGATTGTTTATTATTCATGATCGCGAATAACTTCAGAATGACAGAAGAAAGGTTCAAAACAGCACAATCAGACAATCTATCATGTGTAGATGTCATCATTCTTGAAAAATAGTGACTTTTGTGGCCGCAGAATTTCGCGGATAAAAAGCAAGTTTGTAAGTGGCATCTTTTATATACGTGCAATGTACTGTAACCCATAGTATTCGGATAACAACTGAACCTGGATAGATATCACATCACTTTCAACATTTCCTTCTAGACTGATTCCCCTATTAAAGAATAACATTACATTTTCGGGCTTTCAGCATTAGTAAAGTAAGAAATCGGATTTCAGCACTAACATAAACATATAGGTAGCATTATAGTACTAGTCCGCTTCTGTGGTGTAGTGGTTAATGTGTGCCATTCCCGGAGGCCCGGTTTCGATTCCCGGCTCTGCCATGAAAGTTGAAAACAAATAGTACGAGGGCTGGAACGGGGTCTACTCAGCCTCGGGAGGTCAACTGAGTAGAAGGGTTTCGAATCCCACCTCAGCCATCCTCGAAGTGGTTTTTCGTATTTTCCTACTTCTCCTCCAGGCACCTAAGGCCACGGCCGTTTCCTTCCCTCTTCCTTGTCTATCCCTTCCGATCCTCCCATCCTCCAACAAGGCCCCTGTTGAGCATAACAGGTGAGGCCTCCTGGGCAAGGTAATGGCCCTCCTCACCAGCTGCATCACCATACTCAAAGTCTCACGTTCCAGGACACTGCCCTTGAAGTGGTAGAGGTGAAATCCCTCGCTGAGTCCGAGAGAAAACCAACCCTGAAGGATAAACTGATTAAGAAAGAAAGAAAGAAGGAAAGAAAGAAAGATCATAGTACTATAGGGCTATAATCTATCATTCCCAAAAAATATATATATTTATGGTTGGGACAACTGGCCTACTCACTTCCGGGGCCCATGAAAGAGAATTAAATATCTTTGTGGAGGGAAAAAGTTAAACATGATAAAGGTAAATATGACTTCATCTAGTTTTCACAAGTCGGGCTGAGTGGTTCAGACTGTTGAGGTGCTGGCCTTCTGACCCCAACTTGGCAGGTTCGATCCTGGTTCAGTCCGGTGGTAGTTGAAGGTGCTCAAATACGTCAGCCTCGTGTCGGTAGATTTACTGGCACGTAAAATAACTCCTGCAGGACTAAATTCCTGCACATCGGCGTCTCCGAAAATCGTAGAAGTAGCTAGCGGGGCGTGAAGCCAATAACATTAATTACATTTGGCTTTTAACAAGCTGAGCATATCAGGAAAGAAAAGTGTCCTGGTGACATTTTAGTCGTTCAATACAGGAATGTCTTTGGGTGCTGTGACTTTAATTTTTTTTCTGTTTGCTTTACGTCACACCGTCACATAATGGCGACGATGGGACAGGAAAGGCCTAGGAATGGGAACAAAGCGGCCGTGGCCTTAGGTACAGCCTCAACATTTGCCTGGTGTGAAAATGGGAAACCACGGAAAACCATCTTCAGGGCTGCCGGCAGTGGGGTTCAAAACCCACTATCTCCCGGATGCGAGCTCACAGCTGCGCGCTCCTAACCGCACGGCCAACTCGCGCGGTATTTTTACCCTTCGGTTTATTGACTTGGCTTGTATAACCTAAAACTTAGGCTAAGTTGGATTATATTTTAAACACCTACATCACTATTTTCACCTGTGTGCAATTATGTTATTTATTTCATTAATATTATGATAATTATTATAATTGAGCATTGTTAACTTATAAGACTCCAACAGACAAGCATTGGTTTTGTGTAGAGTTATACATTTGTTAAATTCACGTCGTTTCCTTTCATGATGTACACGCCTATTCTTTGCTACATTATAGGGTATTTAGATATAGCCTAAATTTCTTTACCAATTAAGCTCTTCAATAAAGACATACATAACTGTCCCATGCCAAGATATATTGGTAGAATTAGAGCTGTCAAAATGGTTCATAACCCCTTTGATTTATTATCTTGACATGGATCACCCAAAACATAGGTTAGGTTTGGAGAATACTTTAATAATTAGCATTATTTAATGCACCGTTTATTACTTTCATATTCCAAGATGTAATTGAAGCATTTAAATAAAGCATCATACATTAAAATTTAAAGTTTTACCACTAGAAACAGCTGACATGGAAAAGTGATTTGAAAATTCAAACAAATTCATCTTACGTTAAAATTTTCAAAAAAATAAACTGTAGACTTTTCCGATATATCACCAGCATTTCTCCAGCTCGCCAAAATCCATTTCTCCCTAGTTTTAGCGTCTTTGGAACGTTTATAAACAATTTGTTTGGGATGGTATGCGATGTGCTATTGCACATCGGAACTCTACACCATTTATAAGTTTTCTGCCTCACTGTCTGCACAGGATTCATTTTGTCTAAAATATACCACTCAGATTATTATCCAATGTATAGACCTCGAATTTAACCATACTAGACACCAACGTAAAGTAGAAATACGCGAAGTGTATCCTGCTTCTCACAGCACACTGCGTGTTATTTCGTCTGCTAATTCAGTCAACCTGTACGATGACGTCAGGCCAATGAGATCGCGTACTTGCGTGACGTGACATTTTCGTAGATTTTTATCATGTTTGGAGTTAATATTTGTACATTCTGATCACATTTTTGAATTCTGCATGCAATTTTGTATCAGATTAGCATATTTTTAATTAAAACCCCGGATCATGCATGTTCCCTATTATAAACTCTTGCACGAATTCGGTTGCAAGGAAAATTCAACGCGTATATTTGTAGGTGACTACGTAAATGAATTACATTAGACAAAGAATCAGATTATGTTACATAGCCATACCATTGAAAACTGACCAATGTTCAAGCTTATGGTATTGCCGACATATTTTCTCACACCAGAAATAGGAACGGGAACATCCATGCTTGCGCAAAACCACGATGCCAATTAACAGATTAAATACCATTGTTCAATGACGACTGATATTTAACTATACATACACACACACGCACACACGTACGTACATACATACATACATATATATACGAGGGTTGCGACAAAAGTCCTTGCAACTATTCTTTTTCTTGCAGATATGTGAGCGGATCACAATGTGCTATTTGTCGCGTGGAAGCTATGCAGGCTTAGTGTGTATTCACAACAACACATGGCTCTCTGATTGCTGGTAGTAGCACAGAGATCACTCTAATATCATTTGTGAGGCGGGTATCGTGAGAGATGAAAGTAACCCGTGTTGAGCAGCGAAAGTGTCAGCAAGGACATGTGGCAACCGGTGATCAGCTACGCTTGGGACGACCTGTCAGCGTGCGGACCAACGTGGCACATGCCGTCATCGAGCAGTTCCTGGAGGAAAACAGACGATGAAGGCTACAGGAGTTGGAGAGGTCAAGTGGCATCGAGAAACGCACCATCAACAGCATATCGCGTACGGAGCTGCAACTGCACAAAATCACATCGCGGTGGGTACCGCTTGCACTGATAGAAGGTCAACATATGCAACATGCTCCGACCACCTAGCTCGCTGGTAACAGGACGGCGACCACTTCCTGTCACATGTCTTCCCAAGCGTAGCTGGTCACCGGTTGCCACACGTCCTTACTGAAACTCTCCTACCCACCATGCCGCTGTACCGGTACGGTATGGCAGGGGATTATTCCCAATGGCTTCCACCAACTCACTGTAATATTCTCTCGTAATTCACCCCCGTAGAATGGCTATGTTGATGAATGGGCGCTGCTCAACACGGGTTACTTCCATCTCGCACGACGCTCACCACACAACAGTTTCAAAGCGCTCTCTGTGCTGCTACCAGGAATCACAGAGCCATCTGTTGTTGAGAATGCACACTATGCCTGCATAGCTTCCGAGTAACAAGTATCAGTTTGCGATCTGCTCATATATCTGCGAGAAAAAAAATATAGTTGCTTTGACTCTTGCTCCAACCCTCGTACGTAAGTACATTAGACCATATTTCTTCAAAATGAACTACTATATTCGCGGTAGAACGTGCCACTGCTCGACTGGCTACGAATGTGATTTCAACAGGACAGTTTCCCATCTCACGATCAGTAGTCGTTTGGAGCCATATTCATTCTTCCTACCCTAATAAACGAATGTGAAACGGTGGACCTGTTCACCCGAACTTACGCCACTTGACTTCTTCCTGAGAGGTATGCACAGGACCTTGAAAATCCTGGTTACCTTCGGCATCTGATCAGCGAGACATGCCAAGTTTTTGCACCTCACATGTTACAATGAGCAAGAATGTCCTTACGTCGTGCTAAAATCTGTATAAACCATGGTCGTCCACTTTTCGGAATTCATCATCATCATCATCATCTGTTTACCCTCCAGGTTCGGCTTTTCCCTCGGACTCAGCGAGGGATCCAACCTCTACCCCCTCAGGGGCAGTGTCCTGGAGCTTCAGACTTTGGGTCGGGGGATACAACTGGTGAGAATGACCAGTACCTCGCCCAGGCGGCCTCACTTGCTATGCTGAACAGGGGCCTTGTAGAGGGATGGGGAGATTGGATGGGACAGGCAAGAAAGAGGGAAGGAAGCGGCCGTGGCCTTAAGTGAGGTACCATCCCGGCATTTTCCTGGAGGAGAAGTGGGAAACCACGGAAAACCACTTCCAGGATGGCTGAGGTGGGAATCGAACCCACCTCTACTCAGTTGACCTCCCGAGGCTGAGTGGACCCCGTTCCAGCCCTCGTACCACTTTTCAAATTTCGTGGCAGAGCCGGGAATCGAACCCGGACCTCCAGGGGTGGCAGCTAATCACGCTAACCACTACACCACAGAGGCGACATGGAATACATTCGCAATCCTAATAGACACTTTCTATCCAAACGTACGGTAGTGTATTTGCAACTGCGATCGTTTTAAACATTCTTTATCATGTAAGTTATTGAAATAACATTGGTGCTAACGACTTCGTATTTATCTTCAAGCATCATCTCAACGGTATAGTTGTATCAGAACGAATATAAATGTATGGTGTGGCGACTTGCGCTGCTCCAAATGTTCCTTCACTACGCGGCGCTGTTGTGGCTGTATAGGCATCAGCTGACCTGAACACGTGTTTCTAAATCGGATTTGATATGACTTAATTCGGAATTTCTTGATTAAATGCATGAAAGAAAACAGTGTATTCATTATTGTGGTGTTTCAGGAATGTGCATTCTTTTTTCCTGACGGATAGCTGTGTTTGTGTGCGATATTTTTTTAATGCCGTGGTGTAGGGGTAGCGTGCCTGCCTCTCACCCGGAGGCCGCGGGTTCGATTCCCGGCCAGGTCAGGGATTTATACCTGGACCTGAGGGCTGGTTCGAGGTCCACTCAGCCTACGTGATTAGAATTGAGGAGCTATCCGACGGTGAGATAGCGGCCCCGGTCTAGAAAGCCAAGAATAACGGCTGAGAGGATTCGTCGTGCTGACCACACGACACCTCGTAATCTGCAGGCCTTCGGGCTGAGCAGCGGTCGCTTGGTAGGCCAAGGCCCTTCAAGGGCTCTAGTGTCATGGGGTTTGGTTTGGTTTGGTTTTATTTTTGTAATGAAAAGTAAGATATAATGTTCCTTGTTTTGAAAGAAATCTTTGTAAAATACGTAGAAAATATTTTACAGTTAGTAATGACATCAGGACAGTACTTTAGAAATTGATTCGTCAATGCAAAAGCAAAGTCATCTCCGTACAGGCCATGAAGGTCTTTGGAGGGGTGGAAGGTAAAGGCTTCCACTATCCGCAACCTCGGCACTTGATAGGGTACAGTGGTTAGCTCTACGCCCGGCCGCCTTTGCCCCCAGGAATTAACCTAGTACTCATTTTGGTGTAGGCTGAGTGAACCTGAGGGCCATATGAACCTCCGGAAGTGGAAGTCTCGTTTCATAAATTTAACGACTTCCTGACGGGGATTCGAACCCACGTCCTTCCGGGCGAACCGAGCACGCCTTTACCACCTCGGCCAGGCAGCCCCTGATTCGTCAATGACTTAATAAAAATCCCAAACGTTTATGTGCTTAGTTGAGCTAAGTGTTATTTCAGTAATTCACCACGAAATCGAACTGAGTTTCAATTATCAGTTATAACCTTAACGAAAACCAAGGTGTTAACTGTTTAGTGTGCAAGATAAGTAATGTGAACATATTAAACCTCTGCAAACACCCACGTTATTGTTATGTATGTCATACATACGTAATTCCTACTTAACTACGAGTACTTAATTTACATGTTAAGATGCTCAACTTAATCCAAAATCTGACTAGCACTACATCCCAGCAGTAAGTTAACTTGATACCTTGGACATTTTCTGGGTATGTTTTGCGGTCATACAATCTTGAATTTCTTTCGTAATCGGTGTTTCTTTTATTCAAAAATAGAATCGAAAACTTATACAGTAGAAATTAATTTCGGAAACAATTCCTGAGCATGTTAAATACAGCAACCTGGTCCATGAGAAACAATAATTACATGTAAACTATCCAGGCTTCCTTGAAATATTTCTCCTGATAATACTCGTAGTACATTAAAATTTCTCACAACTTCCTCTACACGAAAAGACATCAACAAAATTCATTTGATGGGTAAAAGCGTTAGTTGTATGATTTTCTATGTTCTTATAGACTTGAGGTGGGAAACCACCTCTAAAGAAGACGGAAGAACCATATATGGTCAACGGCCTAGAAAGTCCTCAACAGCGGACCAGGCGTAGAGGCAACTGAAACTTCCCTGGCGGTTGGGAAGGCGGACGAATACTGCAGCAGTCTCATAGCCTCTAGTCGTCGTAACTTTTATGCCACTGGGGACAGGTTCTGAGCCTGTCAAGAAATGTGTGATCGTTGATGTGCAGCACCATTCCCACACTAAAAGATGTCACGCCAGGCGTCTTCTGAAGAACTCAGCACATACACTACAAGTCCTGCGGCGATCGTGGAGTTGTGACGGGAGGAGGATTGTGTAGTCTGGGAGCTCATAGGGACAAACCAGCACGTAGGCGACGAATGTGTGATCGCCGTTTTGCTTGAGGAAAGTCTGTAAAGCAACTCGTGTGCTGCGTTCGTGACTGAGCAGGCCTATTCAGAAACCACTCTGCTCACCCTGAATGGGGAGGGGGATATAAAATATGCCCTAAACATAGTCAGCATCAACACAACTCGACTGGAAAACCACACTGAGAAGGTACACCATAAGCGGTTTTGTTTTACTATGCACATTTGTGCGCACTTCCAATAATAAAATAAGCGGTCGGAAAAAAAAGAATTTTGCAACCTGGAACATCCGTACCCCAATGGACAATGGTGCAGCTAATCGGCCAGGAAGGAGAACAGCTATCGTGGCTCCAGAACTAAGGAGATTTAACATCGATATTGCAGTACTGAGTGAAAACAAAGACCCGATGAAGGTCAAATTAAAGAACAGGGAAGCGGATACAAGTTCTTTTGGAAGGGTAAAAACATTCATGAGCCTCGCATTCATGGTGTGGGTTTTGCAATTGCAAACAATCTTGTTCCTCACCTTGATGAACTTCTTTCTGGCAAAAATGAAGGACTCATGAGCTTACGCCTCAAGCTCACCAACAATCAACGAGTTACAGGTATTAGTGCATATGCGCCGACCCTCACTTGTGATGAAGATGAAAAGAAAGCATTCTATTTCCAACTCGACATATGTACTTCTAACAAGAATACCTCAAGCTGACGAAATCATTCCCTTGGGCGACATCAATGCACGCGAAAAAAAATACAATCATACTCGTCAACGAGGGATAGCCCATCATTATAGACTTGCTACGGCTGAAAATGAACTGCCTTTTGCCTCTCAATTGTTTTGCAGAGAGCTGACTCATCCTGCACAGTCGATCACTTTCTTTGTATGTTTAATAACATATTAACTGAAGTGATGAATTACACTTATTTTTGAATTTCTGAAAGAAGCTATTGGTTCATCTTACTGTAACGGTTCAAATCCCGTTACAAGGTAATATCTGTATTGTATTATTATTATTATTATTATTATTATTATTATTATTATTATTATTATTATGATTATTATTATTATTATTATTATTATTATTATTATTATTATTATTATTATTATTATTATTATTATTATTATGTCCGTATTATTATTATTATTTTATCTGTGAGATTACTATTATTTTGTTATAATTATTATTCAATTCCATTATGCAATGCTTTCCATTTCCATTTCCATTTTAAATGCAGAATTTCCTAATTTCCATTTTAAATGCAGATATTCACATTTTTCAAGTTAAAAGCAGTTTAATGTTTGTAAAATTAGTAAGAGACGATAGGAACTTCTCATTACCTACTGGATAATAATGGCTGATCGAAGGTAAGCTTGCTGCGAATATTTTTCTTGAGCTGAACCATTACTAATGATTTTGGTATTTTGTAGAATAGGGAGGGATCCTTGGACTTAAAAAGAAGAGTCGTGTTTCATTCGACTTTTTATAGCAACCCGACTTGAAACCCGGGACGTAGTATGTAGTAAACATACTCACATGCGGCAATAATTTGAAGTATATTGTCCATATCCTAAAATACTTAATATTTTTCACTATTCGGTTCACAAAATGTTAATGTCACCTGTTTCGCGCATTGGCGACTACTGAAATAGATTGGAAACGTTTTCGCACTTCCGCTGAAAGCCAACAAAACGCGCGCCTACTTGCCTTTAAATCGACAGCAGCGCTACAGGCGGTGGAGAACATTCACGCCGTGCCTGTTAACATGTGATTCAGAGGGAGTCCTCACACTAGTCAGTTGTTCGTCCTGGTTATACAAAGGCAATATAGCATCAGGTACCAATGTTTTTAGGTCGTCAGCAATATAGGAGTTTGTATGGTTGCGTATCTCCAAAATGATAAGGGGCAGCCAGTGATCTGATAGTGATCTGATAGAATCTGAGGATGCTCTCATAGGACGCAACATGGTATTCTGTAATCAAGATGTGTCAGATAATGCACGAACAAGTGATTTTATAAATTGATATCTTGTGTTCCCCATTTTAAAAATTAAACATTTAAATTCACTTATTAGATTAAGTCGACACCGAAAAGCATTACTTCCATTAAAATGCTTAAATGCTGTTTTTTTATATACGAGCACAAAGATTTAGAGAATGCGAGGAACAGTATTCTTGCTGATAGCTTAGATATGCCTTAACCAACTAAAATATTTACGAAAAATTACTCCCAGATAACCAGTGCTACTCACTCTCCCAAACGTCTTCGGTGGCCTTTCACCACATCTCGTTGGGTTCTCAGTTGCGAATTGTGCCGCTCTTGTGGATTTGTCCCACAAGGTACTCCTCCTATCCTTATACCCTTCATGGTTTGCATTGAAACTATTAGAAATATCATTCGCCCAGGCACATTAGCTATTCGCTTAGCTGCCAATATAATTGCAGGTCATCTCCTTTTAACTCTTTTAGGAAATACTGGGCCCTCCTTAATTCTTTCTACACTATCCATTCTACTTATAACCCAATTCAGTGTGGAAGGATGAATTTACCACTGCGTGAGTCTAAGGTGGTTGGTACTATGTTGTGTGTATAATATTAAGTTTTAGAGTCAAAGGAATTAACCAGATACGACCAAAATTCCCAAATCTGCCGAGAATCGAACCAGGGACACTCTGAACTGAATGTCTTGACACTAATCATTCAGACAAGAAGTCGGAACGAATACGTGAACTATTTAGATTCAATGTCTGTAAAATGATAATACTTGTCAAAGAAGTAGCCTATGTTCATATACGAGTATGAGGCATATTTTCACTATCAAGACTGCGGTAATTTTGTGAGGGAGCTTCACGTGCCGGACTGACACTTTTTTGTTCTCCGGCAGGGACGTCGCTTCAAATGACGTGACGCAGCAGGATGTCTGACATGAAGACACTTGGCTCGCGCTCAACCAATTATTGGCCTGCGTCATCCTGCCACTCGGTCACGTGACCTCTGAGTCATGGGGATCCCCCGGAGGGGCACGGCTTGGACCCGGGGGCCTCATTACAGCCGTGAAAGGGATGACTGTCAAGCGGCAATCAGTTCGTGGAGCGGATCAGCTTCACATATCACATTGTCCTGATGATACTAGAGTTAGTCGGCCATGCATAACCGAAATGTCCACGCTCACTGCGCGTTCCACCATATTTAATCCCTGAACCAGGGTGACCAACTTCGTTATCATGTAGCTAGATGCAGATGTAATAATTTGTTACTTTAATGCATATGGTGTTTCATATATTTATTAACGACAAATCTAGGGCTGGATAGAGGTTATAAAACTACAGTATGAATAATATGTGTCCGCCTCTGTGGTGTAGTGGTTAGTGTGATTAGCTGCCTCCCCCGGAGCCCACGAAATTTGGAAAGTGGTATGAGGGCTGGAACGGGGTCCATTCAGCCTCTGGAGGTCAACTGAGTAGAGGTGGGTTCGATTCCCACCTCAGCCATCCTGGAAGTGGTTTTCCGTGGTTTCCCACTTCTCCTCCAGGAAAATGCCTGGATGGTACCTAACTACTCAGACTCGGGAGGTCAGCTGAGTAGAGGTGGTTCGATTCCCACCTCAGCCATCCTGGAAGTGGTTTTCCGTGGTTTTCCACTTCACCTCCAGGCAAATGCGGGATGGCACCTAACTTCAGGCCACGGCCGCTTCCTTTCTTCCTTCATCCTTGCCTGTCCCACCCAATTTTACCATCCCTCCACAAGGCCCCGGTTCAGCATAGGCCGCCTGGCGAGGTACTGGTCATTCTCCCCAGTTGTATCCCCGAACCAAAGTCTGAAGCTCCAGGACAATGCCCTTGAGGCGGTAGAGGTGGGATCCCTCGCTGAGTCTGAGGGAAAACCGACCCTGGATGGTAAACAGATTAAGAAGATGATGTATGAGCAAACCGTATCCCGTTTCGGTAAGGGGCCGAGTATGAAGTAAGATGAATCTTCGTAGCGAGATTTTATGACTGGATGCCCTTCCTGACGTCAACTTCATAAGAAGTTAATGAGAAGATGATGGCGATGATGATGATTATCATATATGCGAATAAGCCCATTAAGACTTACAGGCGTGTATTTGCCTTCCTCTGTGTCCATATTTCTTTCATTCTTTTACTGTGGGATTCGTTTCTGTCTTCAGACCAGGTTGTTCCAGTCTTCTTCTTTGGTCTGGGTCAACTTGCCATCTGTGAACTTTGGATCTGAGGATTACCCTGTTTTGGACATCTGCTGGTGTAATTCCTGCCTGTTTCAAATCGGTTTTAATTTCGCCAATCCATTTCATTGTGTCTGTTTTAGCTTTACTCATGTTTTCATGGAATTCAACTATTTATTTGGTAAGTCTGTCTGGGTCCACCTCTGTGGTGTAGTGGTTCGGGTTCGATTCCCGGCTCTGCCACGAAATTTGAAAAGTGGTACGAGGGCTGGAACGGGGTCCACTCAGCCTCTGGAGGTCAACTGAGTAGAGGTGGGTTCGATTCCCACCTTAGCCATCCTGGAAGTGGTTTTCTGTGGTTTCCCACTTTTCCTCCAGGCAAATGCCGGGATGGTGCCTAACTTTAGGCCACGGCTGCTTCCTTCCCTCTTCCTTGTCTCTCCCTTCCAATCTTCCCATCCCCCGACACAGCCCCTGTTCAGCATAGCAGGTGAGGCCGCCTGGGCGAGGTACTGGACATACTCCCCAGTTGTATCCCCCGACCAAGGGTCTGAAGCTCCAGAACACTGCCTTTGAGGCGGTAGAGGTGGGATCCCTCGCTGAGTCCGAGGGAAAACCGACCCTGGAGGGTAAACAGAAAAAGAGGAAGAAGATGAAGAAGAATCGAGAAGGTTCCGAAAACTCATTGCCCCTTGCAGCTTGTCCGCGTATTACTCGCGAAACTTTGAGCGATACCTGGATTCCCAATTGCTGAATCGGTAGACCTCGGCGATCTTCGAGATTCGTATTGGCAACCTTTGACACAAAAACTATGAATCGCCATGGGACATTTGGCGTACGCTTTACGTACAAGTACTGTTATTGTTTACACAGCAAAGCCTAAATATAAAACTCATGCTAGGAACAAAATTCGCATCGAGAAATGTTAGGGAGAGAGAGAGAGAGAGATTCCACGAGGGATAGCTGCCCTAGAACAAGGGGTACCGTACGGTAACAGCATCAAATTATTATCTATTTTCGCACTATTTATCCTAGGATAAAATGAGCTTATATATATTTAATTTTGAATTTCCCCTGTTGAAGATCTACAGCTATCCGCGATCAGGAAAACTTTATTTTTCTTTACACATACCGTACAAATGTTGATTTACCATTGCCAAGGAATCTCGTAAAACATCTAAAGAAATATCTTTTAGATACGAAACGGGAATACCAAAACGAAGGAAGAAATTCATTGAAAATTTTGTGACGGATCCTCGCGCACCGAAGAGTAACCCAGTCACTTCCCAGCAACTGGCGGGTATGTGATACTTTTCTTCAAAGCACTTAAAACAGGATTCGCAGTGTCTCTTCTTTTCAGAATAAACTACTTCGGCCTGTGAACTGTTACTCTCAAACCTTATTGTTGGATCAATAACTACACCGATGTTTCTCTTCCTGTCAATCGCGTGAATATCTGCACGATTACTGGATCCATCACTAGAGATACAGTGCACTTCTTCAAAGACTTCATAACCTCCAGATTTTTTGAGAAGTTCTGCAATACTGCTCCTGACCCTATGGTGCCTGTTATTTCTCAATAGTTCCCCTTTCGAGCAGATACCAAGAACATGAGAGAGGATTTCTATCCCGTTTCAGTGACGGCAACGGTTTTCTTAGCTTCTACCGCGAACGCTTCGGACTGCTATCACATTGCAGTTCATTTTAATAGCATTAGTCCATTGGGAAGTTGAAAATCCTTTCTTCGTTGTAATCCAGGTGTTTGATTGTGTCCATTCTGAAAAATGCGAGACACCTTTTCCACGGTGTGGTAGTTTTTGCCATGTTTCAAACTGCTGATCTCTCGGTTTCTTCCGAAGAGTCTGTACCTTAGGTTGTTCGTAGGGAGCGAAGCCAAGGCTTCTCAGACTACCCATTATTTCTTGTTGAAAATTTCTTATTTGTACCAGAAATGGGTCATCAACAGAGTCCGGTCTGTTACAGATGTTAATGTGTTGAAGGAAAGCTTCCCATGACGCTCTCATAATGCCCAATCCACGAACTTTTTTTGAGCTGTAGAGCATACAATCTGGACAATCCGTTAGTAAAACAATTATTTCCTTTACTGTACTTCTGATTAATTTACCGACATCGTCTAAAATCCCGCGTCTGAGTTTCGATAAAGGTGCACACTATAAAGGATAAATCAAACTCTGCCAAATGTATTGATTTATGATGTTAACTTTCTGATCTAGTTTAAGAAAAATTGAGTTCACATGTCTCGATAAATTATCGCTTAGTTTAGTTATAATGTTCCTTTCATCTAATATTATTTCTTTGTTGTATGTAACACCCAAATATTTAAGGTTTTCCTGCATATCAATAGATGACACCTGAAGTCCACTGATAGTCCTAATAACAACGTTTATCAGTTGCCCATTCTCAATAAATATAGCTTTTGATTTAGAAGTATTCAGTGTGAGCCTTACTTTGGAAACATCAAATTTTCATAATCGGAATTCGCGTCCCAGTTATAAGTTTTGACAGGATGGGGTATCAGATCATCCTGCACCCCATCTCGCTGGGTAATATTTTGCCTGTGTGTATCGGGATGAGCACGAACTATATGAATATTGACACAAGGAAATGTTTTACCACAATACGGACAAGTATCAGGATTACTCTGTTCCCATTTAAGGTTATGGTGTTCCTCATCGTTGCTGATAGTTTCAAATATATTATTGACAGAAGAATTTAAACTATCATCTGATTCTGAATCAGATTCTCTATTATTAGGACGATGATATCTACCCAGGTTAGAATTGACTCCTGTGTCCAAAGATGATGTTGATGGTGGGTCTAAAGGCGCGTCCAGACTTGCAACAGAACATCGTAACGCAACCGCGTCGCGCTCCTGTCTGGACGGTACTGCGTAACTTCGTCGCGCAACCTTAGCCCGCAACATGAACGATACGGAACGAGGTTCGCTGCGTTCCACTGCTTGTCGGTTTTCCCGCGTCACATCAAAGAGCTGCGCGCGCGAAAGTTACAGCAAGCTTGGATGTACACAGGACCTCGGCGCGTAACGCCTCTGTCTGCTTGATCAGTAAACATGGAGTGGACCGAGCAAAACACACTGCATTTTATTGAAATGTACAGGGCTAAGGACATTTTGTGGCTAGCTATCCAAGGCATTTCAACAAAATTTTAACGAATGATGCATGGAAGCAGCTGGCGACAGAACTTGATTAGACTTTACAAAGCAGTGTTTCTGTGTTGAATAAACAATTAAAATAGATAATGTTTGATGTATGTAACATAGAATATCCCAGCAATAAATTCCTTACTTAAATTCCTATTTTCTTTCAGTGCTTCAATCAGAGCTTGACACCGGTACGATAACACTAATCGACTGTTGGATATTTTGAAAAGATACTGCAGACTAGTGTATGAATCACCGGTTACTAGAAATCGTACTGTCACTGCCAGTCTCTCTTGCACCGAGATAGCCTCTCTGAATGTGGTATCCTTCTTAGCAACTTTAGGCCCTATCAAATTGATGAGGTATTCAAAGTCTGTAGGTGACATTCCAGTAAAATTTTTATAATGCCCACTAACTGTGAAACTTCGTGTCAGCCAGCAAATTCGAACCACCATGTGTAGTTCTACGTGAATATATATATATATATATAGGGTGTTAGGTGTATACGTGCAGATATTTCTTGTAGCAACAGAGAACGATGTGACGAACCACTATATATCAAACTTTTAGTAATCCGCGGAAGTTATTTTCGAGAGCAAAGGGATACGATGTTTTTAGAATAGGTAGTGTGCCTTGTTCTGTGAATGAATAGCTTTCCGTTGATAACAGGCAAGTCACGCGCCATCCGTGCCAAACCGGTTTCTGTTTATGTTTCAGAGCAAATATACTACTGTAACAGCTGACCGATAATGCAATGCCACGAGATGTTACGTAATATACTTGCCAAACTGGTTTTATGTTTACGAGCAACTGAACTACGATAACAGCTGAAGGCTGCTACCGGTGTACGTACCTACATTTCGTGCTTCCTGCCGGGTTGTATGGCTCAGACGGTTGAGGTGCTGGCCTTTTGACTCCAACCTCGCAGGTTCGAACCTGGCCCAGTCCGGTGGTATTTAAATGTGCTCAAATACGTCACACTCATGCCGGTAGATTTAGTGACACGTAAATAGAACCCCTGCGGGGCTAAATTTCGGCACCTCATCGTCTCCGAAAACCGTAAACGTAACGCAAATACCATTATTATCATTATTATTATTATTATTGACTACTCGCCAATAATGTCTGCCCAGAAAATACTTCTCATCGTTTATAACTATGGATCTCGTCAGTTGTATAATGTCCTAAATATGACGATTTTCAAAATTGGCTTTACGTCGCACCGTCACAGATAGGTCTTATGGTGACGATGGGACAGAAAAGGTGTAGACGTGAGAAGGAAGCGTTCGTGGCCTTAACCCTAGAATGGTAGACTACGTAAAAATGACGTGTCTATTATGAACAGGCGCTTCCCTCCTTTCCCCCACTCAACGTTATCGCTTGTCCGGCCGGAAGTGCATCCGCTAATCAGTTGTGAAACAGAAGTGGCTACGAATGGCACCCGTGCTCCTCTCAGTTTGTCTATAGCTCTCGTCCATTGAAACTCTACACGTAAGTATGACGTACTCTACCAATGCACGTAAATTTTTTGCACGTCTGTTTGACGTATGTCTACCAATAATGGATCTTCTCTTCACCTACACAACGTATATGATATATATAATAAACACATATAATATAAAAGTACACACACACATTTATGTACAATAAGTGTTTAATTAATAATAATTATTTCTAATTGCAGAATGGCGAAGTATCTGGATAATGACGAGGCGATAGCAGCGTTTTAGGAGAGCTGTCAGATGAGTCGGAAGGTGAAGAAGACAATGTGGAAGTGTGCTCTGATTCTGAGGAATATAATTCTGACATTGATGAAGACTATGTGCCAATTGAAGATGATATCATATATGAAGAACTGAGTGAAGTAATACGTGACGTAGAGGTGGAAGAACATAGCAACTCCGGAAAGAAGGATCCCGTCTCAAGTGGAGGTAAAAGGAAGAAAATATTACAGAATATTGGAAATAGCAGCAAGAAACGGCAAAAGGAGACCTCCAGAACATCTACTCAGCGTGGAGCTCCCAGTGGAAGTGTTTCTAATCCTCTAGTTCAGAGTGATAAACTCATAATGACTGGACGAAATGAATTTCAGTGGACAACAAAGTGAAATTATTTGTTTTTGTAAATATAGATAACTTGCACGTGGATTTACTTGCTCATTTACCAAAAATTCCTTTGACACGTCATTTTTACGTATGTCTACTAATAATAGGTGGGTGATTATGTCTACCATTCTAGGGTTAATAAGGGTTCAGCTCCAGCATTTTCCTGATGTGAAAATGGGAAACCACGGAGAATCATCTTCAGGGCTCTCGACAGTGGAGTTCGAACCCAGTATCTCCCCAATGATAGTTCACAATTTCGCGCCCCTAAACGCACGACCAACGTATTCCAAGCTCTAATGCCGGGCTGAGTACCTCGGACGATAGGGCGCTGGTATTCTGATCCCATCTTAGCAGGTTCGATGGAGGCTCAATTCGGGGGTATTTGAAGGTGCTAAAATACGCCAGTGTCGTGTCTGTAGATTTACTTGCATTAAAAAAGGGTTCAGCTCCAGCATTTTCCTGATGTGAAAATGGGAAACCACGGAGAATCATCTTCAGGGCTCTCGACAGTGGAGTTCGAACCCAGTATCTCCCCAATGATAGTTCACAATTTCGCGCCCCTAAATCAATTACAGCGCCTTCTCTTTAGCCCAGCAAGTTCAAGGCCAACTACTTCTCTCTGTTTGTTTGTTTATTTACCCATGTATGTATGTCAACATTGTACTATGTCAACATCGTACCATGAAAATTTACTCAATAACCAGTCAAAGTAGTTACTAGGACGTAAAAAATTACATTATTATTTCGTGCTTACAAAAGAAAAGCATATGTGTAATGGTAAAATAAAGCATAACTTACTGCTTCCTTTGCAGTGCTTAATAAATTTATCAAAATAAAAGTGGCCAGTCTGAGTTGCTCAGACGGTTAGAGCGCTGGTTTCTTGGTTCCAACTTAGCAGGCTCGATCTTGGTTCAATCCGGTGGTATTCGAAGGTGCTCAAATACGTCAGCCTCGTGTTGGTAGAGTTACAGGCACGTAAAAAGAACTCGTGCGGGACTAAATTACAGCGCCTCCAAAAACAGTACGAGTAGTTAGTGGGACGTAAAGCAAATAGCATTACCGGTATTATTATTAATTTTCAGTCTTATTTTCATTGCTACTACTCATATTGAACTTCTTCTTATTACTCTCTTTCCTCGTCTGATTATTATTATTATTATTATTATTATTATTATTATTATTATTATTATTATTATTCACCTGTTCATATTTTCGTCTTATTCCTCTTTTTACTCTCCTTTTAAGTCGTATACTTGTTATTCATATTTGATATTTTGTTATTAATATTATTGTTATTTGTATATTATTATTGTTATTTTACTATTTAGATTTAGTTTATTTCGTTCATTTATAACTTCTCTTTAGCTTCAAGTGACACAATACTTTTTCCGTCTTTAATTCACCTGTTGTGTCGTGTGCAGGTGTACATCTACGTTTCTGTCCTGTGCTTCAAGACAGTGCTGCAAGGTCTGTGTTTGTTTCCCCAGCCCGGGTTGCGTTTCGTTTCTCATCTGTCACAGTTACATCTTACGTTCTATTACATGTTTTGACCTTGTGATACATCGCCTTTAATCTGCTCTGTAGCCTTTTAGCATGGTCAGTGACCTCAGTGCTTATTTTGTTCACATATCTGGACTAAGAACTCGTCTCACTCGGCCCAGCAAGTTCAAGGCCAACTACTTCTCTCTGTTTGTTTGTTTATTTACCCATGTATGTATGTCAACATTGTACTATGTCAACATCGTACCATGAAAATTTACTCAATAAACGGAGTGTTTGGGGGGATCTCTGTCCTGGGTGGGGTGCTCTGCGGGCCTCCTCTGGGGTCCGTGTTGTTGCTGCGGTTATCTCTCTGCGCGGTCAGGTATTTACTAACAAGGCCGATGACCTCGATGTTAGGCCCCTTTAAACAACAAGCATATTTACTAACATATTCAACTCAATTTATTGTATGTACAAGACATACGTCCAACTTGAATTATTTCATACCCACAACTATACTTCCTTACTACATGGCCCAAGAGCTACACGTATAGCTGACGGCCCACCCACC
Source organism: Anabrus simplex (assembly GCF_040414725.1). Taxonomy (NCBI): domain Eukaryota; kingdom Metazoa; phylum Arthropoda; class Insecta; order Orthoptera; family Tettigoniidae; genus Anabrus; species Anabrus simplex. The sequence goes on from NC_090267.1 coordinate 176,928,513, forward strand.
CCTCTACGAGTGTGGGAATGAAATAACTAATTTGATTGAATTGTTTTCATATTTCAGTAGTGATTAATATAAAACAAGCATTTTTTGAATTTTTATACGTGTTAATGATGATGATTGCTGTTTTAAGGTCATCGGCCCTTAAAAACACAAAGTGTCTTCTGTTTTAACTCGTAGTGAATAAGAAACAAAATATAAATTTCTCGAACACACGTAAAGAATCATAAAACCGAGCTCGATAGCTGCAGTCACTTAAGTGCGGCCAGTATCCAGTATTCGGGAGATAGTAGGTTCGAACCCCACTGTCGGCAGCCCTGAATATGGTTTTCCGTGGATTCCCATTTTCACACCAAGCAAATGGTGGGGCTGTACCTTAATTAAGGCATGGCCGCTTCCTTCCCACACCTAGCCATTTCCTGTCCCATCGTCGCCATAAGACGTATCTGTGTCGGTGCGACGTAAAGCAAGTAGCAAAAAAAAAAAAAAAAAAAACACATGCAGTGTAGGATTGAGCAACTGCCGAAATGCGTTCAAGGTCAATGTCTAGCGTTTTAACAAGCACGTCTTCCGCACTCGCGCACTGAAACTCTCTATTTATAATTTTTGTTACCGGTACATCAATTTCCCTGCTCGGATTTATGAGAATATCGACCTATCGAGACTCAAAATACTAAGGCGATACTGTACTGTACTCCCAAGCTATTACGTTGCAAAAATGGCGTAACATCTGACATACCAAAGTAAAACTCGTAGCAATTGTTCAAAGTGATCACCCTGGGCTTCCCTGCAGGCTTCACTTCTCCGAATCCAGTTGCGACGGATTCGAGCCAAGACACCAGGGTTGTGACCGACTCGTTGGCTGAACGGTCAGCGTACTGGCCTTCCGTTCAGAGGGTCCCGGGTTCGATTCCCGGCCGGGTCGGGGATTTTAACCTTAACTGGTTAATTCCAATGGCACGGGGGCTGAGTGTATGTGTTGTCTTCATCATCATTTCATCCTCATCACGACGCGCAGGTCGCCTACGAGAGTCAAATGGAAAGACCTGCACCTGGCGAGCCGAACTCGTCCTGGAATATCCCGGCACTAATAGCCATACGACATTTCATTTCATTTCATTTCATTTCACCAGGGTTGTTCAGAATATCCTCTGCTGCTTAAACAATACGTTCACGGAAGTCGTCCGAAGTGGTTACTTCAGTTCGATATACTTTGTGTTTCATGTTCCCCCAGACATTAAAGTCCATTGGAATAACGTCTGGAGATCTGGCTGGCCAATTGATAGTTCCACATCGTCCTGTCCACCGTTGAGGAAATGTCTGCACCATCGTGTAAAATCCACGTGGTTCTGCGTAGTCGAAGCGACACGTCCTCTGAAAGCTCAAGTAACGTACTGTATCTACAGGAGCAAGGTAACATTAATAAAAAGATGATTAGTCCACGTAACCGACTTCCTACTACACCCATCCAGGTATTAATTCATAACCGGTGCTGGAAATTGCCTTCTCCTACTGAATGGGGACGTTCCACAGCCCATGAGTGGGATATAGTGGGTTCGAACTCCTCTGTCGGCAGCCCTAAAGACGGTTTTCCGTGGTTTGCCATGTTCACACCAGGCAAATGCTGGTGCTGTTCCTTAATTAAGGCCACGGTTGCTTCTTCACGATCCTAGCCCTTTCCTGTCCCGTCGTCGCCGTAATATCTATCTGTGTCGTGGCGACGTACATCAACTCGTAAGAAAATGGTAATCAGCTGTCAAAGACACTGCACCCGTTGAATATGGTCAGGATGCACTCGTTCTTCATGCAGTGCCCTACGTATGGTCCAAGTTGGTACACCAACGGCACGTGTTATACTACGCGTACGGCGCCCGGGATCATCGTTTACTATTGTTAGGATGCCCGGCTCCATGGCAAAACGGTTAGCGTGCTGGCCTTTGGTTACAGGGGTCCCGGGTTCGATTCCCGGCACGGTCGGTATTTGAACCATCATGGTTATTTTCCCTGGCATGGGGCTGGGTGTATGTGTTGTCTTTATCCTCATTTGATTATCATCAAGATGCGCAGGTCACCTACGGGGGTCAAACCAAAAGACATGCACCTAGCGAGCCGAACCCGTCCTGGGATCTCCCGGCACTAATATCCATACGCCATTTCATTTCCATTGTCAGGATGTCTTCTTCCGCGTCTAGAATTACACGTGGCCGTTTAGGCCATCGCTTCTGAAAGCGTGATGTAACACAACCTGCATCGCGAATACGCTGCAGTACAGCAAGTATCGTTGCTGGATTCGGCACCCGTCTGTTGGAAAGCCTTTTCCGATCTTCCGATACATTCATTGAGGGCGACCCGTGTTCTGTTCTGCCACACGATACACTAGCAGCATATCATGGTATTCGTGGTATTCATACACTGGCATTATTCAAATACTACTACTACTACTACTACTACGAAGTAACTCGCGTACTAGTACGGACGATAATTCGCCTCTCTGACAGCTGTTATTCAGGTCAAGGTCAGACAGGCAGCTCATACCTCTAGTCCGGTGGTTTCATGTAGGGGCGGGAACCCGTCCCACCACACCCCCGTCGCTAGAAACAGCAGACGACCGACCGGCCCGTGACAGATCTAGTGAATTTGTCAAACTGCTTATGTGAAATATTCTCCCACAGTGTGATTTCAATACCATGGATTCTTGGGAGACCAACTCGCCGTATGCAGAAACACCCCGTGTTGATGTGTACGTAAATAAAGTTTCTTACGTCAACGAAAGAATGCGTGGGATAGGATTTCCAAGTGAGTAGTATCAGAACTGAATTGTCAAAGCACATCGAACGTTTTGCTTCATATCAATAAGGGACATGTTATAAAAATAAATAAATTAAACGTACTTCCTTTTCGTGCTTCCAAACGAAAAGAACTTGTTTAATGGTAAATTAAAGCATTCTGCTTTTGCAGTACCTATTAAACGTATCAAAATAAACGTTGCCAGGTTGAGTGGCTCAGACGGTTCAAGCTCTGGTTTCATGAACTTAGCAGGCTCGATCCTGGCTCAGTCCGCTGGTATTTGAAGGTGCTCAAATACGTCCGCTTCTGATCGGTAGAATTACAGGCACGTTAAAGAATACCCGTGGGCAAAATTCCGAAACCGCGCGTCTCCATTGGCACGTAAACATTTATTATTATTATTATTATTATTATTATTATTACTGAGCGAGTTGGCCGTGTGATTAGGAGCGCGCGGCTGTCAGCTTGCATTCGTCGTAAAGCCACCTACCAATATTATAATAAAAACTGTGTTAGTCCATTATTACTAACTATTACGAAAATAAAAGTTAAACGCCCCACTCAAACTTCGTAGCTGGTAATCTGTCAGAAAACACTAAAGAAAATAGTGAACTTTTAACAAGTCCGAATTATTATTAATCTTATAATTGCGGACATGTCTCCGGAATTACCGAAACATGTACTTACAAATTGTTTTACGTCGCACCGACACAAGTAGGTCTTACGGCGACGATGGGAGAGAAAAGGGATACAAGTGGGAAGGAAGCGTTCGAGGCCTTAATAAAGGTACAGTCCCAGTATTTCCCTGATGTGAAAATGGGAAATTACGGAAAACCATCTTCCCGGCTGCCGACAGCGGAGTTCGAATCCACTATCACCAAAATGCAAGCTCACAGCTGCGCGCCCCTAACCACACGACCAACTTAATCCAATCTCTAATGCCGGACTGAGTAGCTTGGACGATAGAGCGCTGGTCTTCTGATCCCACCTTGGCAGGTTCGATGGCGGCTCAGTTCGGTGGTATTTCAAGGTGCTCAAATAAGCCAGTCTCGTGTCTGTAGATTTACTTGCATTAAAAAACACTGCGGTAAAAAATTCTGGCATTTCAGCGTCTCCGAAAACCGTGAAAATTAGTTAGTGAAACGTAAAGACATTATTATTATTATTATTAGTAGTAGTAGTAGTAATATTATTATGATTACGGAAGTTCTAATTAAGCGGGTCCATTACAGTCATCACTTTACCTATCGGCACTTACTGTCCAGTAATAAGCCTTCTGTCCGCCTCTGTGGTATAGTGGTTAGTGTGATTAGCTGCCACCCCCCGAAGGCCCGGGTTCGATTTCGAGCTCTGACACGAAATTTGAAAAGGGGTACGAAAGTTGGAACGGGGCCCATTATACCTGGGGAGGTCAAATGAGTAGAGGTGGTTCGATTCGCACCTCAGCCATCCTGAAAGTGGTTTCCCGTAGTTTTCCACTTCTCCAGGCAAATGCTGCGATGGTACCTAGCTTAAGGCCACGGCCGCTTCCTTCCCTCTTCCTTTTCTATCACTTCCCAACCCCCCGCAAGCCCCTTGTTCATCCTAGCAGGTGGGGCCGCTTGGGCGATGTACTGGTCATTCTCCCCAGTTGTATCCCCGACCCAATGTCTCACGCTCGAGGACACTGCCCTTGAGGCGGTAGAGGTGGGATCTCTTGCTGAGTCCCAGCGAAAACCAACCCTGGAGGGTAAAAATATTAGGAAAAGGAAGAATAAGCCTTATATTACAAATGCCCGGCGGCAATTCCACAGTACCGGTAGCTCTTTTTCCTTCGAGCAATGTTCACGATGGATGAAACTACGGTTTTTTAAATTTGTCTCATTAATAACAATTTCACTGAATACTTATAGCCTTTTCTTTCAGTGTCCACCGTCTTTTCATTGACCTGAAAAGTTTATGAATAAGCATGGACAACTCGCATTGTCTATTGTCAGAAGTTCATCGTAGACTGTCGCAATAACAGCACAGAAATGTTGCGCCCATTTTTCATTACTTATTAACTATTTCCTTTAATTTTGTCAGCTTGGATCACTGAGTAATGCCAATGACGTCTTATAAATCGCACACAACTACACAACACTTGATTCGCATGCATGTGCTGGTACGGATCTTCGACGTCACTGCAAGAATTCCGTGTACTTTTCAAACAGACTACCCTAGACCGGTTTTCGAGTACGGCAAATGGCCAGGCACGTGAGTCAACCTCTCCTACTTGCCAAGCCTTTAGGGGAAGTGCACAACAACATGTGTTGGCCTGCGATAAGAAACAGGTTCAACAAGCCCTATACTCTGCTACTGTACTTCCACTACGCGTGGACAGAATGACGTAACCGGCGCATCCTGCTACGGCCGTTCAAAACATATTAGGTCCTGAAATATTTGGCTCTGTTATGGGCAAACTAATAGGACAAGGTAAAAAGTACATAGCATATATTGTGAGATGTATTTTTCTTTGCCGACTAGCTTAATATCTGCACGTATACCCCTAACACGCTGTATATATATATTTGCTAGTTGTTTACGTCGCACCGACACAGATAGGTCTTACGGCGACGATGGGACAGGAAAGGGCTAGGAGTGGGAAGGAAGCGGCCGTGGCCTTAATCAAGGTACAGCCCCAGCATTTGCCTGGTGTGAAAATGGGAAACCACGGAAAACCATTTTCAGGGCTGCCGACAGTGGGGTTCGAACCTACTATCTCCCGAATACTGGATACTGGCCGCACTTAAGTGACTGCAGCTATCGAGCTCGGTCTACGTGAATATATCTGAGTTTGCCACCATCGCCTATGTTTCCGTTTCTGTTTGGTTGCATTATGCAAATAAATATAGGTTGATGCAGCTGTGTCCATCTTTCAAAGCTGCACTGTCTCAACTGGCGGAACGCTGGTAGGTTACGTGTTACGACCTGCGGCGCGGGATAGAAAAGTTTACCTCGCAACCGCGGTGCGTAACATTGCCCCGTTTAACCTTGGCGCGCGACGTGGTTACGTTACAGAGTTAGGAGCGCATGTCTGCACCCGCCTTAACGTCAATGATTGTAGTAATGAATCAGTGTGGCTAGCATGATAAACTATATTTTCAGAGGTTAATTTGTCTCGATGCGACTTTGATAAGTGTACACGCAGACCAGTAATATTCTTAAAATTCCTTTTACACAGTGTACAATTAGCTGGCGACAGCTCAGTATCTCTTCTGTCCATCCTTGGTGTAAGGTTATGTACCAAACATTCATGTAGATAAGATTCAAAATTTAAACGGAGTCAATAAAAACCACGAACTTTCAAAAAGAAACGGAATTAAAACCTCGAAACGGAGCAATAAAAAAACAATAAGGGGAACCAAGTAACTTATAAAATAGTAATTTTAAGAACCTCAACTTCGTTGTTTTGTAGCAACGATGTGTGTGACAGAGTTGTTCACATACGATAATAAAGGTTTCGAAAAATTCCTATCGATTGATCATACTATCGATTAAATTCAAATTTCATTTCCATTCAGTTGGCAGTATTACCGGAACTGGACGAGCTCCCTCCTTACTCCTCACCACCGTACAAAGGGGTATCACTGTAACTTTCGTGAGTAATACATCTAACATGCCTAATTCCGCGCAGCTACTTCCTGCTTGAAATCTCGCCTTTACAACTCTGTATTCACGAGGAGGGCGAAAGTTCTCGCTTCGTAATGTTACTGATGTGTTACAGCCTTATGGTTTAGTTTTATGTCTTTATTGAACGCTGTGACGGTAGTAATTACATGGTGTAAGCTATCACATCTGCTGTACACCATTTGCGTGCCATAGTTTACAAAATACTACGAAAAACGTGTTTCTATCAATTTCGATGTGATGAGACTATACAAATCCGCCTTTGTAGTATAGTGGTTAGTGTTATTAGCTGCCACCCCCGGAAGGCCGGGTTCGATTGCCGGCTCTGCCACGAAATTTGAAAAAGAAGTGGTACGAGGGCTGGAACGGAGTTTAATCAGCCTCGGGAGGTCAACTGAGTAGAGGTGGGTTCTATTCCCATTTCAGCCATCCTGGAACTGGTTTTCCGTGGTTTTGCCACTTCTCCTCCAGGCAAATGCCGGGATGGTACCTAACTTAAGGCCACACCCGCTTCCTTTCCTCTTCCTTGTCTAACCCTTCCAATCTTCCCATCTCCCCCGCAAGGCCCCTGTTCAGCAAAACAGGCTAGACCGCCTGGGCGAGGTATTGGTCATCCTCCCCAGTTGTATCCCCCGACCCAAACTCTGAAGCTCCAGGGCACTGCCCTTGAGGCGGTAGAGTTGGGATCCCTTGCTGAGTCCGAGGGAAAAACCGACCCTGGATGGTAAACAGATAAAGAAGAAGAAGAGACTATACAAAACGCGATGAATGGATATGTCTGTAATTGGTCCTAACATATCACGTTTTCCATGATACCGTGACCACCCTTTTCTGTCAAAAGAAAATGGCCTCTTGAACCAATCAGGAGTGTAATTCTCTGCCGAAATCTAAAGTAGTGGCTATGGTTTGTACAGTACAGTAACATTTCGTAAAAATGACTGGAGTGTTGGACTCCGCTCTACATAAAATGGTACAGTGTTTTTGAGATGGGCCTCAAGGCGTAGGAACGTGGCGCATCCATCGCCCAGTGGGAAACCACTGCAGTCAGCCACCCGAGTACCGGCGGGAAAACCGAAGCGTGAGGTTTGGAGGAAATGCCAGCCTGAGCTGAACATCAAGCTCTTATTTCATCTTCTGGGGCTAACAACCTCAGTCGTATAATTGGACAGTCCCGAGCTGTCCCAACAAACATTCCTTTTAGCTCATGGAATGGATCGCACTGTAGAATTGAGATTACCCCAGGGGGACAATCCCCCGTCAACCAAAGTTGACGCAAGCAGGCATTCGGATTCTGGGGGACCTGCCAGAATGTGCGAATGGGAAGAGTCGGAGCTCCCAAGAACCTCCAAAAGGATCAAAACGAAAAAGATTTTCAGGATGGGGACCATAAATGTACAGACAATGACAAAGACTGGTAAACTTAAACAGGTAATAGATGAGATGAGAGAAAGAAACATTGGGATACTAGCCATGCAAGAAACAAGATATAGTGATGAAGACACAGTGGAGTCAGAAGGCTTCATAGTGCTGAAAGGGAAACCAGGAATCAGAGTGGGAAAAGGAAGACACACACCTACATGCTTTGGTACAGGATTCATAATAGACAAGAGGTATGAGGATGGCGTAATTGAAATGAAGAGTAGGTCTGAAAGGATTTCCACGTTATCAATTCGAGCAGGGAACAAAAAATATACCATAGTAAATGGACATGCGCCTACCAATGACAAGAACAGAAAAGACAAGAAAGCTGTAGACAGTTTCTGGGAAGAACTGGATGATACACTGAAAAGCATACCACACAGACAAGTAAAGATACTTGTAGGTGATTATAATGCACAGGTAGGGAGGGAGAAGCAACATAAGGGGATAGTAGGCGAGTACCCAGCACACAAGAGGACGAACAAAAACGGAGAAAGGTTAATTGAACTATGTCGAGAACACAGAATGAGACTTATGACAACTCACTTCAGGGCCAAACCGAATAAGAAAAAGACATGGGCAAGCCCATCTACCCACATTGGGGAATTCCAGATTGACCATGTGGCAATCAATCGGACAAACACTAAAGAGATTATGAACACAAAGGTCAGAAAGAACACAAGAATAGAATCAGATCACTATCTTACAGAAATCAAGTGCCTTTGAATTCCGCACAGGGGTAGACTGCCACAGACAAGTAGACCAACTGGAAAAATAAATATAGACAGAGACAAATTACGGCACAATCGATCCAAATACGAGGAAGGAATAGAAAATGGCAATGGATGGGATGACATGAAGCTGAATATGAGGAAACAGGCTGAAATATGGGGAAAGGAAGAAAAGAAAAAGAAACACTGGTGGTGGAATACGGACTGTGAGGAAGCGGTTGAGAATCGCAGGAAAGCCTGGAGAGACTGGAGCATTAAGAAGAACCTGGGAAAATGGGAAGTTTTCCTACGAGTAAGGAAGGAAACAGCCAGAACCATAAGATGGACCAAAAGACAGAGGATGAAGCAGGAATTGGATGAAATTGAAAACAACTTCAGGAAAAACAATAGTAGAGACTTTTTTGGGAAATTCAAAAAGAGCCTGAGTGGATATAAAGGCAGAGAACTCTTTATAATAGATAAGAATGGGGATCTGGCAGTTAGTGCGAAGGAGAACTGTAGGATACTTGCAGAATACTTTCATGACCTGTTAAACTGTGAACCACCTGAAGAAGAGCTGGAGCTGGGGACAAACACAGAAGAGAGAGAGTCATGTCCTCCAACTAGAGATGAGGTCGCACAGGCCATAAGCGATCTAAAGAATAACAAAGCAACCGGAGAAGATGGAATATCAGCTGAGATGATTAAGTGGGGAGGTGACAAGGCAGTAGACAACATGACCAACATCATCGGCCAGATTTGGAGAACAAAGAAGTTACCAGAAGGATGGAAGAATGCGATCATAATACCAATACATAAGAAGGGGGACAAGAGGGATGCAAACAACTATAGAGGAATTTCGCTACTAGAGATTGGCTATAAGGTGTTGTCGAAAGTCCTGCTCAATAGACTGGAAGAACAGTTAGAAAGTACAATTGGAGACTACCAAGCAGGATTTAGGAAGGGAAGAGGATGCATAGAACAGATATTTATACTGAAACAACTGATAGAACATAGGGCCTTAAAGAACAAAAAAACGGTGGTAACCTTTGTAGATTTCACTAAGGCATATGACTCCATCGACAGACAAACTCTTGGAAGAATCCTGAAGAACAGAGGATTAGATGGCACTACACATGAACTCATAATGGAAATTCTATCAGACACAAAGGCAAGGGTGAGATTCAGAGGAGTACTCTCTGAAGAATTTGATATCAACACTGGTGTCAAACAAGGAGATGGATTATCACCAATGTTGTTCAACATAGCTCTGGATGAAGTCATCAGACAGTGGAGAACAATGAATGAGACAATGGGAATACCAAAGACGCATGTTGGGGACAAAAAGGACAATAGGGCCCAAGTAGATTGTCTAGCCTTTGCGGACGGCATAGCTATAGTAAGTGAGACAGAAGAAGATGCAAAGACACAACTCAACAACTTAAGCAATATAGCCGGAAGGGTAGGACTGAGGATCGCCTACAACAAGACAAAGACATTGAATACCACTGAGGATTGGACAACACCGGAAGGCACCGTGCAAAAGGTGGACAAATTGAAGTACCTAGGAGAATTTATAACAGGAAGGAATAGGAGTAATGAGGGAATAACAGAGAGGATAAAGAAGATGCGATCAGCCTTCTGTATGACCAGACATATATACAATAAAAAGAATATATCTACAGACGCAAAGATCAGACATTACAAGGCAACGGTGAGAAATGCTGTATTATATGCTGCTGAGACAATAGCACTAGGAAGAAATGGTGCAGAACAACTAGAGAAAGAAGAGAGAAAAATATTGAGGAAAATACTAGGCCCTAAGAGAGGAGGTGAGAGATGGATGAGGAGACCCAGGGAAGAACTATACCGGAACATGAGGACAATCTCAGAAGAAATCAGACTGAAGAGAGCACGGTTTGCGGGACATGTAATCAGGATGAATATGGATAGAATGACGAAAAGAGTATGGGAAACAACAGCGAGGACACGAGGAAAGACAGGAACCAAGTGGGTAGTTGAACTCCGGAAAGATTGGTCAGAATTGGGGATCAAGGTGGAAGAAAAGGAAAATTGGAAAAGCAAGTACATACCGACTAATATGCCAGAGATCAATGATAGGGATGGATACAGGAAAAGGATTGAGAGTCACCAGTGGAGTAGACAAGAGAAGAGGATACTGAATATCTCGGAAGAAGAGCGGGAGAGAAGAAGAGAAAGGATGAAGAGGTTCTGGGAGGAGAAGAAGAAAATGCAATCCGTGAAGGAGCTGCCCGTGGTCCTACAGAGGCCGTAACGCAAGAAGAAGAAGAAGAAGAAGAGATGGGCCTCACTTACTGCTTCTTGTACCGTTTTTGCATTGTTCGGGGAAGTCCATATCGGACTAACTGCACATAAAATTGTTGTAAGATGTTGCGCACGATAGGACTAAGAGACACTTAATTTGTAGCTAGTAGCATATGTTTGGGGAAAAATAGGGGCAGCTGTACCACCCGGTACTTTTTGTTATAAATATTTGATATCATTGGCTACTGTTATTTGTTATTATTATTATTATTATTATTATTATTATTATTATTATCTATAGGCTGAGTTGGAATGAAATCTATATGATAATTTGATGAGATCTTTTCATCAGTGGATCTTATCCTATTTTTACGTCGTGCCGACACAGATAGGTCTTATGGCGACAATGGGATAGGAAAGTCCTAGGAATGGGAAGGAAGCGGCCATGGCCTTAATTAAGGTAACAGTCCCAGCATTTGCCTGGTGTAAAAATGGGAAACCACGGGAAAACAGCTTCAGGGCTGCCGACAGTGGGGTCCGAATCCACTATCCCCCGGATGCAAGCTCACAGCTGCGCGACCCTAACCGCACGGCCAACTCGCCCGTTCTAGTGGAAATTATGAGAAAATGACTGAACTAATTTCAATGAACAACCCCCACATTTTAAAAAGTGTCTTTTGAAAGCCACGGAAAACTAGTAGATTTTATATTAGTGATGATTTTCCTACACAGTTTCCTTATTCTCTTCCAATACATTTGGAAGTCTTGCAGTGGGTACCGTTATGTGCGGCTAGGTACCATGTGGCAGCTGATGTAGCTCCAAGACCTTCCGCTATGTACCTGTTGACTGCTAGTAACATCACTACTAGCGGTATAGTTGGGTAATCGTCCGTTTCTAACAGTAGCGTGTTAGCTTGAAGTGTGGAGCGGGTGGTTATTAGATACATCGGTTGATTTTTTAATAGTGGCAACTATTTTTTATTTAAATACATAGCATACAACTTTAGGCGTTTTACAGGCCTTCGAAGTAATCGCCACCGTTGTGTAGCACTCGTTCCCGACGAAGTGGAAGCCGTTGGATGCTGCTGAGAGCGCCTGGTCTCTGGAGGTCATGGACGGAGCGGTTTGTGGCCTGGAGAATGTCATCTACTGTGCGAAAGCGGGCCCCTCGTAGTGGTGCTTTCATTTTAGGGTTGAGATCGTAGTCGCAGAGGCTGAGATCTGGAGATAAGTAGGGTGGTAAAGCATTTCCCAGCCCAAGAGATTGAACATGCATGCGGCCTTGCAATGTCATGCAGAATGATGGATGGGTTTTCAATCACTACTGATCTGCATTTAGGGCAGTCGCCCAGGTGACAGATTCCCTATCTCTTGTTTTCCTAGCCTTTTCTTAAATGATTGCAAAGAAACTGGAAATTTATTGAACGTCTCCCTTGGTAAGTTATTCCAATCCCTAACTCCCCTTCCTATAAAAGAAAATTGGCCCCAATTTGTCACCTTCAATTCCAACTTTATATAAATAATAATAATAATTTCGTGTGGCTATTACTAGCCGAGTGCAGCCCTTGTAAGGCAGACCCTCCGACGAGGGTGGGCGGCATCTGCCATGTGTAGGTAACTGCGTGTTATTGTGGTGGAGGATAGTGTTATGTGTGGTGTGTGAGTTACAGGGATGTTGGGGACAGCACAAACACCCAGCCCCCGGGCCACTGGAATTAACCAATTAAGGTTAAAATCCCGACCCGGCCGGGAATCGAACCCGGGACCCTCTGAACCGAAGGCCAGTACGCTGACCATTCAGCCAACGAGTCGGACAACTTTATATTCATATTGTGTTATTCGGTTATTCAGGAAGTGTCCTCATTTCATTCTTAGAGCTGCTTCCAGGTTCGTTTGCAAAAATGCACAGTACTACTCTGCATTAACGGTACGTCCTTGGGGAATGGTATTCTTTATGATAACATCATCCCAGTCATAGGCAACGATCAGCATGGCCTTCACATAGATTCCGGTCGGCTGGACTGTTACTTTTCTTGGTGACCCATGATGACGCCACTCGTTTGATTGGCGTTTCAGCTGCGGTTCATAGCTCTGGCCCAAGTCTCGTCAATAGTGATTATCCGCCATAAGAAGGCCTCACATTCGCGTTCATAGCGCTCCAAGTGCGTACGAGCTGCATCATATCGCAGCCATTTTTGATGTTCGGTCAGAACCTATTTGGAGGCGATTTTCTGCATTCCCAGCTCCTTCTTCAGGATTTGCAGCACATTCGAAGGCGCCAGCCCTGTATCGTTGGCCAATTCACGAACTGTGGTGTTCTGATCTGCCAGCACTAACGCACTCACATTCTGCACATTGTCATCACTTACGGCGGGATGACCAGGCTGCGGCATGTCAGTCACATTTTGTCGTCCGATTTTGAAGGCCTTGACCCACTGTGCTACAGTATGGAAAGGTAATGCACTTTCACCGCAAGCCCCTTGCAATCCTTGCATTGCGACTTCTAGCGTTTTCAACTTTCAACCGGCTTCTCTGATCTTGCTTCGAAATCATTACAGCAGTACTCCACGAGCACGCGCTTAAAACTGCATTTTTGTTGTTGTCACTGCACACGTACATGACGTGTGGAGGGCGAGTTAATTCACGCTGAGGGAATGTGGGCATCAATTATCCATTATATCTATTATCCATTATTAAAAAATCAACCCATGTATATGGTTTGTACTTCGTTTTCATAAACCTAAGAATTTAACTTTCACTACCCAAATCAATATACTGCCACATCTAGTGGATGTCCCCACAGACCCAGCTGACCCCAAAGAGACTCGTCTGAGAGAAATAGAACCCAGAGTTCCTAAACACCGACTGCCGTTTTGCCTATCTGTTTTGCCAGAGCTGTTGATGCCGAAAGAAGACAACAAGATACCTCACTGCGCAAGTCTAACTGTTCAAATTTTCGACCGCTGCCATAGCATAGTAATATCGTTAGTACTTAAACTTTGCCAACTGTTCCAGCTTTATATTCTCTACCTGGCATGCAATCATGTTAGGTATATTTGCAGTCTTTAAAATTTTATGTACACGATCTCATATGCATTTTATGTCTAATGGCCACAAATTTTGAAACAATCACACGTTTTTAAACGATTGATGTGGCATTTCTATGGGGTTGACAGACTGATGCGTGATTAGGGGAGGCTGACTCAGTGAGGAAAGCAACGGGAAACTACCTCACTTCTCACTTTCCTAGTATGCCCCTTCAGTGATCCCTAGGTTGTCTGTAACAATTAATGGTGGATCTGTTGACGTTCCAACCAGTCTTTGCGATGAAAATTCAACAACTCAGGTCTTCTAGAACAGAAAACAATGAGTTCCAATTTCATGAAATGATGCAGTTTTAAGCAAACCCTTGGGTGGAGTATATCCTACCAACGTTAAGATTTATACAATCAATCAATCAATCAATCAATCAATCAATCAATCAATCAATCAATCAATCAATCAATCAATCAATCAATCAATCAATCAATCTATCTATCTATCTATCTATCTATCCATCTATCTATCTATGTATCTATCTATCTATCTACTCTCTGTCAATCACCATTGATCTGCATTTAGGGCAGTCGTCTAGGTGATAGATTACCTATCTGTTATTTACCTAGCCTTTTCTATAATTGCAAAGAATTTGGAAATTTATTGAACAACTCCCTAGATAAATTATTCCAATTCCTAACGGTTCTTCCTATACACAAATATTTTCCCCAATTTGTCCTCTTGAATTCCAATGCTATCTTTATATCTTGAACTTTCCCATTTTGGAAACACCACTCAAACGTATTAGTTTACTCGTGTCACTTAGTTGCTTCCTTACTTCATGCTGTGTAAAAATCAGCCTTGTTCGCAGCTGGAAAATTTCGGCATGGTCATACAAAGAAGCAAGTGAACAGTTTGGTTTGCGAGAAGCCGATTAACGATTAAATTATCAGAAGCAATAGAAGTGTTTTCTTCGACTACTCTGGTAACTTATAATTAGGGACAGGAGAGTGTTTTGCGATAACCGCAAATTTTTGTTTTTGAGCTAAAAAATCAGTTTTTTTATAGTTGTAAGGTGGAGTGAAACATTGTGTTACCTAAATTTACAATGCGACAAAATGCGAATTTCGATTCAAAATACAAATTCAGCAAATGCATGCGACTATTTGGCTAATACATAATGAATGTGCTATTTTATTTGTGAAAACCATGTTTTTAGGAATTTTGATTTCTCAACCATTACTATAGATCGGTATTTTATTTACCGAATTAATCGATTAATGATTGATTTATGCAAAGATCATACGACTTCTTTTAACGATTATTAACGATATACACAAGAGCCAGATATGTGTTGTTATTCTTTCCTTCATTTCTATTTTCATACGAGAGATCGGCACGGGACGAGACACGAGATGTGAGTTTCCTTTTCCCCTCATTCCTGTTTGAAGCTCATTGTTCGCAAGGTGAAGAGAATAAATCTGCATTAATCGTTGAGGGCATGGGGCTCACGGCTATAAATGTCAATGAGAGGGCTCGGCCATATTCAAATGAAGGATTACGTGCCACAGATTCATTCACAGAGTTTTGCAAAATTTATAATTCTAGAGTTACATGGAAAAAGAAGGACAGGGTTGTAAAACATATTTAGAGTGAAGAACGCGCGACGAAACGACGAGAAAATCCTGCCGATGGCGCTGGTTCATCTCAATCTCAAACCAAACAACTAATATTGAGCGATTGAACAGGTGCAAACAACGAAAAATTTCGAAATACCACTTCTCAAGCAGAACCGTTGAAGTTCAAACCCAAACACGCCAACGGAAAATCTTGAAAACCAAGACTTACGAGCATGGATTACCGAGTTTTGGAATGAAGATCAGCTATGTGTGAAAACTTCGCGTGGAAAATATTTACTAGGTAGTAAAATGTAAGTGAATCGATTAATTTCTCTAGTTTTTTGTTTTAATGACAAATCTGTGTAGTTCTAAAAGAAGATCTTTACTTTATCTCAAAGTTGCTGTCGATCTTCGTACGCTGCTGACGGAAGCTGTAGCTGGGCAGAGAATAAACATTCTTTGTGACGAGGAAACAGACAGAATGGGGCGTTATATATTCTTAGTTATTTTTCATGTTCCAGACGAATCCGTAATGAAGCTGTTTGTTGCTGCAGTGGAATATCACGAAGCAGGAAATGCTACAAACTGCTCCCGTGCAATTATGGATGCAGTACAAACCTGCAATGTATCGTGTGGTGCCGGGAAAGTGTTTGTCAGTGATAGGGCTCCATACATGACCCTCTCTTGCGAAATATTACGAGTGATTACAAGGGATCAATTTATGTATGTGCAGTGCTGGGCATATAAACTTAGCTTAGTTGATAACTATTGCGTCACAGTGATGTCGAACTTGAATCATGTGATAACAGTGGTGAAGCCTGCATTTTTGAAGACATGAAAGTGTAAATACTACTATTTACACTTCTTAAAGTCTCAGTATGGATTGAAAGGAAGCATCGCTTTTATCCTTCACGTGTGCCTTACTCGGTGAAAAAGACAAATAAAAGAAATCGTTAGATACAGCTAAGCTTCCTGGTAGGAATCGACGAAAATAATTCGACTAATAACAGATTTCACAGATATTGAGCCCTTTCCAAATAATACATCCATGAAGAACTTACAATATTTTGAGAAATCCGAAGCCTACTTGTATAGGTATAAATTGAATCCTGTTCTGTTTGTTAGTCTGTGTATCTTATTTTTTTCACATAGAAACTATTTGACCCATCGAGTTCAAATTTTGGAAGCATATAGCTGGTACCTCCGGTTAACATTTAGGCTGATTACAATCATGCTATCTCTTAAGTAATGCATTCATTCATTCAAAATATCAAGCAAGTTAGGAGAAACTGTACACTTGAAATCCTTGAAAGTGAATACATTGCATAAACGGCTAATTATGCTAAAATTGGAGTCTAAAAATGTGTATTTAGAATTAAGTTTCCTAGAAAAATGTATCTTGTATGTGAAGCTTACACGGTCTGTTAAATTACGCTTAAGTTCGCTTTCCGGGGTTGACAGTGTTGCTACCCCCATGTACCTCACGTACTGACCAACGACACCTCGAACATACTGCAGTATTCTTTTTTTCAGATGACATGTACTACTACCTGATTCTAGGCAATCATTATCCTAAGGCAGCTAAAAGATCACTGCAATGCTCCCGAAACGTGGGCAAACTGTGCACAAGTTGGACAAAAATGTAATATGCTCCATCGCAGGAAAATAATTCTTATTGGTCTTACGTCCCACACTAATTACTTTATGTTTTTCGGGGACGCCGAGGTACCGGAGTTATGTCTTGAAGGAGTTTTTTAACGTGCCGGTAAATCTACCAACACGAAGTTGACGTATTTGAGCACCTTCAAATATCACCGGACTGAGGCATGATTGAACCTGCCAAATTGAGCGATTCACGTAAAGGCCACCTGAGGGAAGATCTCTATCTTCTATCCAAATCTCACTCGCAGTTTCCCACATATCCACTCCATAGTCTTATTGAAATCCCCAGTCACGCTCCAGTCAGTATGCCACAGTGGCCTCAAGGCTGGAAGCTGTCCCTTTGGGCAAGCGTTTCGGTGAAAGAGGAGCCCCACTGCTTTATGTAGAGTTGTGCACTGTCATTTAGAAATAAAGAAGACCGCTGGTTATCAGGCAACTATTGAAATGCGATGGAGTAAATAAGAATAAATTAATACATAGTTAAATATGTTAGAAATCATAATACTTGGAACTCATCAGGAGTTTCTTTTGAAAAGTGGTAATGACCTGTTTTAATTTTCCATCAGTATCAGACCTATAACTTCTAACCTATTTAATCCATAAGGACGAGCGCTTGGCATTTTAATATATGAACTGATCGCAGCGTACAAGCATGGTATAAAATTCCAAACAAAGCTTTAATTTTTTATTTACTGGTTTTTGAGGCGTATGTTTCTCTCCCTCTACCGGAAGTGAACTACACTATACTACCAGACTAAAATCTAAACTACACTTGTTTTCTACATCCTCTGCTCCACCACGTGATACACTGAGCTTAGCGACTCTAAAAGCCGCCACACACAGAAAGCTTGCCTTGTATTGTTGGTACTAACATGGAAACTATCACGTGTCCCGAACCTTCCCCCTCCCGTTCTACTTTCTTCACCATCGGTACCTAATTCTTCGATTACACCCTAACCTGTTTCCCTTTCCCTCACACGTATTTCCCACATGCCTAACAATAGAGTCCCCTATGCCCAGAGCATCAACCTCTCCCAACGTTTTATTTCCTGCTCACTCCTTGTCTCCCTTATCTTCCCTGCTTCCTCCTACGTTTCCCTTTCTTGCATTTCCTTCTCCTCTCACCTCCTCACTCCTCTGTAATAGTTCCTTTTTCTCCATGTTCCCTCTTCTGCTCTACTAACGGTGACACACACCGATTTCTCGCCCATATTTCTCCTAAACACTTCCTCTGAGTAGACCCCTTTCTAAAATTTTCAACCCTTTAAAGTATTAGCCCACCTGTCTTCTACAACTTCCTCTCCCTCTTGTCTACCTACCCAAACCCGTGTATTGTTTGAATAAGACTCACCTTCATTCTTGTCCTCCATTAGAAGCCTGATTATCTCCCTTAAAATATCTAATTCTTCCCTAATGCTCCTTAATGTCCACTCATGCAGTCCCTACACTTGTATCCCAAAATTACTCTTTAATCTTCTTCCACAGAAATATGAAATGTTATGAAAATATCAACACGATTAAAATAACGTATTCTGTAAATAATACAAAAAAGTCAGTGGGAAGAAACACTCTACACTACACAAGGATTACATGACAATAAATTAAGCAAGATACGAATAAAATAACCACACTAAAATTCTACTCACACGTATTGAAATGATAAAATAATAAAAACAATATAACTGGTCCAATGTACCGTAGTTAAAACTAAATACATTGAGACATATTATTACTATTGTACCGGTTGATACACCTATACGCCGCACGTTTGAATTTCCCGCCTTAAAGTACTCCTCTACAGCTGAATCTCTGAACTTTAAAACTGAATTAATTCAACCGTTTATCAGAAGATGCCACTGTGTTAATTTCGAATTGTTTTTGTTTACTAATTATCAAGAAGTGTGGACATTCTCTCACAGATGTCTCTACCAAAAACTATGATCATGCACCCTGGTGCGAAGTGAAGAAACTTTTCTTGAAGATATTTTGTATTCATAAGTTTGTTCTTTACTAAATGTTGTTCTTTCATTTGTGGGTTGGCAATATTAATCTTCCTTTCCGCCAGTCTTAAAATTAGCCAATCGTAAACTTCTGTCATTAATTTTCAGCCAATGGCGTCTTTCTTCTCCAATGTTGATGTGTAACTGTAAGCTACCCAATAAATATCTGTGGGTGTGTCTTAATCATTCATGAAAGGTCTCGAATCTTCCCCGAGAGTATAAAAACTGCTGATTTTCCTGGCTCTCCGCCACTCGTACAACATTTACCTTAGTGTATGGAAGTACAGCAGGAGGCGGGAAGCGCCTCTTTCATCCGCCAGCAGCTCTTCTACAAGGTAATGGCCTTTTAACTCTTTATTTCTTGCTAGCTCAGCAGTTTAGCCCTCGGGGAAGGTCCGAAACTTTTTCAATGTAACCTACCATTCAAAAAATGTAACTTAGTGCCGGCTTATGTAAAAGTTTCTTATTATTTAACTGTAAATCGGGGATAGAGAGTGCTTTACCCTCTCGAGCTCCCCTTCATTTTGAGTTGAGGTGACTACGTTTTTATAACCGATTTTCTACTCTTAATTTATTAAAATTTTCTTATACGAGTCACCTCCCTAGTTTGGGAATTGCCCCTTTATTATCGGCCTAGTGCCCCTTAGGTTTTATAAAGTTTCATGTAGGAGTGCAAGCAACGCCTCTATTCAACTTGTGGGGCCGATGACCTTCGATGTTAGGCCCCTTTAAACAACAAGCATCATCAGCATCATTCATCTTGGTATTTTGGGCCATTTAATTAACCTATTATTTTTCTTTTAGGGCCCTGTAGGCTGGGTACGAGATACCCCTGTTTAATTTTTGTAAGTTGTGCCTCGATGACAAGTTTTTGTAAAGTCTGGTATTGCCTTTAATACGCTTGAAAAATTGAGAGCGGATCAGCTCTTTCTTGTGTTTGAAAAGTGCCTCTGAGAGGCTTGAGGTTAAAAGTGGGAGCAAGTGCTCCTTGAATGAAGGGGTTTTCTGCCCTTTGAATAAATGAGTGTACCTTGGTAATGTTGGGCTAGTTGCTCAAGGGTTGTGTAACTGAGGCTCGAAGCCAGAACTTGTAAAAACCCCGAAACATGTGCTTTCGTTTGTAAAGTTATCAGTGTACCTGTGTTTTTTATTGTTATTTCACCTAGTGAAAATTAGTTAAATCTTGTTGACTATTGAAAGGATTGATTCTCAAACTTCTACGAATCATTCCATGCCTGCACATTGGGAACCTTATTAACAACATGCTCAGTAACAGAAACTTCCTGGTTCAAATTGGCTATAGTATGAGCTCACTGAGGAATCTTAATAATGGTCTCCCACAAGGTTCTGTGCTGGCTCCCCTTTTGTTCTGTTTATATATAGCAGATATGCCAGAGACTACATCTAGGAAGTTTGGGTACGCAGATGACTGGGCCCTTGCTGTTAGCCATATAGACTTCGAAGTTACCGAGGATATTCTAACCAGAGACCTATCTACTATGGGACGATACTTTCGTGACTGGAGGTTACAGCCAAGCGCAGCAAGGACAGCAGTTGCTTCGTTCCATCTCAACAATAAACAAGCGAATAGAGAACTGAAAGTTCACTTTGATGGCAGATTACTCTCACATACCAAGTATCCAAAATTTCTAGGAGTCATTCTAGATAGGACTCTAAGTTTCAAAGAACATCTTAGCAGAACTGCCGCCAAACTCAGAACCAGAAATAATATCCTGCAGAAACTGTGCAGCACTACGTGGGGGTCAACAGCTTCTACACTTCGGACTTCTGCCCTTGAACTAGTTTATCCCGTGGCTGAATATTGTGCTCCAATCTGGATAAAGAGCGCTCGTGTTAAGCTTGTTGATACTCAGCTCAACCAAACCATGCGTTTAATATCAGGGACGATCAGATGTACTCCAACATACTGGTTGCCATCATTAAGTCACATACCACCTCCATCCGTGAGAAGAGAACAAGCACTTATCAAGGTGTACAATAATACGTGCAACAATTCTTCTCTTCCTGTACATCTTGACCTCCCTGTTATTGGCAGGAAGATACTTCGCTCTCGCCACCCTCCATTGAATACTGCAAGGAAGCTTGCTGAAAGTAATTTCAACATGAATGACAGCTGGAAGCAATTATGGAAGACCTCTGCAACACCAGAACAGCAAGCTATGCCATGCATCACATCTAAGCCACCAGGTTTTGAGCTCGCCAGAAAAATTTGGTGTACTCTAAACCGAATCAGAACTAATTGTGGTAGATGTGCAGACTCCCTTTATAAATGGAAGAAAATTCCATCTCCAGAGTGTAGTTGTGGTGCTGAAAGACAAACTGTTCAGCATATTATCCAGGAATGCCCACTATCAACCTTCTCAGGAGATCCAGCCGAGTTCCTGATGGCTACTCAAAACGGTGTAAATTATATTAGAGATACCAATCTGATATTTTGACTTAATGTGTTCAGACGTGAAAATAATTTTAAAACACTTTTATTGTGATGTGATTGTAAACCATACGATAAATAATAAATAACCTTTATTTAAATTTTAATTAATCTTTCGGCCTTGTAGTTAGACCCATTCCAGCCCGCACCTTCTTTCACCTCTGCCTTCCACGGATAACGGTTACATGGTTGAACGCTTAGAACCCGCCCCGAAAGTTAAACTGCTGAGCTAGCAAAGAAAGAAGTTATTAATCGGCCATTACCTTGTTGTTGACCGCTGCCGAAGAAAGAGGCGCTTCCCGCCCCCTGCTATGTACTTAACACACTGAAAGATGGAACACAAGTGGCCCGGAGACCCGAAAATCAGCAGTTTATATCCTCTCGCGGAAGGTTCTAGGCGTTAGGGGAAAGAAAACACCCTCCCACAAACTCTTTATTGGGTAGGACCCCGCAACAGATTCAAGTTGGGGGAAGATACACCAGATTGGTCAGAAATTAATAGAAAAATTCGGGATTGGATACATTCATAACAAGGGGAAGAAAGGGGTAAATATTGCCAACTTAAACAATGACAGAAAGAAATTTAACAAAGAACAAACTCTTGAAATTAAATTTTCTCCGAAAAAATAGTTCTTTGACTCCGCACTAGGTTGCACTATTGTAGATCTTCAGTAGTGTCCTCTAGAAGAGAAAGTTCACACTTCTTACTTCAAGCGAAACAAAAACACATCAAAAGTGACACAGTTCTAAAACTCCAAAATTTACAGGTAGTGACATCTTCTGAGAAGGTAGAAAATTAATAACGTCAATAAAGTTCAGACTTCCTCCAGCAGAGGAGTTTTAACTGGCGCGCATTTAAATTAGCGGCGTGGAGGTGTACCACCCGGTACAGACCGGTGGGATCCGAACCCACGCCCTTTCGGACAACCACGCTCTGCTACCATTTGTTACCGTGTTTTGGTGGTAGTGAGCACAGCTGCCCCCGTGGGGAGCCCGAAAGGCACGCGGTTGTATTCATATAAATTCCAGTCCGTGGCAAACGCTGTAAGGTGTTTAGACTCTTCGGCAAGGGGAATTTGATTATAGGCCTGATTCAAGTCCAAGATGGTGAAGAACTTGGCCTTACGAAACCATGAAAAACAAGAATGAAGGTCAGGAAGGGGCACAGATTGCAACACCACCTTCCGATTGAGAGCCCTGTAATCAATGACAGGCCTGAAGCCTCCTTGGGGTTTCGGGACTAGAAAAATAGGCGATGAATACGCCGACTTAGAGGGCCTAATAATACCATCCTTCAACATCTGATCGATAATTTCTTTCAGAGCCTTCATTTTAGGTGGAGATAGCCTATAAGGTGGAAAACGGACAGGAATCGAATCCGTGACCTCAATTTTGTATTCAATAAGGTCAGTAACACCAAGAGTATCAGAGAACACCTCTGGAAATGACTGACATAATTTACGAATACTATCAGCCTGCTCCTCAGGTAGATGTCTAAGGTCTAACAACATCTCATCCTGGGTAGGCGAAATAGATGAACATGACACAGAATTACACTTTAATAGTGGTATTTAACAACTAGAAGCAAATTTGAATGTGCACGACCTAGACTGGAGATCGAGCACAAGACCAGTGTGAGAAATAAAGTCCGCTCCCAGTATGATGGGGCAAGACAAGTGCTTAGCCACAAACAATTTAATTTTCCATGTAAATTTAAAAATACGAATTTTGACCAGTACGGAACCTAGAATTTCTAATGGAGATGAATTAGCCGAAACATATTGAATAGGAGATGAGACGTAGTCAGGTAGTTTACAAACGGCTTTCAATTTAGAATACCATTCAGCCGAAATAATCGAACAAACACTGCCTGAATCTAAGAGAGCTGTTATAGGCTCGTTATTTAACTCAATCTTTAGGGCATTCAAAAGATGAATTTGAAGGCTGATCGTTCTCTGCATTTACAACCTGTTTACTAGGGGCTGAGTCTCGGGAAGATGGATTAGTCGACTCAGCCGGAGCCACTAGTCACTTTTTATTATTGGCATAGGTGGAATTTGCACCAGAAGTTGAGCAGGAGGGGGTACTATTTGAGTTGGGACAATTCTTGGCGATATGTGAGAAAGCCCCACATTTAAAACAGCCTTGTGATGAACCAGCTCCATTATTTGCCCTACTAGTTTTGATCAGAGGACACTTATTGCGCAGATGGTCAGGCGACCCGCAAGCATAACATTTACGGGGGGTGACTGATCGGCGAGGAGGAGGGCGAGTATTACTAAAGGAAGGCGGGGGTTCTTTCGCGACACGCAAAGAATCGGCGTATCTAACTCCTTCCGCTGAGACGGCCAATGCTTCAAGTTCCGAGAAAGTTTGCGGGCACGCCGCGAAACACAAATATGACCTATAGGGAGGTGAAATTCCCTCTACAATAGCCTGTACAATCTGATCTTCAGGAAAATGAAGGGCAAACACCCTAGTATAAAACTTAATGTCCTGTATGAAATCAGCCAAGTTTTCATCCAAGCGCTGTACACGATAATAGTACTTCTGAATAAGGGAGGACCTGGCCCTAGCCGGGATGAAGTTAGCTAGCAAATGGGCATGGAAATCCTCAATAGAAGATTGCTCGGAAATGGCTCTAACTATTTTGTCAGAGAGAATACCAATAGCATACGGATAGATAATTTGCAAGATTTGACATGGAGAAAGAGAAAATCAAGGGCATGATCCTGAAATTCCACTAGAAATCTTAAAAATGAAATTACGTCACTGGTGGTATTAACGGAAAACTTAGAAATACCTCTGAGCAACATTGCCAATGGATGAGGCAAGCTACTAAACCCGGGTGACATAGTAGGTAAAGGTTTCAATGGCAAAGAAGTTAATTCAGAACGGATATTACTCAGCGATGCACGGCGTTCAGACTCGTTGTCCAATGGGGCAGAGATAGTTTGAGCAGCGATGGTTTTCCTATTTACTTCTCCCTTAGCAGGTTCTTCCTCGCTACCTACATTCACTATGGTGGGCTGATCAGATTTGGGAGGAACTTCCCCAGTTAACAATTGAGTGACCTTACTAGATAATTCGGAAATATTTTCCAGGAGCTTACTAGCTTCCTTCCTCTGAACGTCATTCAGTTTTAGAGACAACAGATCGTTAACCCTATTCGAAAAATGATATAGCCTGCCTTGCACACGCTTAATTTGATTAGGAGACGGATCATTTTCATCAAAAAACTAACTACAGAAGCTAGCCCAGTAACATTCTCCGTGATCGTGGAAAGAGAATCGTCAATTTCTTTCTCTCCCAAATTGGGGATGGAAATGGGCAAATCCAGGGACTCTCTAAGCTTGTTAGTGTCTATTGCAACCGTGCCTCCAGATTGCACATTTCTGATAGTTAATTCATAGATCAACTCCTCCTTGCGCAAATAGTTAAGAAGGAGAACATCGCGAGGGCCGGGCATGATGACAGACCAATTTTGAAAAGGTCAAAAAATTCCAGCAACTGAGAAAATGGTTAGAGTTCGGAACAAACAATATTTAGCCGTCAAAAGGGGCTAAATTGAGACCCATTCAACCACGCTCTGCTACCACTTGTTACCGAGTTTTGGTGGTAGTTATGCATGAAAGAAGGTGCTGGGTGGTGAAGGGGTCTCAAGCTACTAAAGTGAAATTAATTTTAAAATTTAACAAGGTTATATTTTCTTTTCAAAATTAGGTAACGACAAATAGAACAGGTACTTAGTAGCCGAAACACGATTGACAAATACATTTACATAGGTACCCCATTTGGGGCTTCAAAAGTCAGAAACATAATTCTTGAGCAATGAGCCCAACCTTACAATGAATACCATACAACAAAGGGGCCGAAAACCCCCAAACATGCCAGAAACACCTGCTTCCAATTACATCCAAAAGCCTCCTTGAGGCAGAAACACAATTTTCAAAAGGGCAACTTCCCCCTAAAATACAAGCCTATCATAGGCCACTCCGAACTCCACCTTTAAGCCGTCCTCAAAGGACATATACACAGGGGCAAAATACCCAACCTACTGAGGTCTGTTAAATAACAAGAAGATTAATACATGACCTCTAAAATACAATTTGAGAGGAGGCGAACTTGCACTCCTAGTACACTTTGCTTAAGACCTACTTGGCACTAGGCCGTTAATACAAGGGCTAATCCCATACTACAGAGGTGACTTAATAGCAATTTACATTACATTACGGAAGAATTGGTTGAGAAAAATAAGTTCACCTCAGGACGATGTGAGTGGGAGCTCGAGAGGGTTAAGCACTCTCTATCCCGATATGTCGTTTTAAAAGAGAATATATGAAAAGAGTAGTTACATTTTAGGAAAAGGTTACATGGTTGAACGCTTAGAACCCGCCCCGAAAGTTAAACTGCTGAGCTAGCAAAGAAAGAAGTTATTAATCGGCCATTACCTTGTTGTTGACCGCTGCCGAAGAAAGAGGCGCTTCCCGCCCCCTGCAATGTACTTAACACACTGAAAGATGGAACACAAGTGGCCCGGAGACCCGAAAATCAGCAGTTTATATCCTCTCGCGGAAGGTTCTAGGCGTTAGGGGAAAGAAAACACCCTCCCACAAACTCTTTATTGGGTAGGACCCCGCAACAGATTCAAGTTGGGGGAAGATACATCTGATTGGATAGAAATTAATTTAAGAAATTCGGGATTGGTTAGGTTCAACACAAGGGGAAAGAAGGGGTGAATATTGCCAACTTAAACAATGACAGAAAGAAATTTAACAAAGAACAAACTCTTGAAATTAAATTTTCTCCAAAAAAGTAGTTCTTTGACTCCGCACTAGGTTGCACTATTGTAGATCTTCAGTAGTGTCCTCTAGAAGAGAAAGTTCACACTTCTTACTTCAAGCGAAACAAAAACACATCAAAAGTGACACAGTTCTAAAACTCCAAAATTTACAGGTAGTGACATCTTCTGAGAAGGTAGAAAATTAATAACGTCAATAAAGTTCAGACTTCCTCCAGCAGAGGAGTTTTAACTGGCGCGCATTTAAATTAGCGGCGTGGAGGTGTACCACCCGGTACAATTATTATTATTATTATTATTATTATTATTATTATTATTATTATTATTATTATTATTATTATTATTATTATTGTGTTCTACTGCGTGCCATTACGTAAATGTATTTTTCCTGAAGTAAATGATGCTTGATAGAGAAGCAAAGAAGCCATAAAGAAAGTGGGGAAGGTAGGTCGGATAATACGGATGAGATAAATCTAACGGAATACTGTGGCTGTAGACGGTTGTTCAATGGTTGAAGTTCCTGATACACTTATACCGAATTGGTCATTGGTGCCATGAGCCAGATAGTATTTCCAGTCAGATGCGGATGCTTTCAGGATCAGTCAAATGTAAATTTCCATCGTTCTCCTGTGGGCAAGGTTTTCACTTAGCATATAATACTGAGTGTGTGAACTAGATTCCATGTTGTTGCTTTCTATGATATCAGCACCGTTGTACTTTTCCCGGCCGCGAAGAGAGGTGAGTAACTAGTAAGTAAGCTCCAGCGTGTTATGGTGTCGTTGAATGCTCAAGTACTTAAGCATTATTAAAAGAACGTTAATGGGTCTGTAAACATTGGTTAGTCTCAGAGATTTACACTACATTAAGGGGTGTGCGAAGGCGAAATTCAAGTTACCAAGGTGCGCACTAGCTGAAGGAGAATATGGTATTTTATTTTGGTGCCCTAATAGATAGTCTCTCTTTTTCACTTTTTTTTCTTTTTAGAAAATTCTGGCAAGAGCATCTCATAATCTACTGCGTCCAAAGTTTTGTTGACGTAAATCACTAAAGGACTGACACTGGTGTCTCGTCTATACCATGACTTGTCCCATCTTACAATAAATATTGAAATATTAAATAATAATAATAATAATAATAATAATAATAATAATAATAATAATAATCGCCATCATCGCCTGGCCTCAGCTACCGTGAGCGAACAATTCAATTGCATATCATTTCGGCTGCCTGCTTATCAATTCCTACGTTTCGTTTTCCTCTACCAAATGGCAGAGAAATAGGTCTTTGTTGGTGATTTATGGCTAAGTTTTAATTAATTTTGTCGGGTAAGCAGCAAGTGTCACCAGAGATCATCTACATGCCGACATCGTACGAATATTGAATATTGGTGACAGAATTAAGGTGTCAATAATTTTATTTAATATTACTGAGCGCACTAGGGCTGCCTAGTCGAGATTGTAATGAAGTACTCCGTTCAGCTGAAAGAAGGTGGGTTCGATTCCCACCAGGAAGTCGAAACATTTCGAAACGGAACTTCCAGTTCTGGACTGGTACACGCTTCAAGGAATTACTCAGCCTACGCCAGAAATGAATCTTAGCGTAATTCTTGAAGGAAAAAATGACTGACTAAATATGGACTAACAATATTCTCTTCCATTTATAACGCAGGTTAGGGGATGTCGAAACCTTTACCTCCCACTTCTCGAAGAGTTTTCGTAACCTAAACGGAGATAACTTCGCTATTTATTTTTAATTTTTTGAGTTCCCGGTGGTTGAGTGACTAGCATTGGTTAGTCTCAGAGATTTACTCTACATTAAAGGGTGTGCCAAGGCGAAATTCAAGTTAACAAGGTGCACACTAGCTGAAGGTGGAGATGAAATTTTTTTGGTGCCCACATAGATAGCCCCTCTCTTTATTATTTTTTTTCCTCGAGAAAATCTGGTTGCAACATTCTGGCAAGAGCATCTCATAATCTACTGCGTCCAAAGTTTTGTTGACGTCAATCACTAAAGGACTGCCGCTGGTCACTCGTCTATACCATGACTTGTCCGTTCCTGCGCTACAGATTGCTGTTTCAGTCTCTGGCGAGTTCGTTGGACATCCGAAACTGGAAAATTCCTTCGTTTATGATGCTGTTCATGACGGGATGTAATTGAACCCTGAGGAACAAATGAGGTAGTCATTTGTTAAAAGATACTTGCTACTCTAATCCGCTTACCCAGAGTTCTTGTTTTACAACGAGGAGCACTGACTGCAATTAACTATAACAGGATGGGTTAGTAAACGCGGACCTTGGTAGGTAAGTCTCCAATATGATGTCCACTCATGGAAACTGTGTATTAGAGCCAAGGTTGCAGCAATTTTGGCTAACAATGCTCGACTTTTCGTTAAGTCATAATCTCCTCCCTAGTTCTTTCAGTTCATTAAAATCATCCTAATCAGCCGCTGTCTGTTCACTCCTGGATCAAGGCCTATTTCAACCACTTCCTTAGTTCACGATCCACGGACAGCTGTAGCTATTTAGTCCCCGCGAATGATCTGATCTCCTGGACCCATATCATGAGAGATCTGACTCCAGTCGTTTATGGTCAAGAGGGATCTAGTGTAGGACTTCAGTGTCCATCTTCCATCTATTGAACCCGAGTGACATAGGTCCATAGTCAGTCATGATTTGATTGATAAAATAATATATGGTACATTTATTGAAATACAGAAGTGTAGTTGAAAATATTTCATCTGTGTAATGTCGAAATACGAGCGAGGAAGGACGACAGACTGGAGCCTGAAGGATTAGCTCGACACAACAACATTTAGCTACTTCACAGCAGGGGATCTCATTAGTTGGCGAACAAGGAAATACAAGTCCACAAATAAGTCTTGGTCAGAAAGAGAAGGGGTAGGTGACACAAAGGAAGCTCGCAACATGAGTAATGCGCTGGGATATTTTTGGCAGGACGGAAATTCCGTGACGTCATGGAAAGCTACAGCGGTTACGAGGACATTCGCTAGCCTAGGTTCGGGCAGGTGGAAATTTAAATCACGTGACCGCTTGCCGGCCAATCGCAAATATTTGATGGAAGACTCAGGGATACCATCTTAAGGAATGATGGATGAGATATTCTCGTAACTTCAAAAGTAATCAGTAATAAATTATTGTGAGTACACGGAGCAATGTAATGAATTTATTAGATGTCATGCATGGAAAAATAATCAATAATTATTGGCAAATTAAATAAATTGAAGGCTGGATTTCTTGGAAACCAGACAGCTTGAATGTCATTGGCTGGACGAAGACCACGTTGTGAGGGACGCTTCCGAAGGCGCGAAATGTGAGGAGCTAAATCCACCCGTATCTCCTAAATCTGTGATCGCCAGGAGTTCATATTTAATGCAGCAAATATGCTAGCGGAGTGGATTAATTTGATGTAAATTTTAACGTCCAATTCGGAGTGCAAGTACCGATATTAAAAATCCACCCCCTCCCTCAGGGGTATGACGTCAATGAATCCGCGAGGGAAAGCTTCATCCATATATACGGGACAAGGGATACTCGCCACACACACACTTGAAATGAATCTCTGGAGCTGAACAGTCGGTCGCAGCTAACTTAGAATTCTACGGGCGTACAGTAACTCAACATTTAATGGCGCGAGCATCCGCCAGTGTTTAGAAAATGTGATCGCGCTCAAGCAACATGAACTGGAAATAGTTAACGTAGGACAGTGTTTGTCAGTTATAAATATCAGTGAAGTAAAGTAATTGCACTGTAAGAGAGTAATATAAATTGTACCACAATAAGTACGTAAATAACAGACCGTGTGACGAACAGTACTTTAAGGGAATAATAGCCTGTACTTTGCAATATCGAACCGCTATCATGAACACTTCAAGAGTGCCGTATGAAACGGGCGTATCACGTCGGACGACATAAATCGCGACGGGCGAAAGATTTGACACCTCGTCGTACGTGTCCAGGTCCATTGTGCGGTAATTGGACGAAGATTAAAATAGTGTAAATATTAAATTTTTGGGTCTAGGATATTAATTTGTTGTATAAAAGTTAAAGTGTTCAGTGTTAACGTTGTCAATGGTGAAGTTTTGTGATAATTAAGGTATTAGTGTAAAATGGTAATGTGCCAGGAAATCTTTTGTGGAACTACGCCATCAAGAATGGAGGAGTAAAATGCAGAGAGGGGCCGAAAGGAGCCTCTCATCTGCAAAGCTGTAATGGAATACCGAGAAACTAAGATGAGTACATAATGTAAAAAATATTTGGGAAATGTTATCGTGATGGGAAAAATGGGAATAATTTGATTAGACTTGGTTACCTTCTGTAACAAGATGAGTCGCTTAACGACCCCATCGTAAATTTGTAGCACGGACAGTAGTAAATAATAACAATGTAAATAATCGGGTCTTCTTATGTATTCAGTTTGTTGGAGATGTAAATTTTGTAGATATAGGATAGTACGTTAAGTCATGCATGCATTCATATTTTCTTTGTAGTCAAGAATATTTTCTTTACATTTGATTTTGGTTATGATAGTTAAATAGACCCGATATGTGTTTTTCTGTTTGTCATTTTAACGAGCTATGTAATGACATTGAAGGAAGGTCCAGCTTCGTCATACCAGTTGTGTTTTGTTGTTGATTAGTATGTTCACAGTTTCAAAGTGAAGTTGTTAAATTTGTGAGAAGCGATTATAATAAAAATATTCCAAGTAAATCATATCTGGATTGATTAGTGCCAGAATAAATCGAAATTGTAAGAGGGGTTATGCGTTAAACATATTAAGAGTGGACTACCGTGTAACAGGCGAAATTAATTTTTTTTAATTAATAATAATAATAAATAAAATAAAACTACTTTTTTTTGAAGAAGAATTTACTTTTTTTATATATTTGGATATAATAATTCATGTGATATTGGAATATTTAGTGAGCCGTGCGTAATAATAAAAGTCAAGTGATCAAGTGTTGAGTTTGTCGGGAATCATTTAATGATGGGATGTCGTTTTTAATTCGGAATTAAAGTGTGTGGTAATTTAACTTGATAAATTAATAATATTGAAATGTAGACCGGTGCTAATAATCCGTACATATTAATGAACGTGTGGTTTAAATTACGGTCCAATACTTTTTTACGTATAAATGTCGTGTCATAAAGTTGCAATTCATTAGCCGGAACACGTAGGACTAATATTACGAAACCATGATTGTCAAATTTTGGTAAATATAATTTCAAGATGTTACGATTATTTGTGGAGAACGAACTAAGGCGTAGATCAAAATGAGATAGAAAAATGTTAAAGAATCTGCAGTCAGATAATAAAAGGTCGTACGATGTCAGAAGTGGAATAAATAAGTCAGTTGATAATTCTGTGAGAAATAAATGAATCAAGGAATATTGAGATAGAAAGGGATATAAATTCCGTACGAGAGACACTCAGGATGTAAATGAGTGTAAAATGTACAGGCAGTGTCACAGAGAAATACTGAGTTACGTAGCGGGTAGAATTCGAACCCGTGACAGCATGTACGAAATAAATAGACTGCACCGCTATTCGTTGAGATACTACGGATCTAAGGATAATGAGAGTTCAGAGTCCACAGAAATGATCGTATAGTGTAATCATTGTAATGACGAGCGATGACAATCATGATGTCGTGATAATAATAATAATAAATATTGCAGATAAAGGATTGGACCGCCTTAATTAATTGAGCGTTGATAAAGATGTCAAACGGGAATCTAAATGATAATATGCAACCGATAATAATAATAATAATAATAATAATAACAATGTAAGGACGATGTTAAATCATCGCGGTCAGATTAATAATAATTGTCATAATAATAACAGTAATGATGCCGTTGGTTGATCAGTGAAATATTTGTAATTGCGACCGATATCTTAATATATGTTGGCGGAAGTGACCGGTTCATTAATAATAATAATAATAATAATAATAATAATAATAATAATAATAATAATAATAATAACCTCTTGAGTGACGTGAATAATAATAATAATAATATCTGGAGTCACCTATTCATTAATAATAATAACCACAAGAGGGATATACTAATAATAACAGTAATAACCATTTGTGTTTGCATCCCGCATAATAATGACGATATTAATCAAACGTGGCAGTGCCAGGAACCGTTGAATAATATTATTATTATTATTATTATTATTATTATTATTATTATTATTATTATTATTATTATTATTATTTCAAGGATGATAATTTCATGATAAATAATATTCTGACGATAGTGAATTAATTAATTAATTGGTGACAACATCCCTCTACTCTTATGTTTGAATAATAAGAATGATAAATATTATAGTCATTTGTTACCTCGTTATCGTACGGTTTCCGCACGGTATTTCCCACCGCTTCTCGTTATCTCATCTGTGGCAGTAGTCTACTGAGGCTACTTTGTACCATTTCAGATCGTGTGTAAATAAAATATAAATGCTAATTCAGTGGTATGGCATCAGCTGGACATTGTAAGATAGGAACTGTCCGTGTAATCCATTTTTCGTAATTCACGAGAAACATTACCCAGTCCGAGTACCGGTCTCGGAAAAATGTATATAGCCGGGGTACATCATCTTAGTTAAATCGGGAAGCCGACCGTAACATGGGTTATGCTCGGGCTCCCGATAGAAGGAAGCTATATCCTTGAACAACGGTTCGATTCAAATGGAATCGACCCATAAGTTATACTCCACTTGTAATTTCTTTCAGAAGCAACCCAGCAACATATTGATACCACTTGCGGTATAGCAAGTGATTTATTTATGTAACATGTGTGGGAATTTAAATATCGTTGCCAAATGTATCAAAGTTTCGTACGTCGGATGGCGTAATAAACTGCTCCTTCTGGCAATTATTTCAAAGGAAACCATTCTCATAATCTTTTTATTCTAGTTAGATGGTACCCTTTTTAAAGTTAACAGTCACTTCCTAGTCCTATCATGGAGTCCTTAAATTCAAGTTTACAATCGAGCCTTCCCCATTTTTAATTTTTAATTGCTCCGTTCATTCCCGTGTTCATTTATGCCGCTATATTTATATTTGATGACTTAAATAATGAACCGACACCCCTGAGATAAATGCTAGTCTGGGACTCGGGAGGTGGACGGGTGCACTATTGGACATACGATGTGACCTTAACAGCTCCACTACCTCTTCTTCACAGTAGCGATGATATATTTTGCAGATGTTTGGGATCTAATCCAAACATTCAAACATTGGTCTAGTGTATTCGTCTTTCCAGAAAATACACAACATGATCCTTTCCATAGCTCTCTTAGCTACTTTGTGGTTTTGGATAATTTTTGTGTCCAGGCTACTAGTCTCACAACCGCATGCCATTACAGGAACTGATTGAACATTCTTCCTAGGCTTACTGATAGATTAATTTTGATGATCCTACCTTCCGAATGAGCTCCATGTGACTTGACTATTCGATTTTATTCGTTTTTGAAGCCCTTACTTGCTGAATACTTCAACTGGCCTTGATTTACATGTTGATCAACTGAATCTTTAAATACCGGTACTGAATTTATTCTGATACCTTTTCTAGAGCAATGTCGATTCATTGGTGAACTTATATCTAATATGGACAAGACGGGGTCAACTAATAGCTATATATGATACAAGTCGAGGCATTACGTTAGTTTTGAGGAAAACGAAATGTACAGCAAAAACATCAAAAGTGACAAGAAATACATGACTCAGATCTTTCTCGATAGTTATAGAGTTCATATTGAGGATCAAAATATACTATTACAATTAATCAATTAATCAAGTGTATGCCGACACATACAGTACACTTAACATTTAGCAAAAATTTCCTGAACTTTAACACTGTGACCTGCGTGCACGCACCACGCTTCTGGCTGGTTTGTTAATTCTTTCCACTTTAGATGAGTATATCCCCTTTCCTGAAAACTTGAAATTGCAGTGGCGTCCCTAACCTAAAAAGATAAACGTGTTTAAATGCGCTTCGGGGGGGGGGGGAGAATAATATAACTGAACACATAAAATTACGCTGAGGGGTAACAAAGAACAAAAACATGTTGTCATCTTTTCACAAGACATTACCAAGAAAAAAAGCATGCCGCATTCAGGCAACTTTCACTCACACATTCTCGATGGAAAATGTTAATTAAATAAATTTCGCATTTTGAACAATCACTTCCTATTCAGCGTAGGTTCCTGAAATAGACTACATGACACAAAACGAATCATCTGGTGGACCTTACGACGTCAAGCATAAATCAACGCAGTTTCCTGAAATAAATTACATGCCACGAAATTCAAGAAAGTAAACATAGTGGACTTTGACCTTCATCACATAACTCAAAGTTGGCCTCTGGAAAAGATTACATGATACAAATAATCCTCAGCATGGTCATATCATAAAAAACAAGTCAAAGCTAAGCTTCGCGCTATAAAAGTCTCGTCTACAGCGTCAACCGTAGTGGCATGGACAAATAAAAAATAAATCAACAAATTAGGCCGCTATACACAATTATTCTCCTCGGTAGAAACACAAATCATCCTCGCCTACCATACGGCCGAATGACTCAAAAGCGGAGATTCAGTCTCCAAAAATTGCAGCAAATACAAAAGTTCGCAGTTTCGTATTTCAAGTTCCGAATACTAGAATCAGATTATTATTATTATTATTATTATTATTATTATTGCGATTTTCTCGAGTTGAACGTGTAAGATATTTAATTTTCAGATTTCTTGGCATGAATCATGTCTATGGTGGTAAATTCTCAGTTCACACACGCTGTTCAAAAGTCTACCCGAGGCAAGTTACTCAAACATGAAAATGCAGGCCTTGAAGAATGAGGAACGCGTCCCCTTACTCATCAACACATAATATATCGCATGTCCTAAAGATACCAAAACTGATACAAATATAATTGACGTCGTCTTACTTTCGCTCACAAAAATATACATTACCGCGCTGGTCACACACAAGAGCACTAGCGCTCGTAAAGTCAAACTTTAAATCAAATGGCCATCTCTGCAATAATAACGTAACTAGAAAAACTGAGATATTACCACCATAGACATGATTCATGTCTGGAAATCTGAAAGTTACTGAAATATCTTACACGTTCAACTCGAGAAAATCGTACTAATAATAATAATAATAATAATAATAATAATAATAATAATAATAATAATAATAATAATAATAATAAGGTTTGAAGAAATCTGATTCTAATATTCGAAACTTGAAATACGAAACTGCGATCGAAGAAATTGTGAACCAATCACAAATTCACACCAATAATGACAACAGGCTCTTGACGCCACAAATTACACACTTATTTACATTCAAATAATCATGAAGATGGAGCTAACAAAGGTCGTAGATCCAAGCAACACCAATGCATACATTCTCATCCACACTTCATGCAATAAATCGGAAAAACGTGACGGCATATTCTCGCACACTTTGAAATCTCATTATCTAATTAATTTAGTCTTTCCTGATTTTAATTTAAACCCCTATTAAAGCCCCGAGATGTCCATCGCGTCTCGAACATCACAGAAAAACAAAATTATGAAACGTGACTAATAAAACAAGAAACTGACATATAAAATGGCATTAACCACTCAGCTATGGAGTCACGATAAAAGAAAAATAAATGCTAGTTGTGGCCTCACACAATCGATTCACATGTACTTTACATTTATTTACATTTAAATATGCAAGCTTCCTTACACTTTACTCAGATAGGACGCAGTCCTCCCAACGAACAGCTGAACCTACTGAAATTAAGTAATAAGTCCTAACCTATCCCCTTTGCTATATTAAAACACGTGCACAAGTAAATTATGACAATGCAAATCTAATACTCATAATTTTGTCGATTCCACAGCCAGCCGGCTCCCAATCCTTCTACCTAGCCATTTTCACTGTGATGTCTTCAAGTTGAAACTCGTGTAGTCCGTGGATCTCCATCCTGGCGTAGAAATCACGCTCGCGACGTCTTTCTGCATCCGCTGGTTCGGAACCTGACTACAACATTCCGTTCATTCGCGGTATTACAGCTGGGTCAATGCAATCTGCCAGTTACTATTGACAATAGTCGGGCGTAGTTTCTCGTGACTGTGAAAACCAGTTCTCATTCGGCCGCGCGACAACTTTCGTCTTATCTAACCCCGTAACTCTATCAATTTTCCCTCTCTTTCAACACTTCACCCGTATTATGCCACAGCTCTACATCTGCTAACAGTACACAATACTGGACTTGAAACTGTGTTTATCAGGCTAGCAGGCGTTCGTGTCCTAGGAAGATCTACTTCACTCCACCCAGGTATAAACTTGAAATAGGCAGGCAACTATGCGCGTAAATGTTCTTGTCGAAATGTTCTTTCCGTCTAAATTCTGCAGACACTAAAATGTCGAAATTTTCAAGTTCACTTCCACCCAGAAATGTTAGAGCGTAAATATTAAGTTGTTGTCTCCGCATTGTTCGTACAGGCCTCCATGCCTACAAATATGCTTAGCTCGCTCCAAAATTATGAATAACGAAATAAAGTCTAAGCATTAATGAACGTAGGTTTTCGTGGCTTACTTTATTAAAAGAAATAAATGTGTTAACTGGATTAAAGCCACATACATATTTATTTCACAAAGCCAAGCTTTCCGCCAAATTGCATTGGCCTTCTTCAGGTTATTTGAAGTTTTGCCTCCGACAGTGCCAATGCAAGTTAGCGGAAAGCTTGGCTTTGTTAAATAAATATGTATGTGGCTTTAATCCAGTTAACACATTTATTTCATTATTTTAAAATCTGAGCATAATGAGCTAGTGTTAGAATACCCCAATACACGATCGAGACGTATAATACCTGACTTATCCAACGCCGCGCACGTGGTAAGTAGGCACTTCCTCTCGTCGACTCGATTACTCCGAAGACCCCTGCCAAATAGAATAGCTAACCCACGCACTGGTCACTTTTATTAATTCGCCTCCACAGATGTTACCCTATGCTCGTTCAGGGCATATCTCTCTTTTTAACCAATGTATTGCCAATATAGGAATGATGCTACACTTTCATTGGTTCAAATCATCGCGTCACCTACGCTTGCTTTTAAACTCATGTCGTAAGACATTCTAGCCTCGTGTCGGGTTTCCGAAATGTGGATCGTTGGACTCTCCCATTGACTCCTGCCATTTCCTTTTTCTCAAGGATGCACATGAAGGTCGTACGCGCGCCATGTAGCAACCCCACTTTCTTAATTTAGCTTGCGGACAATGGACCCTCGGTCCCGAACTTCCAGTCGAAATTGTGAAACATATGCCTTGGTCACTGCAAGCTACTGAGACTTAATAAAATGAAATATTCACTGTACTCTCAATAACTGAGTGAGCAATTAAATGAGCACTTCAATAAGGGCTCAAGGTACAGGACGCATAGCAGAGACATTGGCATTTATTTCTATTGCACCGGGCGAGTTGGCCGTGCGGTTAGAAGCACGCAACAGTGAGCTTACGTCCGGGAGACAGTGGGTTTGAATCCCACTGTCGGACGCCTTGAAGGTGGTTTTCCGTGGTTTCCCATTTTCACACCGGGAAAATGCTGGGGCTGTACCTTAATTAACGCCACGGCCACTCCCTTCCCATTCCTAGGCCTTTCCTGTCCCATCGTCGCCATAAGATCTATCTGTGTTGGTACGACGTAAAGCAAACAGAATTTTTATTGCCTCACGCCATTAATTGCAAGACAATCCTTTATGATAACGAACCCGTATATTTGCCGGAGTATACTGTTTAAATAGGACTACACTTTTGCATTTATGCTCTTTCTTGCTCCAGTTGTCAAAAGCTCCTTTTTAAATTTTGCACATGATAAATTTCATATTTGAGCCCAATTTGTCAAAATTATCAACTTGTGAAATTTTAAATGCATAATCCCACCTTTACAATACTGCAATCGTCCTTAATAATAAGACTACATTAAACTATATTGGTGATACATGTTTCGTCCTCTTATGGGACATTTTCCGTCACACATAAAATCATTGGAAATATGGTAAGTACATATTAAAGTAATGAATAACCATATAGTTAATTTAATTCGCATAGCCACTCATGTTGTATTACATTTGTGCAATTCCACGCATGTAAGGACATTTTAACCTGTGCAGTAACTGGACTTCATGGTTCACGTCATGTTCATGTTGTGCTATTTTCAGATTCTTTTTTCTTTGCTATTTGTTTTACGTCGCACCGGCACAGATAGGTCTTATGGCGACGATTGAACAGGAAAGGGCTAGGACTGGGAAGGAAGCGGCCGTGGCCTTAATTAAGGAACAGCCCCAGCTTTTGCCTGGTGTGAACATGGGAAACCACGGAAAACCACCTTCAGGGCTGCCGACAGTGGGATTCGAACCCACTATCTCCCGAATACTGGATACTGGCCGCACTTAAGCGACTGCAGCTATCGAGCTCGGTATTTTAAGATTCAAGATTGCCAAGACGCTATTACGCCGCGTCACAAGATTCATAAATAATTTATTCATTATTTTAATGTGGCCTTACCATATTTCCAATGATTTTATGTGTGACTTAAGATGTCCCATAAGAGGACGAAACATGCGTCACCAATATAGTTTAATGCAGTCTTATTAATAAAGACGATTACAGTATTGTAAAGGTGGGGTTATAAATTTAAATTTTCACAAGTTGATCTTCTCAATTCGAGTCGAATTTTCTTTGTATCTAAAAATCCATGCCTTTTGTCTCGAATAGATTCTGTTTCTGCTACATTCAATGCGGCGAGGATAGTGTTGATTTCTTGACATAAGTTCCTCGTTGAGTGTAGAAAACGTTATTGGATGATTTCAACATTTGTCATTCGTTAACATGTTGCAGATATATTTTCCACGCTGTACGAAATAAACCCGGACCTTTAAATTTCATTTCAGCGTATATCATATCATTTGGGACATCCGTGGTAAATTTAAAAATATCATTTAATGCTCCTCTAACCATAATATTGGTGTCATTTATATATTTGACTGGAATACTTTGTGGTGGTACTGTCTGAAATGTAGGTCTATACACCAAACTGGGACAGATTGAAGTGTTTATGATTACACTTTTTGGATCGGAATGTAAAAGCGGTGGAGAAATGAGGATTTCTATGGTGAATTTGAGATTATTTAGGACCTCGACGGATTGGAAAGTAATTTCTTGGAGAAATTTACACCCAAATACTTAATAGATTATCCTTTCTTCAGACGTTGTATCCGTTTTTCATACGCCGTGGATAGTTTTTCTTCTGATACGTGACCATGTTTGATGCATATTCGTTTACATTTTCCAATATTTATATTAAGTACAGTTTCTTGTAATTGATGTATGGCCTCATGAGCAAGTAATAAATCTGACTCAATATCTTTTCCAATAATAACTACATCATCAGCAAAATTTAATATTATTAGAGCTTCATGATCTGGACTCAATTGAGAGCCATATTGGCTAGATATCGACGTTCAGCTAAGGTTATCTAGAATGTGATTAATGGTGAGACTAAACAGGATTGGCGACGGGGGAGAATCTTGCAAAACTCCCATAGTTATCAAGAGAGTTCTTGTTTTGCTTCCCTGAGTCGGAATTTGTGTGACATTTCCTGTATGGAAATTCATGATTAAATTCGCAAGTTTGGTTGGAATTGGTGACGCCTTTTGTGTCTCATTTAAATTAGCATTACCTCGTTGTCAAATGCTCTCTGTATTTCTAAGCATATAGTATTCAGATTGGCTGTTTGTTTTTGGCTTCACGGAGAAGAGAGTCGAGTATCGTAGTGTTGACACGCGTTCCAGAAGAGTTGGTAAATCCTCGTTAACTGGAGTTTAAGACAATATGTTCACGGGGACGCCTGTCAAGGATCCGATCAGATTGTGATAGTCGCCAGTATTGAGTGTATCTCCACAAACAGTCCTGGCGTTTTTGAAGATGGAAGGTGCAACCCCAGTTTCAACATACGTGTGGCAGTGTGAGATATTATGTCGACTGCAATACTGTCTTTGATAACTCTGACGAGGACGTGGTCTGGACTGGGTGATGTATCTACAGCTAAATGATTAACAGCAAATCTGGGCTTATAGTGTCGTTAAATAAAATGTTAATTTGTTCCCTATCAATACCACTTGTATGAGATGGGTATTCGAATCGAATCATGTCATCACGTTGCCGGAGAATTTCAGAGAAATGATAGAATATTTCATCCGAAGGAACTTTACAATTTTCTCATTGTAATTTAAAACATATCTAATAGCCTTTCTGCACTCGTTGCAAAAGTGGTACTGTGTAAGCTGTATCTTTCGCGGCGTCTTTATTCGGTCCCGTTTTGTTGCCCGTTCAGGATTGGTTTACTTTTAGTATTACCTTTGGTTGTCCGTAGTTTGCTTATTTTTCCTGTACTGGTAGGATTTCCGTGACGGATGTTTGCGGCCAGGGAGTAAATCAATCGCTGAATTCAAGAACTCACAACAAATGTTAATATCATGGTTAAATTGCTCGTCTGTCAAATTATTTAAAAATCTGCTTCGCCACTGCATCATTTTCTGCTTAAATTCATGGGGTAAAGTGTTGACACCTTCAATTTCCGTGTTAGCATGTGGGTCACGTTCTTGAGCGATTGTTTCGACATTTTGAAAGGAATCAACCCCCTGTCGAAACTAAAATTTGACGGTGAATGTCAGGATGAGCTCTGCTCATGTTTATTCTGACCCCATGGGAACTGGAGTAATGACATCCGCAGTGTGGACACTGAGAATTTATTTTGTCA
Organism: Anabrus simplex; assembly: GCF_040414725.1. Classification (NCBI taxonomy): domain Eukaryota; kingdom Metazoa; phylum Arthropoda; class Insecta; order Orthoptera; family Tettigoniidae; genus Anabrus; species Anabrus simplex. The sequence continues at coordinate 176,969,775 of NC_090267.1, forward strand.
AATACCTGATTTGAAGAATTCGCAGTTTGGTTAGCTGGTAGACTTGGATGAATAATTTGAGATGACTGAGGAATTCCTAAATTAATGTGGAATTTTTCATTATCTACAAATGATGAGCCCGGAGATAGTGACTCGTGAGCTCTTGCTACGTGTATGTTAATTCCCCTCTTTGTAAAGTTTTTGTCACATATCTTGCATTCAATAAATGTAGGCACAGCTTGAAGTGTTTGACACTTCCCGAGAATCGACCATGCTCTGGTATGTGTGGCTACTCTGTAATAATGCTGTTTTTGAATGATACATCTTACCAAGTCAGATAGTTCTTTCCGCTGCTAACACAAAAGTAAACAGCTGATGTAAAGTGGACCATGTGGACAGGCCCCCAGGACGTGTGAAAGAGTTTCGAACTCTCTGTGGCAACGCCGACATTTAACATTCAACCATTTCAAAATCCTGCTTGTTCCGTCTTTTATGAAAGATCGAAGGAATTTTCCAGACGATTTGTAGTAAATTTTGCATAAACTGACAGCATACTAACTGGCTTATGACGTTTAACAAAGCTGATGATTTTATTATTCCAGTTTTTTGTATGTGTGCACTTAGTCCGCATTTGGCAAACATTTTAGCAAGTACGTTGAAAACACTAGTCCCTCCTAATTTTTAAATTTCAACTCTTATGCCAACTCCACCTGAAATGTTTGCCCTTTTTCATGTGTTCAACAAGTTCCCAACTTCTTTTGGAAGGATTGCTAGTACATACGATTTGAAAAGTCTGTTTCTACAGATTCATTACCGCTGTGCAAAGACTTATAAACAATCACAATTTCTTCGGTAATTTCAATCCTATTTCTAGCAACTGTATCGTTTGTTTTCGTGATTCTCAGAATTTGATATTTTCAAGGCATTAGCGTTGTCTTTGTTTTCTTCATACTTTCTATTACCATGCCACAATAACAGTAGTCCTATTATCATTCAAGAAAATCTATTAAATGATACTACGTTTCATTTTGAAATAAAGTTCGCTTTACATAGGAAAGACTCGGTTAAATTATCAGTAAGAAACATTAGAAATACAACACATATTAAGAATGATTATTAAAATCATATGCATCTACTAAAACAATCAATTATGTTCTATTTACTGCATTCATTATTTAAAAATGATATTATGATTTACTATTTTTATTTAATTCACTTAATTGTAGTCATAATATCTTGACTAAATCGATATTAGTCTGGGTAATTAAACAATAGTCCATAAATTAATCGCCAATAACACAGTAAGCAATGCTACTTGAAAGTAGTAAGAAATGTAGTAGAATTACTCACGTTAAACAAGGGTGTCTACCAAATCTATTAAGCACGAAAGTATTGAATTTTCTTGGTGCTATCGCAAAAGGAATCCTCTGTACAAATTACAACCTTTACCATCGGAATAAAAATAGGTTTATAGGGCGTAATAAGCCGATCAGACTTTTTCACGCTGGGGTAAAGACAAAGTAATGTTTTTGCGGAATCAACCGTTCAATGGAGTTAGCAGAGCCTCCCATACTCCAGATTCCATTACTTTCTAAGGTGAAGAAGCATGGACAGAATAAATATATTTAAATGAGGATCATCCTTATTTACCTTGCATTTTCCCCATTTATTTGGAGTCTACATTGAAGCTTTCTATGTCTCTCACCTACAGCGGAAAAAGTCTATTCGGTACAGAAAAGCTGAGAGGGAAGTGTTTGATGAAGAATCAATACCAGACTCAAATAAGGAACCGTGGACTACTCCACTCCGGGGATATATCTGAGATTGTTGAACATGCATCTACAGAGCAATCCGAAATAATGATTTCAGCAACAAAAGTATACTAGATTTCCTCTCATTTTTAATGAGATCCAATACTAACAAGAGAGGGACTGCACAACTGGCTTGAGAGGGCTAGGATAATAGTACAGTCACCAGCAGAACGTTACCTCAAGTGAAGGGAAGAATTGTGTAAGTGCTAAAGCAGGCAATGCAGCAAGTGTAGCAGGTGAAAAAGGCAGGTTGTGAGTTTCATCAAGAGGAAAATTCCTCTTTTATTTACCATGCTGATGGGGTTAAAGTACCTCATGGAGATCACTGTAAGTACCTATGTGTTAATATAGGGAAAGATCTTCATTAGGATAACCACATAAACGGGAATGTAAATAAAGGTTATAGATATACTCTTGTGCTTATGAAGATATTTAGGGGTAAAGGAGAAGACATATAAATCACTGTCAGTACCACAATTATAGTAAGGATCCAGAATATTGGACTGTCGTCAGGATTATTTGATTAAAGAATTGGAAACAAATCCAATGAAAAGCATGTTTTGTTTTGGGTGATTTCCGACAAGAGAGTTGAGTTACGAAGATGTTTTAAACTTTGGGCTGGGAAGACTTGGGATTAAGGAAAGAAGCTGCTCGACTAAGCGATGTGTTTCGAGCTATAAGTGGAGGGATAGCGTGGAATGACATTAATAGATTAACAAGGTTGAGTGGTGGGAAATATCACAATTTCGAATTGGGCGGTGATTCGTCCGATCGATTCGGACGTTAAGCCTTGTGCAGACCCCTTGGTGTTATCAGACAGGAGTAGGCTATGTGCCGACATCCCTACCACACTTTCATCATCTCACACCCAAACACGCAGGTCGACCTTGGGTGTCAAAGATAAATACTCTGGCAGAAAATGAAATCCCTACAATAAAAAAACATTAGTTTAGAGTAATGCAATTTAGGCTAAGCAATTGTCTAGGTAACAAGTTTATTTGATTAAATTCTCCTGCTCACAGGTTCAATTATGCGAGAGAAGACATGTGGCATGGTGGTACATTAATAACAGCTGTAGTCACCATGATTTTGAATACAAGTATGTAAACGTGAATGCAATATGTCCTACAGGTGCCGAATGCCATTTTGTGACATGAAGTTCTACGCCTGATGGACTTGCCCAGTCAAATCAGCAACTATTAATGTTTGTATTTGAGGACGCTGGATTTGACGTCCCATAATGTCATAATGTCCATACGTGCTCAAAGGGATTAAAGTCTGGCGATTTCGTAGGCCAAGGCAACTGGCCGACCATCTGAAGAGCACGTTGGGTCACAGCGGCGGTATGAGCACGAGTCTTATCCTGTTGGAAAAAACCCTCCTGCATACTGCGAATAAATGTCAGCACAACCGGTTCAATCACCAGTTGTGTCATACAAATCCTCTGTCAATTTTCTTGCAGTGACGACGAGAGTGCTCCAGCGTCAAAGAACATCACTCCCCAGACCATACCTCCTGGTGTAGGTCCAGTGTGACGACACCGCAGACATCCTGGTTCCAAGCAACCACCTGGCCTCCTACTTACTAAACTACGGCCATCACTGGCAACAAGAAACAAATGGCTCCCGTCTGAGAACACAACAGATCTCCACTCCGGCCTCCATTGAACTCTAGCTTGACACCACTGAAGTCGCAGATGGCAATGATTCGGAGTTTGTAACATGAACGCTATAGGAGGACTGGCTCTGACCTCTCCACAAGTAATCAATTTGTTACAGTTAGCTGTGTCATTCTGGTGCTAACTGAAGTTCTAATGCTGCTGCAGATGCAGTACGGTGCGCCACAGCAATGCGGAAAATACGCCCGTCTTCCCTCTCCCCGTGTAGGTCTGAACCCCGGTCTTCTAGAGATAGTGCCTTCCCGTGACCACTGTTGCCAACAATACATCCCTGCCATGTATTTATGCAATGTCATTTAAAGAACATCCACTTTCTCGTAGGCTTATTACACGGTTCGTTCAAACTCAGTAAGCTGTTGATATTGCTTTCTTCGAGGGTGAAGGTGATTCCTGCTCGTGGTGCCCTTGCTAAGGTAGTTGGAATTAAATTTCCATTACTGAACTGAACGTCAGCATTCCAGAAGCACTAAACTAAAGATATACAGATCCAATCATGGGACCTAATAAACGGTTCTTTTCAGTAAATACTCTGACTGTAATATCAGTGAACATCGAAGGCTTGTCATCACCGAAACAACAATTGCTACATGAACTATGTCAAGAACTGAAATGCGATGTTTTATGCATTCAGGAAACTCATAAAGATAACCATCAGAATCGACCATGTATACCAGGCTTGAAGTTAGTTTCAGAAATACCACACCCTAAACATGGTAGTGCCGTTTTTGTCAAACCAGAGATCCAAGTTGAGAGTGCCCACTGTACAATCAACCACAACATTGACATAATCTCCCTAGAACTCAGCAATTGTGTAATCACCTCCGTCTATAAGTCTCCTTCAGAAAGATTCTCCTTTTCCCACCTAAAAATCGTCTATAAGCCTCCTTAAGACATCTGTGGTAATAGGAGATTTCAATAGTCACAGCCCTGTGTGGGGATACACACATCAAGATGAAAACGGAGAAGCTGTTCTTTCTTGGGCTGAAAGTAACCACCTCTCTCTCATCCATAACAGCAAACTACCTCCATCCTTCAATTGTGGAAGATGGCAACGAGGATTTAATCCAGACCTCCTCTTCATAAATCTGTGTGCTCACCGATCCCCAAAACACAACATAGGCCAATAATGTGTCAGCTTCTTCCTGTAATAAGACCTCAAGAAACTCGCTTCAGGCGACGATACAACTTTAGAAAGGCTAATTGGTCTAAGTGTTCCGAAATGTTGGATGAGAAAGTTCGGACTATCCCAGCTGTACCTGAAGAATATGAACGTTTTGTTGATGTTGTGAATCTATGCTCTCGGACATGTATTCCAAGAGGCTGTAGGACAAACTATCCCCAAGGGGTAACTGCAGAGACAGCAGTATTACTAGATGAATATTACAAATTATACAACGAAAACCCATTTAGTGAAGAAACCTCCAACGTTGCAACGCGTATTCTCTCTTCAATCTCTGAGGCAAAGAGAGACCAATGGGAGAAACTGATGGCAGTCTGTGATATGAGTAGAAGCAGCCAAAGGGCTTGGAGATTGTTACGGCGCCTAAATAATGACCGTTTTCAAACAAATACACATGCAAATGTCAAAGCTGATGAAATTGCAGACCAGCTCATCGAAAATGGAAAAACTACTAGAATCATCAAGACTAGTAATAAGACATTTGAGAGAAAACCTGATCAAGAAACCAGCATTCTATATCAACCTTTCACTCAGGCTGAGCTTCATTATGCATTGAGCAAAACCAAGAAAGGTAAAACTGCTGGCCTTGACTACATAAGAGTTGAGCAAATTAAGAACTTCGGTCCAGCCACAAAGCACTGGCTAATAGAGCTCATGAACAACTGCATCCATTCATGCAAGATCCCGAAATTATGGAGTAAAGCCAGAGTTATAGCTATTCGTAAGCCAGGTAAGGATCCAAATGATCCAAAGACTATCGGCATATCTCGCTCCTTTGTCATCTGTACAAGATCCTAGAAAGACTCATACTCCATAGGCTAACGGAGAAGTTAGAGGCAATCTTCATACCACAGCAAGCTGGATTCAGAACTGGGAAGAGCTGTACATCTCAAGTGTTGAAGCTAACGCAGCATATCGAAGATGGTTTTGAAAGGAAACAGATCACTGGATCTGTATTTGTCAACCTTACAGCTGCATATGATACCGTCAACCATAGACGACTCCTTATGAAACTATACTATGCTACTGATGACTACCAGCTTACATGCTTCATTAGGAACCTCCTTGAAAATAGAAGATTTTTTGTTGAATTTCAAGGGGAAAGAAGCAGGTGGAGAACACAGAGGAATGGATTACATCAGGGAAGTGTGCTCTCTCCGTCATTGTTCAACATCTACACCAATGACCAGCCGCTACCGGAAGGAACACAGAGCTTTATCTATGCAGATGACTGTGCCATTACCACTCAAGACACCTGCTTTGACGCTATTGAGCAGAAATTATCTAATGCACTTTCAGTGCTGTCTGCTTATTACAAGGAGAATCATCTGAGACCGAACCCAAGTTATACTCAGACTTGTGCCTTCCACCTCAAAATTAAATGGCAAACAGAACTCTCAAAATCACTTGGGAAGGAACCACATTAGAACATTGCATCACACCAAAATATCTTGGAGTTACCCTTTATCGCGCTTTCACTTACCAGAAACACTGCTCGAACACCAAGCAAAAAGTGGCAGCCAGAAATAATACTGTGAGAACCTCTTCCATTGCTCTATGTTACTCTGCAGCTGAATGTGCATCCCCAGTATGGTATAAGTCAAGTCATGCCAGGAAGGTAGATGTTGCTCTAAACGATACCTGTCGCATCATTACCGGCTGTCTAAAACGTGCTCCTTTGAACAAATTATATAGTCTTGCTGGTATTGCCCCTCCTGATATCCGTCGAGAGGTTGCAGCAAAAAACGAAAGGAAGAAGGCGGAAACATCTGAAGCTCACCCTCTGTATGGATACAGGCCAATTACTCCAAGACTCAAATCAAGAAAAAGTTTTCTCAGAACAACAGAGGCTCTTAATGGGACACCTCAGCAATCCCGAATTGATATGTAGCGCGCAAGCTGCACTCGCTCCGAAGAATGGTTGACACCAAGTGAAGAATTACCACCTGGTCACATGGAGAAATGGAGTACTTGGAGATCACTGAACAGATTACGGCAGGCGTGACAAGATGTAAAAGCAACCTGCAGAAGTGGGGTTTTAACATCGAGTCATCATTGTGTGAGTGTGGTGCAATCCAGACGACGTCTAATTTGTTGCAGTGTAGTAAGTGCCCTAAAACATGCACAGTACAAGATCTACTCCAGGCAACAGAAAATGCTCTGGATGTCGCCAATTTCTGGGCAAAAGTAGTATAGACGTTTTCTTATAAGTGTGACTTTGTATATAATGTATATAATTCATTAACAGTATATATGTATTTATAGTCCTCCTCTGTGAACCATGTGACCTTGCCGCGGTGGGGAGGCTTACGTGTCCCAATGATGCAGATAGCCGAGCCGCAGGTGCAACCATATCGGATGGGTATCTGTTGAGAGACCAGACTAACGAATGGTTCATCGAAAGGGCGGTAGCAGCCTTTCGGTAGTTGCAAGGGCGGCAGTCTGGATGATTGACTGATACGGCCTTGTAATAATACTCAACATGGCTTAGCTGTGTTGATACTGCTACACGGCTGAAAGCAACGGGAAACTACAGCCGTAACTAACTCCCGAGGACATGCAGCTCTCTCTGTATGAATGATGTACTGATGATGGCTTCCTCCCGGGTAAAATATTCCGGAGGTAAACTAGTCCCCCATTCGGATCTCCGGATGGGGACTACACGAGAGGGGGCGATCATCAGGAAGATGGATACTGACATTCTGCGAGTCGGAGCGTGGAATGTTAGAAGTTTGAATCGTTGTGGTAGGTTAGAGAATCTGAAAAGGGAGATGGATAGGCTAAAGTTAGATGTAGTTGGCATAAGTGAAGTACGTTGGCAGGAAGAGCAAGATTTTTGGTCAGGCGACTACCGAATTATCAACACAAAATCAAACAGAGGAAATGCAGGAGTTGGTTTAATAATGAATAAGAAAATAGGGCAGCGGGTAAACTACTACGACCAGCATAGTGAAAGAATTATTGTCGTCAAGATAGACACCAAACCAATGCCCACCACAATAGTGCAGGTCTATATGCCTACTAGTTCAGCGGATGATGATGAAATCGAAAGAATATATGAGGAGATAGAAGACTTAATACAATATGTAAAAGGTGACGAGAATCTAATTGTGATGGGAGACTGGAATGCAGTGGTGGGCCAAGGAAGAGAAGGTAGTACAGTAGGAGAATTTGGATTGGGACGAAGGAACAAAAGAGGAAGTCGTCTGGTTGAATTCTGCACTGATCATAATTTAGTCCTTGCCAATACTTGGTTCAAACACCACAAACGACGGCTGTATACGTGGACGAGACCTGGAGACACTGGAAGGTATCAAATAGACTTCATTATGATTAGGCAGAGATTCAGAAACCAGGTGTTGGATTGCAAAACTTTCCCAGGAGCAGACGTGGACTCTGACCACAACTTGTTGGTCATGAAATGTCATCTGAAGTTGAAGAAATTGAAGAAAGGAAAGAATGCAAAAAGATGGGATCTAGACAAGTTGAAAGAAAAGAATGTGAGGGATTGTTTCAAGGAACATGTTGCACAAGGACTAAATGAAAAGGCTGAAGGAAACAGTATAGAGGAAGAGTGGAGAGTCATGAAAAATGAAGTCAGTAGGGCTGCTGAAGAAATGTTAGGAAGGAAGAAAAGATCAACTAAGAATCAGTGGATAACTCAGGAGATACTAGACCTGATTGATGAACGACGAAAATACAAGAATGCTAGAAATGAAGAGGGCAGAAAAGAATACAGGCGATTAAAGAATCAAGTGGATAGAAAGTGCAAGGCAGATAAGGAAGAATGGCTGAAGGAGAAATGCAAGGATGTCGAAGGCTGTATGGTCCTGGGAAAGGTAGATGCTGCATACAGGAAAATCAAGGAAACCTTTGGAGAAAGGAAATCTAGGTGTATGAATATTAAGAGCTCAGATGGAAAACCACTTCTAGGGAAAGAAGACAAAGCAGAAAGATGGCAGGAGCATATCCAACAGTTGTATCAAGGTAAAGATGTAGATAATTTGGTTCTGGAACATGAAGAGGCTGTTGATGCTGATGAAATGGGAGACCCAATTTTGAGGTCAGAGTTTGACAGAGCTGTGAGTGACCTGAATAGGAACAAGGCACCTGGAATTGATGACATTCCCTCTGAATTACTGACTGCCTTAGGAGAAACCAGCATGGCAAGGTTATTTCATTTAGTGTGCAAGATGTATGAGACAGGAGAAGTCCCATCCGATTTTCAGCAGAATGTTGTTATACCTATTCCCAAGAAAGCCGGTGCTGACAGGTGTGAAAACTACCGCACGATTAGTTTAGTATCTCATGCCTGCAAAATTTTAACACGTATTATTTACAGAAGAATGGAAAAACAAGTTGAAGCTGAGTTGGGAGAAGATCAATTTGGCTTCAGAAGAAATGTAGGAACACGTGAAGCTATCCTGACTTTACGTCTGATCTTAGAGGATCGAATCAAGAAGGACAAGCCCACGTACATGGCATTCGTAGATCTAGAAAAGGCATTCGATAATGTTGATTGGACCAAGCTATTTATGATTCTGAAGATGATAGGGATCAGATACCGAGAACGAAGAATTATCTACAATCTGTATAAAAATCAGTCTGCAGTGATAAGAATCGAGGGCTTTGAAAAAGAAGCAGCAATCCTGAAAGGAGTGAGGCAAGGCTGCAGTTTGTCCCCTCTCCTTTTCAATGTTTACATAGAACAGGCAGTAAAGGAAATCAAAGAGAAATTTGGAAAGGGAATCACAGTCCAAGGAGAGGAAATCAAAACCTTGAGATTTGCCGATGATATTGTTATTTTATCTGAGACTGCAGAAGATCTCGAGAAGTTGCTGAATGGTATGGATGAAGTCTTGGGTAAGGAGTACAAGATGAAAATAAATAAGTCCAAAACAAAAGTAATGGAGTGCAGTCGAACGAAGGCAGGTGATGCAGGAAATATTAGATTAGGAAATGAAGTCTTAAAGGAAGTAGATGAATATTGTTACTTGGGTAGTAAAATAACTAACGATGGCAGAAGTAAGGAGGACATAAAATGCAGACTAGCACAAGCAAGGAAGAGCTTTCTTAAGAAAAGAAATTTGCTCACTTCAAACATTGATATCGGAATTAGAAAGATGTTTTTGAAGACTTTCGTATGGAGCGTGGCATTGTATGGAAGTGAAACATGGACGATAACTAGCTCAGAAAGAAAGAGAATAGAAGCTTTTGAAATGTGGTGTTACAGAAGAATGCTGAAGGTGAGATGGATAGATCGAATCACGAATGAAGAGATACTGAATCGAGTTGGTGAGAGGAGATCGATTTGGCTAAATTTGACGAGAAGAAGAGATAGAATGATAGGACACATCTTAAGACACCCAGGACTTGTTCAGTTGGTTTTTGAAGGAAGTGTAGGGGGTAAGAACGGTAGGGGTAGACCAAGGTATGAATATGACAAGCAGATTAGAGCAGATGTAGGATGCAGTAGTTACGTAGAAATGAAAAGGTTAGCACAGGATAGGGTGGCATGGAGAGCTGCATCAAACCAGTCTATGGACTGATGACTCAAACAACAACATGTATTTATAGTATTAATGCTTCTGATACGAATAAATAAAAAGAAATTGCTTTCTTTGTATCCTTAAAGGTGTGTTCGACTCACACCTAATTCTCAACGTCAACGCCGGACGATGACTAACGCTCACGAAGTGTACTGTGCGTATGTAAAGTAAAATTGCTTTGCAAGGTCATAGTGGTGTTACTAGCACCACTTTTCATTGACTAGCGCGCAAATGTGAATGGGCGTCATCTTTCAGATGTGGAAATACGCTTCCCGAATTTCGTTTGTCTCGCAAAACTTCTTCTTGCGTTGGAATTTCATTTTTCGCCAGTGTACCTGCACCAAGCGGGCCGAACACGCACTCGGTCAAAATCCCGGCACTAAATGTCATACACGAAATAAATGCTTGCAATGGAGCATCTGTGTGGTGAAATATATGTGAAACCCAATACCGAAACATTTATTTATTCTATTAAGTACGGTAATCGCTTGGATTCAGATACTGTGGATCGGTGGTAGAGTATGATCCCAGCTTCGCGGTCTCGATGCATGCTGAAGTAGTGCTTTTCTTTTTAAAAGACGACCAAGAATATTAGCAATTTTCTTTTGGTTCTTGCCATGCTTAAAATCTCTGAGATGCCTTCAGTGCCACTCGATACATTTAAATTGACTGAACCATAGGAACCGCCCCATAGAATTCCTCTTTCGTTGATAGAAAACATTCGGAATGTCGAAATTGATGCGCAGGTCGCCAAGATACCTCCACTTCAGGAGGTCGCACCGCGAGAGCTGAGGTCATCCAATTATTATAATAATTATTATTAGATACATTGTGCACGTGTTTTGATTGTCGCCATTTAAGTTGCCCACACAGTCGTTTTGACGTTCTACGTTACTCTACCAGACGGCAGAAATACGGTACTATATTGGGTGCCGGTAGAGATGGTAGAATACTGGCTTTCTGAACCCATGATTGCGAGTTTCATCCCAGCTAAGTACGGTGGTATTTTTGTTAGTATTATTCTAGTCGAGCTATAGGTATTGTATAGGAAATATGGGTATTATATGCATGAAGAAACTTTACCAAATGAATGGAGAGTTGCTATAGTAGTCCCTGTATATAACGGAAAGGTTGATAGACATAAAACTGAAAATTACAGGCCAGTACGTTTGACATGCATTGCATGTAAGCTTTGGAAAAGCATTCTTTCTGATTATATAAGACATGTGTGCGAAATTAAACTGGTTTGATAGAAGGCAGTTTGGGTTTAGGAAAGGTTATTCCACTGAAGCCCAACTTGTAGGATTCCAGCAAGATATAGCAGATATCCTGGATTCAGGAAGTCAATTGGACTGTATCGCGATTGACCTGTCTAAGACATTTGATAGGGTAGATCATGGGAGACTACTGGCAAAAATGAGTGTAATTGGACTTGACAAAAGAGTGACTGAATGGGTGGCTCTGTTTCTAAAAAATAGAACTCAAAGAATTATAGTAGGTGAAGCTTTATCTGTCCCTGTAATAATTAAGAGGAGAATTTCTCAAGGCAGTATTATTGGACCTTTATGTTTTCTTATACATATCAATGATATGTGTAAAGAAGTGGAATCAGAGATAAGGCTTTTTGTAGATGATGTTATTCTGTACAGAATAATAAATAAGTTACACTGTGAGCAACTGCATAATGACCTCGATAATGTTGTGAGATGTATAGTAGGCAAGGGTATGATGATAAACGGGGATAAAAGTCAGGTTGTGAGTTTCACAAATAGGAAAAGTCCTCTCAGTTACTGCGTTGATGGGGTGAAAGTTCCCTTTTGGGATCATTATAAATACCTAGGTATTAATACAAGGAAAGATCTTCATTGGGGTAATCATATAAATATGATTGTAAACAAAGGGTACAGATCTCTGCACATGGTAATGAGGGTATTTAGGGGTTGTAGTAAGGATGTAAAGGAGAGAGCATATTTGTCTCCGGTGTGACCCCAACTAGAGGATGGTTCCAGTGTTGCAAAGTTTGGGCTGGGAAGACTTGGGAGAAAGGAGACGAGCTTCTCGACTAAGTGGTATGTTCCGAGCTGTCAGTGGAGAGATGGTGTGGGAGGACATCTCTAGACGAATGAGATTGACTGGTGTCTTTAAAAGTAGGAAAGATCACAATATGAAGATAAAGTTGGAATTCAAGAGGACAAATTGGGGCAAATATTCGTTTATAAGAAGGGGAGTTAGGGATTATAATAACTTACCAAGGGAGATGTTCAATAAATTTCCAATTTCATTGCAATCATTTAAGAAAAGGCTAGGAAAACAACAGATAGGGAATCTGCCACCTGGGCGACTGCCCTGATTGCAGATCAGGATTGATTGATTGATTGATTGATTGATTGATTGATTGATTGATTGATTGATTGATTGATTGATTGATTGATTGATTGATTGATTGATTGATTGATTGATTGATTGATTGATTGATTGATTGATTGATTTGTCAGAGTTTTAAGCATAGAGACACAGCATTATCAGAGTATGTCGTACACATTACCCCATTTGAATATGATAATAATAATAATAATAATAATAATAATAATAATAATAATAATAATAATAATAATAATAATAATTTTATTTTAGGTGATATGGGATGATATCCTAGATATTTGGGTCACTTTTCCTTTCATTCAAAATTATTCTTGAAATTTTTTTCATAACGACATGTACAGTATGGTTTGGGTGTCTACTATAAGTAGAACTATCTTTTATTCATTTTACAAATAGTTTACGCACAGGATATCGTCTGCTGATAGTCATCATGGCTGCGCCATGCACAAAGTTATCTGAAGTTTCAAGGTAAGATATTCAACTATAGCACTTCTGTATCGAAGGAAACCATATCACAAAGAAGGGCTGCCAAAAGACAATTTCTGGACCAATTTGAAGAGGAGAAAAAGAGCATAGCAATGAGGCAGGCTTCTTTTGACATTCTAACAACGGAGATCTTTATTTGTTGTTGTTGTTGTGACTTATCTCACTTCCCATTTCATGTAGTATCCCTCAATTTTCACAGCTTGTTCATACATATGTCATAAGTGTACTGATGATATTGGCAACTTCGGGAGTATTACACAGTGTATGGTGAAGTGAAGAATTTCGTAAAATTAAACAAATATACTATTATACATGAAGATAGCTTTTTTAGCAATGCAGCTGCGGCTGCTGATAGCCAAGATATATATCTACAATCTACAACACGTAACAATTTGATAAATGTCATGGATAATTCCTGAGAGGAGGTACATGGACCATACATGATCTATAGTATACAGACAGGACAATCCATAACCATTTAACGTCTCTTCAAAATTCCGTAAATTTTAAGACATTCCAGATTGTTGGTATTTCATTCTACAGGAGTTCCTAAACGTTCTGGAAACCTATTATACGGAATTGTTGTACAGAAACGTCCTTAAATCCACCGACCTCAACCGGGGTACAACCTGCTTTCTTGGAAAGAGAAGGGCTATGACTTATCGACTGAGCCATTGATTTCAACCATTTAAGGCAAAGCGCAGATCATAGGACACTTTATGAGTCCAATATCATATGCTATTCATTCAGTTTTGTACGACAGAGAAATTAAGTGTTAGGGATGGACAGACTTGTCGTGTTGTATTTACATCAAGTGAGTGTGGACAGTTCGAATGATCCAAAGGGTATATCTCTTGAATTACCAGGAGGTTATTGATTTGAGCGGAAGACCTCCCTTGGGTTTCCTTCTCTGTCATGTTTAGCTGCGACACCTGTCAAAGTGCTGACCTCTGGAGATGGCCTGGACAGCGAGGTGGATTTGCGGCGATATTTATCTGTTGTGACGTGCCAGCCTTAAGCCACAGTGAGTGCTTTCACCGAGCTGAGCAGATCAATATCGAGTTCGTGTCCACCTTCTCAATTGACAAGGCTAAGTAGGGCAAATTTACAACTCTCTCTGCGAGGAAGTTACTGTCACTATATAATTAGGAAAGTTAATAAAGGAAATTTGCTGGCCTTCATTCGTTCATCTGGTAAGACACATCATGTCTACTGCTGCTGCTAGCGGTCGTGGTGGCGGTGAACATGGACTTAAGAGAAAGTTTACTGAGATAGCCATATCGTCTTGACTCAAATCAGAAGGAAAATGAATAGGCCTGAGGTGGGCCTGTGCCAGTGCCACGACGTCAAATTTTGACGTAGATTACGTACCATGTAAGGTATCTAGTTAGTACAAGTGTGCAATATTTTTACCACTGGGGCAGTAGATGTGCTCGGTTGGGGGGGGGGGGGGCTTCAGGAGTCTAAAACTCGTCTCACGACGATCGGTCACCTCAACATTGAGACGCCCCGATAAACCTGTTGACTTTTGAACTTTTATAGAATTCTGATGATCCGCTCTATCTTATTGAATGAGTTCTCGATAATTTCGAACCCATTTAATGTTCATAGACTAGGGTATTTTGGTTGAAGAGGAGGAGAAGATCCTGTCACAATGGACAGAGCCCTTCAAAGAGCTCCTGAACACTGAGAAGTCAGAAGCAAGGTGCCTGATGAGCCGACAGCTGACCACCCAGCTGCTGACAACGAGCATGAACCAGTTCCCGAAGTGACGCGGAATGAGGTGAAGGAGGTGAAAGACCTTGTGCGCAATAACAGACCGCCAGGAGAGGTCGGCCTACCAGCAGAGCTATTCAGCTATGGAGCAGAATAGCTTGTAGATAGCTTGCACGCCCTGATCCGACCTGGACGAGGGAGCGAGGAGATGCCAAGGGACTGCAGCTCGGCCCGTATCTGTTTCATCTACAAGAAGGTTGACAAGACAGTGAGTCGCAACTAACGAGGAATCTAACAAATAAGTGTGGCCTACAAGATCTTTTCGAAGGTGCTGACTAGGAGACTCGAGCCCTTCGCAGAGAGCAACTACGACACTATCAGTGTGGATCAACAAGAGACCACATACTAATTACGGCTCATCCTTGAAAGTTGTTATGAGTTCACTGTGAACATTCACCAACTCTACGTTGAATACAAAGAGGCTTACGACAGTGTCCAGGTTAAGGTTGCGGCAGGTGTTGGAAGAGACGCGGGTGCCGACGAAGATCACTAATCTTGTTCCGGTGACTGTGAGAAGTACCAGAGCCAAAGTGAAAATCCAGCGGCAGCTCTCCATGGAGTTCAAAGTGCAGAAAGAGTTTAGGCAAGGCGACGAGTTGTCAACCTCTCGGTTTAAACTCTGTCTGGAGCATGTTATGCGTAGAATACCACTGAACTCAGGGGTACAATTTGCAACAGAACCCTCCAGTACCTGGCCCTCGCGGACGATGCTGTCCTGCTCGGGGGAAGCGCGAACGACCTGACTGAAACTCCGCAGCATATGAGCGGGGGATCACAACACCTGGGCTTGCAGATCGACAAGGACAAAGCCAAGTACATAGTGACCACCCGAGACAAAGCAAGAATTCACGGCGTGAGAGGTGAGGAATTTGCAGGTGACACGTACGAGAGAGTGGCGCAGTTTAGGTACCTGGGAGCCCTCATGACTGAAGACAACCAGGTCATCGATAAGAGAAAGGTGAGGGTGGCAGCTGGGAATAGGTGTTACTTCACCTTCTAGAAGTTACTGAGGACTGAAACGCTGACCAGAAGGTTGAAACTCACCGTATATCGGGTTATAATCTGTCAAGTGGGGCTGTATGCGTGCGAGATGTGGACCGTAAAAATCGAGCGCGGTAAGGACTTTCTACGGGTGAGGGAGAAGAAGAATTTGAGGAAGATCATCGGCGCAGTTCTGAACTGAGGATAGTGCGCCTCAGGACCTTTTTTTTATTTTTTTTGGCTATTTGCTTTAAGTCGCACCGACACAGATAGGTCTAATGGCGACGATGGGATAGGAAAGAAGCGGCCGTTGCCTTAATTAAGGCACATCCCTGGCATTTGCCTGGTGTGAAAATGGGGAACCACGGAAAACCATCTTCAGGGCTGCCTACAGTGGGGCTCTAACCCACTATCTCCCGATTACTGGACCAATTAAGAGGACTATCCCTTATACGGTGACCTCCAGATAATCGCAAAGGTTGAAAAGAGGGGACCTCGGTATCTCGGGGGCATCGTAAGGATGGACCCGGACCGAGCAACAAAGAAGGTCCTCGACCAACATCTTGGCGGCCAACGGAGACGGGGGAGGCCAAGGACAAGATACTGGACAACGTCTCGAGAGATCTGGAGTTGTTAGGGATCCAGGGCTGGAGAAGGAGAGCTCTGGACCGTAAGAAGTGGGCGAGTGCTATTGAAGAGGCCAGGTCCCTTCATGGGTTGCAGCGCAAGGACAGTGAGAGTGAGTATGCAGAGATAACTTGCTAAAGAAGGACATTTACCGCAATTTTTCTCACCACAATTTTCTCAACTATTTGATTATTTGTTAGACGTATGCTTGTATAACTCACTAAGACGAATCAGAGCTACACTACTTACTAATTACGTGGTATGGCCACGGATCTGACTTTGAGGATACAGAGAATGAACCAACAGATTCTGAGTCGGATTTGGAATTTGTATCAGCTATTTCTTGCCATCAAATATTGCAAAGTTAAAGTGATGACGAGCCTGCAATACAGCAACCTATCGCAACAAAGTGGTCTAAGGTCACGCCTCCTGAGCAAGACATGGCAATACATTTCCCCTAATAGTTTTAAGAACACACCCCTCAGAGTGATGAAACGTTCGCTAATGCATTACAGGTATAATATTGAAAATTCTTTTATCTCATTTTGTTTGCGACGTGTTACAGTTTCGTGTACATACGATCAAATGTTTTATTATTATTTTGAATTTTTGAATTCCCCTTCTTTAACAGGCTGCACATATTTCTAGTCAAAATATTTATGCAATTTCGCGTCAACACAATAATCCTCAGTAGCTTTACGTAGATATATAAAACTTCGTAGATTTATTTCATACCTCGTGGATATTTTGTATTCTATTTAGACAATATTTAACATTACCAATTCTAGGGTTAAATAATGGCTTGACAGTCACTTTGGCAGATTGGTAAGAGATCTTTACAATGACAATTCCTGAAACCTAAGCATCCTTCTTGGCAAGTGCATGAGCTCATTCATCACCTTTTAGATTACGTCGTACCGAGCTCGATAGCTGCAGTCGCTTAAGTGCGGCCAGTATTCAGTATTCGGGAGATAGTGGGTTCGACCCCCCACTGTCGGCAGCCTTGAAGATGGTTTTCCGTGGTTTCCCATTTACACACCATGCAAGTGCTGAGCCTGTACCTTAATTAAGGCCAAGGCCGCTTCCTTCCCAGTTCTAGCCCTTTCCTGTCCCATCGTCGCCATATGACCTATCTGTGTCGGTGCGACGTAAAGCCAATAGCAAGAAAAATTATTACGCCGTGTCCTAGAATCCGTTATAGAGTGGCGGTTTTACCTTTAGCCACGAACTGTTGTACGTGAAGTTGATATTTCGGGACCTCTATTATTATTATTATTATTATTATTATTATTATTATTATTATTATTATTATTATTATTACGCCAAACCATGTCTTGTAATGTACATACGGTTTAACATATCGTCGCTGCCGGGACAAAACCTCCTATGTAAAATATTTTAGCTTAGAACTTTGGCCGGTAAGGTTCTGTCATCTAAGGTGCAATATCGTGTGAATATCGTCAAGGCATTTTCGCTCTTCATAATGTATGTGCTGCGGGTCAGTATATCTCCAAAAATATTATCACATAGGAGGTTTTACCCCGACAACGACGATATATTACACACACACACACACACACACACACACACACACTATAATACTAAACTATACACATATAATTATATAAGCACGTTAAAGGAAAGAAAACCGAAACGTATATAAAATGACCCAGAATAAAAAAAAATTGTCCTACCACATCAATTAAAACAAGCTTAGTAAAACTCAAGGGATCCAATTTGGAGAACACTGATGCCCAAATTCCGGACATTTCAGTTAACAATTCTATTTATTTTATGTTTATTAGACAAGTGTTTTATTTGTATTTTTATTACAAGTTTGGCCTATTCCGAATATTTAATCTTACTGGCCGAGTGTGCTTGAAGCGTACGATCTACTGTCTTTGAGTTTGAAAAGAAGTGCAGAGTATAATATGCAAATTAACACTTCCAACACTAAAGCGATGCCAGCTGGGGAGAAACCTAAGAGGACTGAATGCCGGGTAGTGAATAACAAATTGGAACAGGTGGATCATTTCAAATACTTAGGATTTGTAATCTCTTATGATGAAAATATATTCAGCGAAATGCAACAGACCTAGTGCAGTGAATTTGCATTTGCAATCAACGGTATTCTTAAAGAAAAAAGGGTTGCTCAAGTCCATATTTATTCGCTCCTTTAAAAGTAAAATATCCTGAAGCTCTGAGCAAAAGCTTCATTGCGTCTATTCCTCCTGGCACTATTCCACCTGAAATTGTACGCTTAGAAAGAGCAATCTCCGAGGGTCTTGTATTTTTATTTTCCTCCACAGGTCACTTGGTGAGCAGTAAAGCTTCCGGAAGTAGTATATTGCACTGCACAGCGACCTTTCGGAAAGCGTTATCCCACCTGCCAGCTCAGAAGATGGAGAAGAATTGCGACAAAAAAAGAGAAACGCAAGTGACTGTAAGACTCGAGAATGGAACAATGAGTATCGGACATGCCACCTCCTTGACTCAGCGTCTCATAACAAGACAATGCTATTTCTATTCTGTGATAGTAGAATGGATTACATAGCTCAGTCTGTAGATCAGTGGTTCAGTGTCGGTCTGTTGTAGGTTATTATTATTATTATTATTATTATTATTATTATTATTATTATTATTATTATTATTATTATTATTATTATTATTATCGTTGTTGTTAATTCCTTGACAAATAGTTCAGAGACCATCAATGGAATAAATTAATTACACTCCATCAGCTTTAGAAAAGGAAATTAATTATTTTTTTATGAAAGTGACTGAGGTATGAGTGATGCTAGTAATACCATTCCTTATGCAGCCAGTCCCTGTTATGAATGGTGTGAAAATATCGCTCATAGGGTCGGTTGGTGCATGCATTTCAGTAGGCTTGGCAGACTGATATGTAATAGCAACGGCTGGCTCGGTGAGGAAAGCAACGGGAAACTACCTCACCCCTCATTTCCCTAGTACGCCTCTTCAGTGACGCCTAGGCTATTGATGACAGCTGTTGGCGAAGCTGCAGAGGATCAAACCAGCCTTCGGACTGAATACCCAACATACACAAACAACTGCAGTATAAATACAATCGAAAAATGGAAATGTCTTTAACATATCGCAGTTATTTTGGTGTCACTGGAGTCACCAGGGTTCATTACAGTTTTGGACAGACATCCTTCCTGACACCGCGAGATGTTTTAGGCGACAATTTCGCCTCGGTATCTACCGCGATTCGAACGTCGTCCGTCTGGGTGGAGAGATATCACTAATCAAAGAACCTACTGGCATGGGCAGAAATCATACTTTTAAAAATATGACGTCATTTTATAGAAATATAATGTATTGAAGAGACTGTATACTCAATAAATGTATGTAAAATCATTAGGCTACCTAATTTTCACCAGACATTTTATCATATGGAATGCCTTTGTAACGATGGCATACCGATATTTAGAAACGTTTGCTGGAAGTAATACGCGCGAAATCTACAGGACAGGAAATGTATTATTCTTATTCTTATTCTTATTCTTATTCTTATTCTTATTCTTATTCTTATTCTTATTCTTATTCTTATTCTTATTCTTATTCTTATTCTTATTCTTATTCTTATTCTTATTCTTATTATCGTACTGTCAATACTAGGTGCGAAATCGTCTTTCCTTTACTGGTTATTGCTTTATGGGGACAGGTAGCCAGACCAACGCCCTATCTTCCCCTCTGTCCAGGCTTGGGACTGGGAACAGCACCTACTAACATATTTATTCCGCTCATTCCACCCAGATGGAGCTGAGTAGCTTTACTCTTCTAAAATACCCTTCTATCAGATTCACACACCTTCTGTCTTGTTATTCGAATGCCGGCAATTTAAGCCTACTATTAATCCTCAATGTTTTGTTACGATTATTATTATTATTATTATTATTATTATTATTATTATTATTATTATTATTATTATTATTATTATTATTATTATTATTTAGCATCTTTACATCGGCCTGTTTTCAGACCAACTTTGCTTTATGCCGGCAATTTAAGCCTACTATTAATCCTCAATGTTTTGTTACGATTATTATTATTATTATTATTATTATTATTATTATTATTATTATTATTATTATTATTATTATTATTATTATTATTATTATTATTATTATTATTATTATTATTATTTAGCATCTTTACATCGGTCTGTTTTCAGACCAACTTTGCTTTATGGGAGCAAGAGCTGGGTGAACATGATATCTTATTTATAAGCTAGAAGTAACAGACCGGGCGAGTTGCCCATGCGGTTAGGGACGCGCGCCTGTGAGCTTACATCCGGGAAATAGTGGGTTCGAATCCCACTGTCGGCAGCCCTGAAGATGGTTTTCCGTCGTTTCCCATTTTCACACCAGGCAAATGCTGGGATGTACCTTAATTAAGGCTACGGCCGCTTCCTTCCAACTCCTACGCCTTTCCTATCCCATCGTCGCCATAAGACCTATGTGTGTCGGTGTGCCGTAAAGCCACTAGCAAAAAAAAAACAAAAAAAGTAACCGACATGAAAGTAGCGAAAATGATCGCTAGTACAAACAGGTGGGAACAATGGAGGAGTGTAGTCGGAATGAAGAAATAAAGGCTAAGCTGTACGCATAAATCAGCTTCGTTGGATGTTGGCGGAGCGATGGGCCGTCACCTTCTGTGGATACCACCGTGAGTCAGCATGAGACGTCCACATCACGGGCGCGTAGGGTTCTCTGGTCGGAGGAGGAGCCTGGGCTAAGTCGTATAGAGCGATTCCCCTCGCCTTCGACGAGGAGGTACATCGCCTACGCGCCCCAGCCGACGATCGAGGATACGCTCCGCGACTACTGAGTGAGCTTGGACCTAGAAGAAGCCGATAACTTGTGGGCAGCCCCGCCACTCCAACCCATTTATCCTCAAGAGTTGCGACAGAGGTCTTCTCCTTCGGATATTATGTCCGAAGGCGGACGTAGCGATGACACCCGACCGGGCACCCCGGAAGTGCCGACACCCCGGCCAGCCAGGATGACCTCGATGATGATCACGCCGACTTCAGCGCAAGATTTAGCGGCCTAAATGGCTGGTCCAATGATATCTCATCTATTCATGGGTCAGATTGAGCTAGAAACGTTGAATAGGGTAAAATTTTTGTAAGATTATCTCACATTTCATTACTTTTCGTATAATTATGTGACAGCTACATACATAGCATTTGGCTCACATACGGCTACTGGGTGGACCAATCTTCGTGTAGAGTTTGATGATTCTATCTTTCCTATAAGTGATTGAAAGTATGAATTATGCATGTGAAACGTCCAAATTTACTTAACATCGAGAAATAGACAAAAATCAAACGTAAAATG
This sequence comes from Anabrus simplex, assembly GCF_040414725.1. Classification (NCBI taxonomy): domain Eukaryota; kingdom Metazoa; phylum Arthropoda; class Insecta; order Orthoptera; family Tettigoniidae; genus Anabrus; species Anabrus simplex. Next base: position 176,991,590 of record NC_090267.1, read on the forward strand.
GATACAGATACGAAAAAAAGTCATAAGACCAAGGTTGTAGATCACTCCAAATTGAACGGAGATTGTGCCATCCGTTATGTGACAATACTTCCCGAAGAACTGCACTATCATTAAATTTGCCTCCTTATTTCGATATTCTTCGGGAATAGGCCTAAAGAGTGATAAATTTAAAGATCTTGGAAGTTTTCCGACCGTTACAGGATAAAACGTATAATATTTCCAAATTTCAATTTTCTTTTTCGTCTGGCAGATTATGCCGCAATCTTGATTTTGGGCGAGGCGGGTAAAAATTAGGACTTTCAGGAAACTAAACAAAAAATATGCCGATGGTCATTATTACCCCTTAAACGGGTAGCTGTGAGAAAATTTCGCCAAAATAGTCAATGTACAAGCACACAGTCGTTACGATTTTATTTATATAGATAGATAAGGAATCTGCTCCACGAACAACACATTTTGGGCTATGTCCGCTGCATTTAACCTGCAAAACCGACCGTTCATGATATCTCCCTAATTAATCCTCCTGTTGATAAAATGCACATGAAAATGAAAAGTTTTAGAAATGGATTTCCATCAAGTTGGGTCGATTTTCAATCAGCTTGGTCTTGTGCGGTATATGTTGTGGAAGAGTAAAATCATCACTTCGGTTCTCTATAAAGCGTCGGTCCATTGAGGGAACATGAAATATTATTGACCTTTAAATCCTACCTTTGGACAGGTGGCTGCTAAATATAAAGTTTGATCCAAATATCTTCAGTAAGTTGTAAGTAATACGCTTAACACGCACCCGCTCTTGAGTTAAGTCCGGTGGGACTCGTACCGAAAAACGGTCGGTTAATGATATCTCCCTTATTGATTTTCGTATCGAAATGATGCGCATGAGAAAAAAGTTTAGTAATTAATTTCTATTAAGGCAGGTAGATTTCTATTAAGTTTGGTTGTGTATATTTTGTGGAAGTGCAAAATCACGGTTTCGGTTTCGTATAAACCCCCAGTCAGTTCAGGGATTTAGAAACAATATTTGCCCTGAAATGAAATGCAATGGCGTACTGCTTCTAGTGCCGGAAGTGTCCGAGAATATGTTCGGCTCGCCAGGTGCAGGTCTTTGGATTTGACGCCCTTAGGCGACCAGCTCATCATGATGAGGATGAAATGATGATAAAGACGACACATACACCCAGTCCCCGTGCCAGAGAAATTAACCAATGATGGTTAAAATTCCCGACCCTGCCGGGAATCGAACCCGGGAACCCTGCGCCCAAAGGCCAGCATGCTAACATTTTAGCCATGGAACGGACAATATTTGAACTAAAACCTACCCATGGACAGGTGAATTCCAAATTATGAAGTTTGGTGGACAGACAAACAGACAGACACACAGACACCAAGACTAAAAATAACCAGATGGTCATTATTACAATTGAAACGGATAACTGTACGGAAATGTCGCCAAAATAGTCAATGTACAGATACACTCTCGAAGTGCAGACCTTTACTCCGAGAGTTACTGCATTGAAACTGTACGACATATCTACAAACGGACTTCACCATCAGACGCCTCGTTCAGTGTTCTACATGGATGGTCCCATGACATCTTCTCGTATCTCCTATATTTATGGTCGGATTGAGTTAGAGTCATTGAAAGAGGTGAAAGTTTTTACGGTTTTCACATACTACTTTATATTTTTGATACTCATGTGACAACTAGAATCATAAAATTTGGCTATAACATGGCCACTGGTCATGTCAATGTGCGTGCCGAATGTCATGATTCTATCTTTCATATATGTGTGCCAAATGATAACTTATACGTGTAAAAGTACAAAATTAACTTGAAATCGAGAAATATAGCTCTATTTAACGTATAAGGGATAGAAATACGACAAAAAGTCATAGGACCAAAGTTGTAGATCTCTCCAAAATGAAAGGCGATTGTGCTTTCTGATTTTTGATACGAATTACCAATTACCCACCAATTATCCCGAAACGAAGGTCTGCACCGTCGTTAAAATTGCATCCATATTTCGATATTTTCCGGGGCCAAAAGTTATACATTTGCATAGCTTAGAATATTTCCTCAAAGAAAAGAGTGTCCAGCTTTCGGGATTAGCACTCGCATACATACGGAGTAATTAAGGAAGAAAATAATACAGTTAAGAAAGCTGACATTAATAGAAAATGGATTATAACTGAGGATAGCCGGATGACGACAAATATGTAAATACCAAGTTAATGTATTGGAAAATCAAATGCCCGTGAATAAATTATGCTGGTTTGAGTTATGGATATAAGGAAGCGGTAACAGACGAGAAATTTAGGCGCAGGGATTCTTAGGTAAACAGATAAGAAGATGACTAATGGTGTTATTACTTAAGCTATTCGAGGATGGTTATAACCTCCAACGATATTCCGCCAATATCCCGCAGAATGGCCGATTGACGCCTCTCCTGCCTTCTACTCAAGGAACAACCACGAATTTAAAGGCATGATGAGGAAAGTGGCAATACGTTACTTCCCTGCTGGCAAGCAGTCAGAGACGTTGCCATGGTAACCTAAAGGTTCGGTGTCGGTCTGTCGGTCACTCAATGTAGAGCATGATACCAGCGGAAAATAGTAAATTTCTCCGTTATTTGAAGAGTAAGGTAAATTACGAACATAACGAAAGTTGTTTATACTAAAGATGCGTATCACATACGGTCCACGGAATTTACAGAAAAACAATAGTATAAGAGAAAATGGAGGGAAACCGTTCTAGTTTTCCTATAAACCCCCCGTCTATTCAAAGATTATAAATCATATGCATATCGAAACCTTCATCGGGATGAGTAAAATCTAAATATGAAGTTTGGTTGAGATCTATCCAGCCGTTTCGCCGTGATGGTGGAACAAACAAACAGACACGAAAAATAAAAACCACCGATTCGATCTTGAGTTGATCTAAAACGGATAGATATCTGAAAAATTGGCCAAACAAACGAAATTACAGACAGCGGACCCCCTACAACTTTATTTATAAAGATTTAATTATTTTAATTTATTTTAATTATTTATTACCTATATTAATTATTTATTTATTTATTTATTTATTTATTTATTTATTTATTTATTTATTTATTTATTTTGTTATTTTATTTATTGTAACTATTTAATTATTTTATTTAATATTTTATTAGTCTTAATTCTAATATATTATTCTTTCTTTCTTTCTTAATCCATTTACAATTGCGGCCAGAATCCAGTATTCGGGAGATAGTGGGTTCAAACCCCACTGTTGGCAGCCCTGAAGATGGTTTTCCGTGGTTTCCCATTTTCACACCAGTCAAATGCTGGGGCTGTACCTAATTTTTTTTTGCTAGGGGCTTTACGTCGTACCGACACAGATAGGTCTTATGGCGACGATGGGAGAGGAAAGGCCTAGGAGTTGGAAGGAAGCGGCCGTGGCGTTAATTAAGGTACAGCCCCAGCATTTGCCCGGTGTGAAAATGGGAAACCGCGGAAAACCATCTTCAGGGCTGCCGATAGTGGGATTCGAACCTACTATCTCCCGGATGCAAGCTCACAGCCGCGCGCCTCTACGCGCACGGCCAACTCGCCCGGTGTGTACCTTAATTAAGGCCAAGGCCGCTTCCTTCCCATTCCTAGCCCTTTCCTACCCCATCGTCGCCATAAGACCTATCTGTGTCGGTGCGACGTAAAGCCAATAGCAAAAAAAAAAACCTCTTACGCTTCAGGGTTGGTTTTTCCCACAGACTGAGCGAGGTATCCCACCTCTACCACCTCAAGGGCAGTGTCCTGGAGCGTGATCTTTGGGTCGAGGGATACAACTGTGGAGGAGGACCAGTACTTCAACCAGGCGGCTTCACCTGCTATACTGAACAGGGACCTTGTGGGGTATGGGAAGATTGGAAGGGATAGACAAGGAAGAGGGAAGGAAGATTTTTTTTTTGCTACTTGCTTTACGTCGCACAGACACAGACAGGTCTTATGGCGACGATGGGACAGGGAAGGGCTAGGAGTGGGAAGGAAGCGGCCGTGGCCTTAATTAAGGTACAGCCCCAGCATTTGCTTGGTGTGAAAATGGGGAAACCACGGAAAACCATTTTCAGGGCTGTCGACAGTGGGGCTCGAACCTACTATCTCCCGAATACTGGATACTGGCCGCGCTTAAGCGACTGCAGCTATCGAGCTCGGTGGTGGGAGGGAAGGAAGAAGCCGTGGCCTTAAGTTATTTACCATCCCGGCATTTGCCTGGAGCAAAAGTGGGAAACCACGGAAAACCACTTCGAGGATAGCTGGTGAGGAGGGAATCAAACCCCCTCTACTCAGTTGACCTCCCGTTGCTGCGTGGACCACGTTCCAACCCTCGTACTACTTAACACATTTTGTGGCAGACCGGGAATCGAACCCGAGCCTCTGGGAGTGGCAGCTAATTGTACTAACCTTTACACCACAGAGGTGGACAATTTTAATTATTGTCAAAATGAAATTCACCTTTCACGTAGATAGAAACCCCGTGGATACAGAGAACAAATATTATATCTATAGATTCAATTGTTTCTGAGTTCTGAGAAATGTGTGGCTGCGCAAAACTTAAATAATATTAAGCGCTCATTCTTTCTGTTCTTTTAGTGACACTTCATCACTTTTTTGTCATGTATTCTATACCTCACTCTCTCTTGGTCACGTGTTTAAAGAAACAACATTATTACTTTAAGTTTCATTGCACTTAAATGAATGTTCATATATTGTCCAAATGCATCACCATGATTTAGAAAACATGACTAGAAGCACTTGTTATTACCTCTCACTCAATGTTAAGCAAACAGTAGTTCTCGAATGACAGCAGGGTTATCATATCGAAAGGCTCTGCTAAGCACCATCAAGGGAAAATGGCGGCACATACATGTGTGAAAATCAGCATTTAAGTTCAAGACAAAAAGCGGAAGAAACTAAGCTACAAATTATTGTCATGAATTAAGAGGGACGGGGGTTTTACAGGGGCTATTTTTAGTTTGTACAGAATCAGAGGTAAACTAAGGCACATAAAAACCTCAGCATTGACGTGTAAGGCAAATTGGGGGAGAAAATAGACAAATAATAACTTTTATGGGCTCGAGGGCTGAGGGGTGCATTTGATTGCAATTAATAAATTTCTCCAGGCAGTAAAGGCTAGAAAACCGACCCAACAAATAAATACTGTTCATGACTCTACAGAAGACCACAACATTAATGTTTAAAAACAAGAAATCACACACGTAGGCTTATCAAATAACTCTCACTGAACACAAGATAAGTGCGCACTGATTTAAAGCCTAAAACCCACTCGCAACAAATAAATACTGTAGGTGACTTCACTACAGAAGTGAACTTCTGTTTATAGAGTGAGGGAAGACAGGATGCTTGTACCAGAGCAACACAGAAGAAGGAAAATGAACGAAGGCAACGAAGCTACCATTGTGCTTCCTCCCTACAAATGTATTTATACATACATACATACATTATAATTATAGACTGTTATGCCTTTCAGCGTTCAGTCTGCAAGCCTCTCAGAATTTACTAAACGTCGCCACAATCCTCGATTTGCAACTAGTGTTGTGGCCTCATTTAGTTCTATACCTCTTATATTTAAATCATTAGAAACCGAGTCTAACCATTGTCGTCTTGGTCTACCTCTACTTGTCTTACCCTCCATAACAGAGTCCATGATTCTCCTAGGTAACCAATCCTCCTCCATTCGCCTCACATGACCCCACCACCAAAGCCGGTTTATGCATACAGCTACATCCATCGACTACATTCCTAAATTAGCCATTATCTCTTCATTCCGGGTACCCTCCTGCCATTGTTCCCACCTGCTTGTACCAGCAATCATTCTCGCTACTTTAATGTCTGTTACATCTAACTTATGAATAAGATATCCTGAGTCCACCCAGCTTTCGCTCCCGTAAAGCAAAGTTGGTCTGAAAACAGACCGATGTAAAGATAGTTTCGTCTGAGAGCTGACTTCCTTCTTACAGAATACTGCTGATCGCAACTGCGAGCTCACTGCATTAGATTTAAGACACCTTGATTCAATCTCACTTACTATATTACCATCCTGGGAGAACACACAACCTAAATACTTGAAATTATCGACCTGTTCTAGCTTTGTATCACCAATCTGACATTCAGTTCTGTTGAATTTCTCACCTACTGACGACAATTTAGTCTTTGAAAGGCTAATTTTCATACCATACTCATTGCATCTATTTTCAAGTTCCCAGATTTTAGACTGCAGGTTTTCGGCACAATCTGCCATTAAGACCAAGTCGTCAGCATAGGCCAGACTGCTTACTACATTTCCACCTAACTGAATCCCTCCCTGCCATTTTATACCTTTCAGCAGATGATCGACGTAAACTACGAACAGCAAAGGTGAAAGATTACAGCCTTGTCTAACCCCTGTAAGTACCCTGAACCAAGAACTCATTCTACCATCACCGAGCTCGATAACTGCAGTCGCTTAAGTGCGGCCAGTATCCAGTATTCGGGAGATAGTAGGTTCGAACCCCACTGTCGGCAGCCCTGAAGATGGTTTTCCGTGGTTTCCCATTTTCATACCAGGCAAATGCTGGGGCTGTACCTTAATTAAGGCCACGGCGGCTTCCTTCCCACTCCTAGCACTTCCCCGTCCCATCGTTGCCATAAGACCTGTCTGTGTCGGTGCGACGTAAAGCAAGTAGCAAAAAAAAAAAAAAAAAAAAAAAGCATTCTACCATCAATTCTCACTGAAGCCCAATTGTCAACATAAATGCCTTTGATTTATTTTAATAACCTACCTTTAATTCCATAGTCCCCCAGTATAGCGAACATCTTGTCCCCCGCTACCCTGTCATATGCTTTCTCTAGATATACGAAACATAAACATGACTGCCTATTCCTCTCGTAGTATTTTTCAATTACCTGGCGCATACTGAAAATCTGATCTAGACAGCCTCTCTGTGGTCTGAAACCACACTGGTTTTCATCCAACTTCCTCTCAACTACTGATCGCACCCTCCCTTCCCAGATGCCAGTGAATACGTACTTTCCCTGGTATACTAATCAATGAGATACCTCGATATTTGTTGCAATCCTTCCTGTTCCATTGCTTATAGATAGGTGCAATTACTGCTTTTGTCCAATCTGAAGGTAACTTACCAACACTCCATGCTAATCTTACTACTCTATAAAGCCATTTCATCCCTGCCTTCCCACTATACTTCACCATTTCAGGTCTTATTTCATCTATTCCTGCTGCCTTATGACAATGGAGTTTATTTACCATCCTTTCCACTTCCTCAAGCGTAATTTCACCAACATCATTTTCATCCTCCCCATGAGCTTGGCTGTTCGCAACACCACCAGGATGATTGAGAAGACGTTCAAAATATTCCCTCCATCTCTCCAGTGATTCCCTGGGATCTTTTATGAGTTCACTTGAATTACTCAGAGCACTGTTCATTTCCTTTTCCCCTCCCTTCCTAAGATTCTTTATTACTGTCCAGAAAGGTTTCCCTGCGGCTTGGCCTAGCCTTTCCAGGTTATTACCAAAATCATCCCACGACTTCTTTTTGGATTCAGCAACTATTTGTTTCGCTCTGTTTCTTTCATCTACGTACACATCCCTGTCTGCCTCGGCCCTTGTTTGGAGCCATTTTTGAGAAGCCTTCTTTTTAAGTTTACATGCTGCTCTCACTTCATTATTCCACCAAGACGTTCGCCTTTTCCCATCTTTATAAACAGTTGTTCCTAGGCATTCCCTTGCTGTTTGTACTGCAGCATCCCTGTATGCCACCCATTCTCTTTCTATACCCTGAACCAGCTTACTGTCTACTATTCGAAACTTCTCACTAATCATATCCATGTATTTCCGTCTAATTTTCTCGTCCTGGAGATTTTCTACCCTTATTCGTTTTCAGACAGATTTTACTTCCTCTACCCTAGGCCTGGAGATACTTAGTTCACTACAGATCAGATAGTGGTCTGTATCATCGAAACTCGTATATTCCTAACAGATTTCCTGAATTCGAAGTCGGTTAAGATATAGTCTATTATGAATCTGGTACCCCTAGCCTCCCATGTGTAGCGGTGAATAGCCTTATGCTTGAAGAATGTATTCGTGACTGCTAGACCCATACTAGCACAAAAGTCCAACGAATGCTTCCCATTTCCATTAGCTTCCATATCTTCCCCACATTTACCAATCACCCTTTCGTATCCTTCAGTTCTATTTCCAACTCTCGCATTGAAATCGCCAATTAGCACTAGTCCATCCTTGCTGTTGACCTTGACCACGATGTCACTCAATGCTTCATAAAACTTGTCAACTTCTTTCTCATCTGCATCCTCACATGGTGAATACACGGAGGCAATTCTAGTCCTAATTCCTCCAACTGCCAATTCTACCCACATCATTTGCTCATTTAAGTGCCTAACAGAAACTATGTTGCGTGCAACGGTATTCCTGATAAACAGCCCTACCCCAGACTCTGCCCTTCCCTTTCTAACATCCGTCAAGTACACTTTATAATCTCTTCCTCGTTATCACCCCTTATCCGAATATCACTTACTCCTAGCACATCCAGATCCATCTTCTTTGCTTACTCAGCCAGTTCTACTTTCTTTCTTCCACAAGCCCCATTAATATTGATAGCTTTCCATTTCGTTCGCCAAGTTGTTTCTAAGGAGTCCCTCGCCTGTCAAATGGGAGTGGGACTCTGTTACTCCCATAGGTCCGAGGCCTGCTTAAAATGTCCTGAGCTCGGTAAATTCATGAAATAGGATGCTACCCACTTGCACATAGTCCAAGTGAGGATGTCTTCTCTAACGGGTTATGGACCACCGGTGAATTGTATAGTCCTAGCCGCCTGAGCACAAGGAGGGCCATGACTCAGAATATGTCCGAGATGCCCACTCCCATTCCGTAGCAACGGGTATCCCGACACTCAGGACCACTTACTAGGCCACTCAGCCGTTGCCCATGGTTCACGAACTAGGACGTGACTACAGTAACCCATATCATGAACCACCAAATATATTTATGAAAAAGAAAATGTTATGTAGTTATTTAAATTACTCACGGGCAAAAGCGCCTCATCCTTCTTAATAATCTTTCATAATATATTACAAGAGAGCCTCCGTGGCTCAGACGGCAGCACGTCGGCCTTTCACCGCTGGATACCGTGGTTCAAATCCCGGTCACTCCATGTGAGATTTGTGCTGGACAAAGCGGAGGCGGGACAGGTTTTTCTCCGGGTACTCCGGTTTTCCTTGTCATCTTTCATTCCAGCAACACTCTCCATTCTCATTTCATAGCATTTATCAGTCATTAATATATCACTTTGGGAGTGGCGACCCCATCGTACTAATAGCCTATATCTGCTTCATTCATCACATCCCTGACCCGGTCAATGACTGGAAAACAGGTTGTAGGTATTCAATATATTACAAAGTACAGTATAATATCCCTTAAACACGAGAAGTTATGGGTGTCTCAAAGTGGGTGTGTTCACTGCTTGTAGGTCCATAAGAGCGATACTGTTTTCTTAACGTGGAACGAGCTATGGTATAATAAATTTTATCTAGCTAAGCTAAAACCTACACCCTTAAAATAAACGTTTATGTCATATTCCCAATAAGCTTTAATTTTATCAAATTTATCCTCTAAAATGGAGCTATTAAGTCCTATTTTTCGACATGTCTGGCAATGGGTAAAGTGTTTTAAGTTGTCAAATGTTCTCCAAGGGATTGAGTAGAGTTTCATCAACTCGTATGTACCGTACGTGATGTCATAAACTGTTAGTTGGCTTGAAGAGCTCTCTTGGGAGCTTACTTGAATCGCAGGTACTCAAGCAACAGCGATAAAACACAATACAACCCTACTTGTTCTCACATTCTTACAGTCGTATTCCTTTATAGCATGCAAAGTCAAGTTTCACCTGCAAGTCTGGCCTTCACTTCAATATCTTAACGGATTTATCAGTACAGGTCCTTCTCTCAGCCTGCAGAAAATATAGCCCGTAAAGAAATAGCGATTTCGACTGGCAATGACATCTCTAATAGCCCCTCCACCTCCGGCTTAAATCATCTTCCGTCTCTTGCATCCTGCTAGCATGCTGATAGACAAGTTATTTACCTCCCACAAAAAGATAAGTAAGGGCAGTATTGCAAGCTGTAAATCTTTCGTTCTAAATCCGTACCTATAGATTTCAAATATGAACTCATAATGTGACCCTGGTTCTTAAGAGGCGTTATGTGTGCTAAAATAATTGTACTTACTTTTTTAACAATTTGATTTACGTAGCACCAACACATACGGGTCTTATAATGACCATGGAATTAGAAAGGGATATTACTGGGTAGGAAGCGACCACGACCGTCATATGGGTACAGCACCAACATTTGCCTGGTGTGAAAATAGGAAACCACAGAAAAGTATCATAAATGCTGCCGACAATGGGGGGGGGGGGGTGGAATCCACTATCTCCCGAATGCAAGCTGAGAGCTACGAGACGTAAACCATGTAGTGACTCGTTCGCCTTTAAATAATTATAATAATACTTATTATTATTAATAGTAATAGTATTGTTAATATTAATGTATGTCTTTTAACAGTACTCAACTGGCGAGAAATGCCAGCGTGTTTAAATGCTGCCAATTAAATTTCTAACAGCCCTACCATCTACAGCGACTTCAAGTGAAAACTCTTAAATAAATAAATAAATAAATATATAAATAAATAAATAAAATAAATAAATAAATAAATATTACTAATATATAAAAAGGTGCTGTGAGTTTATTTTTATGTAATGGGTAATCTGGGAACCTACTGGTCCGATTTGGACATTTCTTTCACCATCTCAAAGATAATATCATTCCGCGTAACATAGCCTATGTATCATCCCGGAATATCAAGGATTCCTGAGAGAGAAAAAATTAGCCATAATAAATCTGACCGAGCTCGATAGTTGCAGTCGCTCAAGTGCGGCCAGTATCCAGTATTCGGGAGATAGTGGGTTCTAACCCCACTGTCGGCAGCCTTGAAGATGGTTTTCCGTTCCATTTTCACACAAGGCAAATGCTGGGGCTGTACCTTAATTAAGGCCACGACCGCTTCCTTCCCATTCCTAGCTCCTTCCTGTCCCATCGTCGCCATAAGACCTATCTGTGTCGGTGCGACGTAAAGCAACTTGCAAATAATAATAATAATAATAATAATAATAATAATAATAATAATAATAATAATAATAATAATAATAATATTAATAATGTTTGTTTATCTGTGATTTTTCATGTAAAATCTACTTGACTGATGGAGCTAAAATTGGCAAGCTTATAGCTGATACCTTTCTTTTACATATAGACTACTTAATATCACGCTACCTTGTATGTGGACTATGTAACGAAAGAAAATGTGAAACAAGTCAGAGGAAAATGTACGCTTGGGAACCTTAAAAGTGAATAAGCTGCCTGAATGGTTAATCCCTTCAAACACTAAAGCAGAGCAGAACATGCAAGCTTAAAATTCAATTTACCAGAAAAAAGTATATGAATTTTCTTCGTAACGGTAATAATGTCCGATAAAATAATGGTTTTCTGTGTTTTGGCATATAATTTTTAGGATTGAAGTGTGATGTCCTTACTTTGAAGGAATGATTTAACCCAAAAAATAGTTATGGGACTTGCAGTATTACGTGTAATCCGATCCACAATGATGGGAATTTTCATTTCAAAAACACCACATAATTTGATTTTGATTCAAACAGCAGTCGCCTTGATGGAAAGCCAGTGACAGTATCACTCGGCTAACACGCCCCTGAAATATTATTATTATGATTATTATTATTATTATTATTATTATTATTATTATTATTATTATTATTATTATTATTATTACCAGGCGAGCTGGCCGTGCGGTTAGGGGCGAGCAGCTGTGAGCTTGCATTCGAGATATAGTGGGTTCGAACCACACTGTCGGCAGCCCTGATTATGTTTTTCTGTGGTTTCCCATTTTCACACCAGGCATATGCTGGGGGTGTACCTTAATTCAGACCAAGGCCACTTCCTTCCTACTCCTAGAACTTTCCTATCCCATCGTCGCCATAATACCTCTCTGAGTCGGTGCGACATAAAGCAAATTGTTAAAGAACAAAACATTATTATTATTATTATTATTATTATTATTATTATTATTATTATTATTATTATTATTATTATTATTATTATTATTATTATTATTTTAATAATGTGTTGGCATACTAAAGAGCCTTGTTTGCGGTAAATATTAGAACAGGGTCCGTCCCAGATTAAAAGAGACATTATAATGGTAACATTATTTTCAGTTAACCGTACTAATCCTTTGAAATATTTGTGGAATAATCCTCTGAAATGATATACCTAATTCTTCACTTTATCATTATAAAAAATCCTTGTAAACTTCCAAAGTGCGCACGTAGACACAGTTAGTGAGTAATGTACTAGGTATTCATTGCATTTCAACTCTTCTTTTAGGGGATGACTCAAACTGCGCAATGGATATTGAGATCTGGAAACTAATGAAATTTTATCACGCGTTCTGATTGTGACGCCTCCAAGTCCCAAGTGTAATTGTTGAAGAAGAAACACATTAGCGTGAACCAACCCTCACGTCTGTTTAGATATTCAAATCCTACCGGAGTGGCCGCATGCTAATGAATTTCCTCTCGCTGATGGCACTGCGTCGGTCGGAGCGAAAACTTGCTTGTTCTGCAGACAAGATCTTGTGCTCTTCATTCAAACTAAACGCCAAGACAACATGAATTTCTTATGCCTCGCTATAAAGAAGGTTTAAAATCACCTATCTAAGATATACGCAATTAGCGATGATTTTTGTTTTAAGGGGAACTAAAATTTGGTAACTATGCCATCTTAACTCTAATAAGGTGAAAGATAAGGTTCCATCCTTTGAAGTATGAAGGCATGGGCCAAGGAAATGGAAGTGTCATGTAGGGCGTGAAAATGGAAGACTCTTCAGTGCAAATGCCAGCGGCCGTAGCCGTGTTGAAACACCGGATCCCGTGAGATCTCCGAAGTTAAGCATCATTGCGCGTGGTCAGGAATTGGATGGGTTGCCACGCGCTGTTGGTTGGGGGTAAGGGAATGGAGGAGCGGAAAGGAACTGGCCACCCTACCGCACGTAAACTCCGGCTCAGGAACACCTCTGCGAAGGTTCGGACCTGCCTTTGGGCAGAATAACGCTTACCTATCAGTGCTAGTAAACCAAGTACCGTCATGATCGGAAGAGTTGACCAAGTGAAGTCAGAGAGGTAAGATAAAAATCATGGTCCTGTCGTAAGTAAGTCGAAGCAATGCCAGGCACAGTCAGAGGTCTCGTAGTTGACTACCCAATCTCCCAGATAGCTACCGTTTTGGGAACACAATAAAAAGGTGTAGAAATTATATAAATAGTTGCGAACTATCAATTAAAACTTTGTTGATACATACATACATCCATACATACATACATTATCATTATAGACTGTTATGCCTTTCAGCGTTCAGTCTGCAAGCCTCTGAGAATTTACTAAACGTCGCCACAATCCTCGATTTGCAACTAGTGTTGTGGCATCATTTAGTTCTATACCTCTTATCTTTAAATCGTTAGAAACAGAGTCTAACTATCGTCGTCTTGGTCTCCCTCTACTTCTCTTACCCTCCATAACAGAGTCCATTATTCTCCTAGGTAACCTATCCTCCTCCATTCGCCTCACATGACCCCACCACCGAAGCCGGTTTATGCGCACAGCTTCATCCATCGAGTTCATTCCTAAATTAGCCTTTATCTCCTCATTCCGAGTTCCCTCCAGCCATTGTTCCCACCTGTTTGTACCAGCAATCATTCTTGCTACTTTCTTGTCTGTTACTTCTAACTTATGAATAAGATATCCTGTGTCCACCCAGCTTTCGCTCCCATAAAGCAAAGTTGGTCTGAAAACAGACCTATGTAAAGATAGTTTCGTCTGGGAGCTGACTTCCTTCTTACAGAATACTGCTGATCGCAACTGCGAGCTCACTGCATTAGCTTTACTACACCTTGATTCAATCTCACTTACTATATTACCATCCTGGGAAAACACACAACCTAAATACTTGAAATTATCGACCTGTTCTAGCTTTGTACCACCGATCTGACATTCAATTCTGTTGGATTTCTTACCTACTGACATCAATTTAGTCTTCGGGAGGCTAATTTTCATACCATACTCATTGCACCTATTTTCAAGTTCCAAGATGTTAGACTGCAGGCTTTCGGCACAGTCTGCCAGTAAGACCAAGTCGTCAGCATAGGCCAGGCTGCTTACTACATTTCCACCTAACTGAATCCCTCCCTGCCATTTTATACCTTTCAGCATATGATCCATGTAAACTACACACAGCAGAGGTGAAAGATTACAGCCTTGTCTAACTCCTGTAAGTACCCTGAACCAAGAACTCACTCTACCATCAATTCTCACTGAAGCCCAATTGTCAACATAAATGCCTTTGATTGATTTTAATAATCTACCTTTAATTCCATAGTCCCCCAGTATAGCGAACATCTTTTCCCTCGGTACCCTGTCATATGCTTTCTCTAGATCTACGAAACATAAACACAACTGCCTATTCCTCTCGTAGCATTTTTCAATTACCTGGCGCATACTGAAAATCTGATCCTGACAGCCTCTCTGTGGTCTGAAACCACACTGGTTTTCATCCAACTTCCTCTCAACTACTGATCGCACCCTCCCTTCCCAGATGCCAGTGAATACGTACTTTCCCTGGTATACTAATCAATGAGATACCTCGATATTTGTTGCAATCCTTCCTGTTCCCTTGCTTATAGATAGGTGCAATTACTGCTTTTGTCCAATCTGATGGTACCTTACCAACACTTCACGCTAATTTTACTACTCTATGAAGCCATTTCATCCCTGCCTTCCCACTATACTTCACCATTTCAGGTCTAATTTCATCTATTCCTGCTGCCTTATGACAATGGAGTTTATTTACTATCCTTTCCACTTCCTCAAGCATAATGTCACCAACATCATTTTCCTCCTCCCCATGAGCTTGACTGTTTGCAACACCACCATGATGATTTCCTTTAACATTGAGAAGATGTTCAAAATATTTCCTCCACCTCTCCAGTGATTCCCTGGGATCTGTTATGAGTTCACCTGAATTACTCAAAACACTGTTCATTTCCTTTTTCCCTCCCTTCCTAAGATTCTTTATTACTGTCCAGAAAGGTTTCTGATAATGGACAAATAAGTGGGAAGAATTAACTTTTCCCATTTAGGAGATAAAAGCCCTTTCTGCTAGTAACTCGTATTGTAAAATTAGATTAGACGTGTTTAACTCATTTAGTCCCACTTCCTCGATGATTTAGTGTTTCTCCCTTGAGCTCCGTCGGGAAAAGGATTTGCGAGGCCTAGGTAGCCTTTAATTTCCACGTCCTTTATGTCTCTTTCTTTTCCTTTGCTGAAGTTTATATCGTTGAATGGCCGGGCTATTTTCATTTCCTCCTTTTTTTTTTTTTTTTTTTTTTTTTTTTTGCTTTACGTTGCACCGACACAGATAGGTCTTATGGCGACGTTGGGACAGGAAAGAACTAGGACTGGGAAAGCAGCGGCCGTGGCCTTAATTAAGGTACAGCCCCAGTATTTGCCTGGTGTGAAAATGGGAAACTATGGAAAACCATCTTCAGGGCTGTCGGCAGTGAGGTTCGAACCCACTATCTCCCAAATACTGGATACTGGCCGCACTTAGGTGATTGCAGCTATCGATCTCGGTCATTTCTTCTTAAGGAAAAACAATGCACAGCCCAAAAATCAACCATTCACAAATAATAATCCTCTTCCCTCTCCCATACGTGACGTAATCAGTCCCCTGAAAATCTCCTTTATTTTTTGAGAATCTAATCTGTACCGGGCGGTACATCTCTACGACGCAAGTTCAAATCTTGCGCCAATTGAAACTCCTCTACAGGAGAAACTCTGAACTATAAAAACGGAATCAACTCAACTGTTTATCAGAAGATGTCACCGGGTGTGTTTTAATTGCTTTTGTTGATCAAGAAGTGTGGACATTCTCTAACAGGTGTCTCTACTAAAAAACTATGATAATGCACTCTGGTGCGAAGGAATGAACTTCCTCGGAGAAATTTTGTATTCATATGTTTTGTCTTTACTAAATTTTGTTCTTTCATTTGAGGGTTGGCAATATTAAGCATTCTTTCCGCCTGTTTTGAATTTAACCAATCCTAAATTTCTGTAATTAATTTCCCACCAATAAGGTGTTTCTTCATCGATTTGTGTGTAACTTTTGCGGTTAGCCAATAAACTTTTGTGGGCGGGTCTTAATCATTCATGAAAGGTCTCGAATTTTCCGCGAGGGTATAAAAACTGCTGATTTTCTTGTCTCCGGGCCACTTCAATAACATCTAGCTTCGCGTGTGGATATGTAGCAGGGGGCGGGAAGCACCTCTTTCTTCCGGCAACAGATCTTCATCAAGGTAATGGCTGTTTAACATCTTTTCTTGCTAGCTCAGCAGTTTAACTCGCGGGAAAGGTTCGAAACCTTTAATATGTAACCAACCGTTTTAAAATGTAAATCCCATTTCAGTCTATGTAAAAACTACAAATCTCTTTAACTGTAAAGCGGGGATACAGAGTGCTTTACCCTCTCGAGTTCCCTTTCATTTTGAAGTTGAGGTGACTACGTTTTCATACTCGTTTCTTCTCTTCCTTAATCTATTAAAGTTTTCTCATACGAGTCACCTCCCTAGCTTGGGATTAGCCCCTGTGTAATCGGCCTAGCGCCACTTAGGTTTTAAAAATGTGTATTTAGGAGTGCTAATTCACGCCTCCGTCCCTTTTGTGTTTTGGGCCATTTAAATTAACCTAGTATTTGCCCACTAAGGCCCAGCAGATTGGGTACGAGATACCCCTGTTTCTTTATAAGTTGTGCCTTGATGGCAGTTTAATGTAATAGTCTGTTATTGCGTTTATAGGCTCGAAAGATCGAGAGCGGGTCAGCTCTTTATGATGTTGTGGTAAAAGTGCCTTAGAGAGGCTTGAGATGTGAAGTTGAGAGCAAGTCCTCCATGTAATGAGGGGTTTTCTGCCCTTTGGTAATTTGTGGTTATGAGCTGAGTGCTCAGACTTGGGGCTCGTAGCCCAAAATTTGTAATATCCTCTTAAATTGTGCTTTCGTTTGTAAAGTTGCATTGTACCTGATTTTTCTTTGTTATTTCACCTAGTGAAAATTGTTAAATCTTGTTATCAGTTGAAATATAACCTTTATTTAAATTTTAAAAGTCATCTTTCGGACTTGTAGTTAGACCCATTCCAGCCCGCACCTTCTTTCACCTCTGCTGATCCACCAAAACCTCGGAACATAATCAATTGTTTTGATTTCGTAAAATTGTAGTAATTGTATCGGAAGTTTTGGGGATATTTCTGGGTGGAATATGAATGGGTTGATCACATTCGATTGGAAGATAAGGGATTGATCTAACATTTACTACGCCACATGAATGATATATTTTGTTAATAATCATACAATAAGACAAAGCATTATATACTGTACTCAGTTTTTTTGTCTGGCTGAATGGTCAGCGTAGAGGGATTTTAGTTCAGCGGGCTCTGGGTTATATCCTGGCCGGATCACAGATTTTAACTGCGTGTAGTTATATCCTCTAGCTGAGAACTAGGAATTTGTGTTGGTCTTAATTCACACTTTCAACTGCACACAACACACCACACTATCAACCACCAGAGAAATACGCAATGGTGAATACATACCTTCACGTAAAGCAGGAGGAAGAGCATCCAGCCATAAAACTGAGTCAAATCCACTCAAAGTGCCGATCACAAGAAATAGCAAAAAATGAAAAGAAGTACTAGGGAATACTGTCCTACGCATTCTTCTTCTTCTTCTTCTTCTTCTTCTTCTTCTTCTTCTTCTTCTTCTTCCACCACGTTTCTCATGTCTGTGGGGTCGCGCGTGCGAACTGCGTAGCACATGTGGATTTGGCCATGTTTTACGGCCGGATGCCCTTCCTGACGACAACCCATTATGGAGGGATGTAATTACTATTGCGTGTTTCTGTGGTGGTTGGTAGTGTAGTATATTGTATGAATATGAAGAGGAGAGAGTTTGGACAAACACAAATACCCAGTCCCCAGACCTGGAGAATTAATCAGATGCGATTAAAATCTCCGACCCAGCCTGGAATCGAACCCGGGACCCTCTGAACCGAAGGCCTCAACGCTGACCATTCAGCGAATGAGTCAGACAATACTCTCCTCCGCATATATCAAACAATCCAAGTAGCATTTGTTTTTCTCTATACAGGATGAGTAGTAGGGCTCTGCCGGTTCTAAATACGCTGTGTCAGCACTTTTTCTGCTGAGTCAGCATCGAGGTCATTGACCCCTAGTAGTATACCTAGGCCGGTTCCGACTCCGAGGTCATTGACCAGAGGTCATTTACCCCTAGTATAGTAGTATAGCTAAGCCGATTTGCAAATTTTGCATAAGAGAGTGAGCCTAATATCACAGTCGATATCTTCAGGGGCTTAACCTTACTTTAACGGCTAGTTGCCCTTCCCGACACCTAAGGCAGCGAGCCTAACCTCACATCCGCCATCTTGAAGGGGCTACCCTTAGTTTTACGACAAGATGCCCTTTCCGACGCCAATTGCACCAGATGGCTGCTATACACAGCTCCTTATGAGTCGGCCTAGGGCTGCTTGCGCAAGATGGCGGTTATATACGGATTCTTATGGAGAAGAATGCCGGCCATGGGCGCTTGCGAAAGTTGGTGGCTGCTCTTATGAAACGGCCTAGGGTCGCTTGCGCAAGATGGCGGCTATATACGGCTTCTTATGGAGAAAGTGGACGGCTATGGGCGATTGCGCAAGATGGCGGCTATACATGGGCTCTTATAGAGAGAGATGCCGACCTCTACAGAGAGATCAATTTTACTTCAGTCACGTCACATCGCAAGAAGTGATTGTCTCAATAAAATGCATCAAGACCAGGGCTAGGGGCGTAGATAATATAGGGCATGAAATGCTCATGAAAATTCTCCACCACATCATTTATCCATTGCTGAATATCTTTAATTACTCACTGCACCAGGGGACTTATCAGGAAATATGGAAAATGGCCATAGTTCGCCCGCTTCCGAAAATTAGATTGGCGAAGGACTTCGGTGACTATAGACCGATTAGCATCTTGTGCATATTGTCAAAAGCGTTAGAATTCATAGTTCACAAGCAAATTACCAACTATCTTACTCAACACAACCTCCTCGATATCCACCAGTCCGGCTTTAGACCGAGACACAGCCCTTGCAGTGCATTAGGACGTGACCGATGACATAAGGCAAGCTATGGACAACAAACAACTGACAGTCCTAGCGTTATTGGACTTAAGTAAAGCTTTCGACACCGTTGATAGAGACATACTTATATCCAAATTAAATAGTTAAATTTCTCCGCGAGTGCACTCCAGTGGATCAGATCCTATCTCACCGGTCGCCGGCAGTATGTACTTAATAATAACAATGAATATTCAAATTGGCGTACGGTTGACGTAGGAATACAGCAAGGATCTGTACCGGGCCCCCTATTTTTCTCTTTGTATATAAATGGCATAGCTTCCGGATTAAAACAATGTAAATACCACATATACGCTGATGACCTACAGATATATACACACAGCAAACACTAAGAAACACGTCACCTGAATGAAGACTTGATGACCATAGACATATGGGCCAGAAATCACGGATTAAACCCATCAAAATCCCAGGCAATAATTATTGGTTACCCTAAATTACTTTGCAAACTCAATCGAACAGCGTTACCACAGTTGTCCATAACTGGTACTCCCATACAGTATAGCTAAAATGTAAGAAAGCTTGGTATAATACTTGACGAACATCTGTCCTGGTCTGCCCAGAGTATATCTGTGTGTAGAAAAATATACGGAACGCTACACTGTCTCAATAAATTCAAATTCACTTTCCCTTTTAAACTAAAGAAAATTCTTTTTTAATAACTCGCATTACCTCATTTTGATTATTGCGATATAGTTTATAACAACCTAGGAGTAGACTGGGGAAGAAAATTACAGTGTGCTCAGAATGCTTGTGTAAGATTTATCTGTGGACTTCGTTACGCTGACCATGTCACACCGTCTTACACGCGGCTCGGGTGGCTTCGCCTGCAAAAACGACGCACACTTCACACTCTTTGCTTTTTGCATAATATTCTTAAAACTTCTCAACCAGCCTATCTCCGTGATCGATGAAGCTCATCTGCACAGACCATAACATCCTGCTGCACCATGTGTTTATCCCTTCCTGTACACAGAACAGCAATCTACACGAAATCATTCACCGTTACCGCAGCCCGACAATGAAATCTCTTACCACTGGACGTCAGAAGCATGTCCAGCAGCTCAGGTTTTAAAGATACCTGTGTCTAAATACTAGGTAAACATGCATGAATCATTAAATTATGACCTGAAAACACCTCCTCCTACTGCCTCTCCATCATTATTTCTCTCTCCCTTTCACAGATCATCTTATTTTTCTTCATCACTGTCTTCTTCTTACTAATCTTTCTCTTCCCCTCTCAACTGAAGGCGATATTTCAGTGTACTGCAGAAATGTATATATTTTCTAAACTTTCTCTTAAGTACTAGTTATAGTACTCATTATTCATATAGTTTGAATGTACTCTGCGTACGATTTGTATTATATAGATGATATGATTTTTTAAAGTGTGATTAATTTTGTCAATACTATTACTGTTATTATTGTTAATATTATCATATTATTGTCATCAGTAGTTATTGTCAAGTGTTCTAGGTTAAGACTGGGAGTACATCCCTAACTTTGCCAGGATAAATAAAACATATTATTATATTGTGCAAGATGGTGGCTATGCATGGGCTCTTATACAGAAAGATGACGGCTATGGACGATTGCGCAAGACAGCGGCTATACATAGGCTCTTATAGAGAAAGATGCCGGCCATGGGCGTTTGCGCAAGATGGCAGCTGCTCTTCTGAGAGTGCCTAGGGTTGCTTGCGCAAGATGCCGGCTATATACGGCTTCTTATGGAGAAAGAGGACGGCTATGGGCGATTGCGCAAGATGGCGGCTATATATGGGCTCTTATAGAGAGAGATGCCGGCCATGGGCGATTGTGCAAGATGGCGGCTATATATGGGCTCTGACAGAGAAAGATGACGACTATGGGCAATTGCGCGAGATGGCGGCTATACATAGGCTCTTATGGAGAGAGATGCCGGCCATGGGTGATTGCACAAGATGGCGGCTATACATGGTCTCTTATAGAAAAAGATGACCGCCAAGGGTGCTTGTGCAAGATGGCGACTATTCACAAGCTTATATGGAGAAAGCTAGCTTAGAGGCTACCGCGCAAGATGGCGGCTGCTGTTATGAGACGGCTTAAGGGCGCTTGCGCAAGATGGCGACTGTACATAGGCGCTTATGGAGAAAGATGACGGCTATGTGCGATTGCGCAAGTTGGTGGCTGCTGTCATGAGACGGCTTATGGGCTGCTTGCGTAAGATCGCGTCTACACATAAGCTTTTATAGAGAAAGATACCGGCCATGGGTGATTGCACAAGATGGCGGCTAACATGGCCTCTTATGGAGAAAGATGATGGCTATAGGCGATTGGGCAAGATGGCGACTGTACATAGACTCTTATGGAGAAAGATGCCGGCCATGGGCAGTTGCACAAGATGGCGGCTAAACATGGGCTCTTATGGAGAAAGATGACGGCCGTGAGCTATTGTACAAGATGGCGGCTATACATAGGCTCTTATGAAGAACGATGACGGCCATGGGCGCTTGCGCAAGATGGCGGCTATACACGTCTTCTTATGGATAAAGATGCCGGCCATGGGCGATTGTACAAGATGTCGGCTACATGCGGGCTCTTGTGGAGAAAGATGACAGCTATTGGCGATTGCGCAAGATGGCGGCTGTACATGGACTCTTATGGAGAAAGGTGCCAGCCATGGGCGATTGCACAAGATGGCAGCTATTGATGGGCTCTTATGAGGACACCTAGTGCTATAAGAAATACATTGGATACATTTAGGCCCCTAGCAGTCGAACAAATTATCGGATAAATATGTAACTTGAAATTTTGGTTCGAAAATATACTATTTGAATCTGTTGGCATCGGTTATAAGCATGTAGCTCATGCGGAAAGTAAAATTAAACAGAACGCCTAGTGCTATAAGAAAAACATTGGTTTCATTTAAGATCCTGGTAATCGAACATACTATCGGATAAATATGTAACTTGAAATTTCGGTTCGAAAATATACTATTTGAATCTGTTGACATGGGTTATAATCATGTAGCTCATGCGGAAAGTGAAATTAAAGAGAACGCCTAGTAGTATAAGATATACATTGGTTACATTTAAGCCCCTAGCAGTCGAACAAATTATCGTATAAACATTTATCATGAAATATCTGTTCGGAAACGTATTATTTCAATCTGTTGACATAGGTTATAAGCTTGTAGCTCATGCAGGAGCAAAATTAAACAGAACATCTAGTGCTATAAGAAATACATTGGTTACATTTAAGCCCCTAGCAGTCGAACAAATTGTCGTATAAACATGTAACTTGAAATTTCGGTTCGGAAATATATTATTTGAATCTGTTGGTATGGGTTATAAGCACGTAGCTCAAGCAGGAGGTGAAATAAACAGTTCGCGTAGCACTATAAGAAATACATTGCTTACATTTAAGCCACAGCCGCCCTCCCCCTCCTCCTCTTTCTTCGTATAGCAAAAGTGCAAAAGGGCACGGAACACAACCGCCCTCCACCTCCTCATCTTCCTCATCCGTATAGCAAAAGGGCTCCTCATCTTGGCTATACATAGGGTCTTATAGCCTTCTCCTCCTCCTCCTCCTCCTCCTCCTCCTTTGACGGGGCGTAAGAGGGCAAGAGAAAACACGTTGACTATTGAACAGGAAAGAACTTATAACGCATAGTAGTTACTGTGCTGTTTGCTTTTATTCGACAAGACAAGTTCAATCCTGTTATAATTAGCACACACTAGATTTGATTGTAGAACAAGCAAATGCTGTATGTCTTCATCCAGGAAGAGAAGCATGTTGACTATTAAACAGAAAAACTTATAACGCAAACATAGTAGTTACCGTGCTGTATGTGTCTATTCGACAAGACAAGTCAATCCTGTTACAATTAGTACACACTAGAATTGATTGTAGAACAAGCTAATGTTGTATATCTTTATCCAACATAACAAAACATATTGACAAGTAGTGTTGCGAACAGAAAAAACTTTCAACACTACTGTGCTGTATGTTTCTATTCGACAAGACAAGTTACAATTAGCACACACTAGAAGTGATTGTAGAACCAGACGAAACCTGTTTACAATTAGTGTTTAGAAAAGAAAAAAAACTTATAACGCAAAACATTATGAGACGTGAAATCTGCATTATAAGATTAATTTCTCTGTTGATACAAACTCACTTCTACACAATCAGCACACACACATAGAATTGCAAATGTTGTATATCTCCATCCGACGTACTTCCTCTTAATTACTGCAGATAAAGTTATTTTACTACTTAGCAGGGGATACTATGAAAAATATTTGGCCTAAGTAGATGGATTCTTGCGGGATTCGAATACATGCAACAGAAAAAATATGTATAGATTTCTAACTCTGATTTTGTTACAATAGGAAAAACATGGATTCAAACCCTGTTCCCTTATCGCAAACACCATAGAGAAAGAAAAAAATATAGGATTCGAACTTAGATCCCAGGGGGAGAGGAATTGATGCTTTTCTTCTTAAATCACTACTACTATGCAGATAAAGTAACAAAAGACAATACGATTTTCTTCAACTATATCTTCTGTCGATATTCATATTAGAATTTAAAAACATCACAACAGCCTATACTTACTATTTTCTTGTAATCCTGTGTAACATTTCGTGAATACTAATAAATATAATCATGAATAAAATGATATAATTAAATAACAATAAAATAAGTGACTGAATAAATAACATTGCTCAAAAATTTCAAAAAATAGTTAACCTATATGTCCGTAGTATTGTCGCCAGAGTTCACCAGAATGGATCCCTCGAATTTAGATAGAGCATGATAATTCTTTATCTCCCAGGGCGTGTACATAATGAAGCGTAGTGGTACATCTTCTACAGGCCTTTCCTAACCTTCTGAAAACGACTAAATAGGTAGGAACTGCAGCTAGGTTCATCAACAAGTCCACTGATTCTAAAATATCTAACTATATTCCTAATAACAACCGTGCATGAGCACCTCATCAACACACCAAAATACACTTATAATACACAAACAAAAGATTGTTAGAAGACTCCATTTTTACAACAACAACCGTGAAACAGTGGGAAAACGAAAGCGAGAACTAAGCCACCATTTCTAGTTAGTTCGTTGAACAGTGTGCATAAAAGTATGCAAGAGCCCTTCACTGTCTCTGTATCAACACGACTTGCCGATTCTCATAATCGGCAGTTATAACATCACACAGATACTGTACCTCGTAATACTTTGTTCACAGACTTTAACACTTGTTGTAAAGATATAAACATTTGAACAACACACGCTTGTCGATCCTGAACATAAATTATGGAAAGTCTGAGATAGCTTTCACCAACATATAATGCCAGGCCGCCACAAGCGCTACAATACTTAATGCGTAAGCACTCTACAATTTGTCGATCACCCACTTTCTACGAATATTACAAGACTACGTTCCACGAACGTTTGAAGTCCAGTCCATTGTAGTAGTGTCACTCGAATACCGTATATCCAGTTTCACTCCCGTGTGTTAGCACCACTTCCTTCCCGTACAGTTTGTCCGCACTACTTCCTTCTCGTACAGTGTGTCACTTGTGGTTCTTTTCCCCTGTGATGTCAAACTATATAAAGACCTCAGCATTCCCCTTCCTCTCACATGATACGTCGAGATTGATCCTTGCCAGCCAATCATGAGTGATCCTCTTGTCAAGACCACGCCGTGAACTCATTCCAGTGTCCCAAGGCAATAACACACTCTGGGGTTATTCACATGAGTCATGGTACTTTCCTAGTACAACAACAAGCTCATCTCATCAGACTGGGATATATACGTGACTCATGCAAAGTTTCCAAGTTCCAATATAGTAATGTTTTCCCACTCGTTGTTCGAAACAAATTACTCAGACTACATATATGGAGACATCCCAGCTTACAAATATTAATGACAAAATATACAACTAAAATACAGATAATAATAATAATAATAATAATAATAATAATAATGATAATAATAATAATAATAATAATAATAATAAATCGAATACTGACAATAATATCTCTCACTTCTACATATAGTGCGAGGGTGTGATATATGTACTATCACACCTGGGAATCGAGCACGAGATTACTTAATTGTGCAACGATAACGCTGTAATCATTGACAGAAGGGTAACTCCAAGTTAGCGGAACAATAGAAATAGAGGATAGATGTACTTCTTTATAAAACCATAATCACTACTACTACCATTGATGTGATTAGGGCGCACAAGCTATATGCTACTAGGAATCGAACACCCAGCCACATAGTAGGACGGTATTGACACTTACAACAGATGTTTAGAATACACCATATTTTAGATCAATCTATGAAATACAGAATTAAACGTTACATTTCTCTTAAAACAATAATCACCACTACCACGATTAACACTACAGTTTGAACCGACAATCTTACGATCCTGAGGATAACTCATCGCCAACCTTACAGTCTAAAGTTGATTACAGCTAAGATACAACTTCTGTTATTTGCGTTGTGCGAAAATGGGAAACTACGGAAACGCATCTTCAGAGTGCGGTTCGAACCTGCCCGCACCAAGCTGATAGCTGCATGCAGTAGCATGTGAATAAACGGTAAAATAATAATCACTGCCTACTATTACTCTGCATCGTAAAACTACACAAGATGCATCCGATTTTCGAAGTAAATTATTAAGACTGCACAGTAGAAACGCACACACTTACCTGAGATTAACAATACTTACATATTGAAAGGTAAAAGAACAGATCTGCATTTAACACACAGTACATTCAAAGTAAATATTTGCATGCAGCGAGCTGGCTGGCTCGCGACCGGAAATAAGCGTTAAATTACTAATGACACACCAGTGTGCGTCGACTGTATGTCGTGGATTACAGAGGAATATTGTACCGAGTTAAGATTACGTGGATTTTAAATTGCCCGCCACCACATGCATAAGGTGGCAACAGTGAGGTTTAGCCCGGTCAAGATGGCAGCAATGAGGTTAGCGATGTTCTGTTGTTTAAAATTCTACGCCCACGTGATAAAAGATGACAGCTGTCATCTTGACAGGTGTCAAAAAAGCACGTGGATTTTAAATTCCGCGCCACTACGTGCATAATGTCGCAGCAATGTTGTTTAGCGCCTTGAAGATGGCAGCAGTGAGATTAGCGATGCTCTATTGTCCTTAAAGGTGAGGTTAGGGTCCGTTGAGATGACAGCTGTCCAGGTGGCTTTGTTTACAAACAAGAGCACGTGGTTGTGACGTCACGTGGTATGCTGCGTCAGCACGTGAAGTTCAAAATCTACGTCCACGTCATTAGAACTTGTCAAAAGCCTGTAGATCTTAAATTTCGCCCTCTACGTCGTTAAGTTAATGCACATTCTAAGATAGTAGCTGTCATCTTGTGCTAGTTCTTGCGAGTTTTAGATTTAATTAGGCATTTTCCAAGGCGCTTCACTTGAATAAACGGGGTGGGTTTACCTCCCGGTACAGTAATAATATGACGTGTGCTGCCATGTGGAGGCATTTTGATTCGACACCATTTAGGATGCCTATATGTCAATTCTGAAGCTCCTTTGCACTCTATAACAGATATCTGAAAAATCGTAAATCTAATGACTGACATGTTAATGAGTATGAATTACTTTTGTCGGGAAAGTACCCAATGTGTCATCAGAGATGTTTTACAAGCCGACATCGCATAGCGTTGAGTGCCAACTGGATTTTCTTCCAAAAATCCGACTAGCTCTTCCCGTGGTCTTGAGATATGAACCCCGACACTACATTTACAGTTACTTATCGTTATTTTTCCCTCACATTACATAGTTATAGAAGCAGTTGCAAACACCTCCCTTGTTTTATTGTCCAGCCAAATGACGAGTGATAGCTTCCTCAACTCGCATAAGGTATATAGGAATTCACTTTGCTGTAACACGTTGAATGGGAAAGAGTAACAAGAATATTCTTTCCCACAAATTGATTCTTTAAAAATGAAAGTAGACATCAACATATGAAATATGGTATGGCCTTTTCAAACCTATTATATTCAGGCCACTCTCGTAATACGAGCGTAGCCAGGATATGCGCTCTTTAGGATATGATAATTATGACTGGAATACACCCTATTTAATGCCTGAAAATCCTAACATTAGGCTCATCGCTGAGATATATTCCAAATTTCTTCTGGAGACGAATTTTACAGCGTTTTATGTTTTACACCTTTCAGTTTGACAAGTTATTCCACGTGAGTCTGTATCCTTGAGGAAAGGTAGGTTGTTCACGGTCTGTAGCTAACTCCAAAGCCCAACACATCAACTCTACTCGTGGTGTTTCGAGATACAATGGACATCATAAACACAATAGAACTTCTCCCCACAGGGTTTCAGTGATCAGTGATTGTATTCGAAGACATCTGACGCCATATAGGGTTTCAATATGGGAACATGATTTCTATACATGATGAGAGCTTCTTTTGCACTCATCCACATTCGTAGGAGAGCAGCTAACTTTAACTCCCATTGCAAATTAGAAAACTTTGCACAGTTCCGTTAGCTGTTCAGACTGGATAAAAAATTGAACAAAGTGGACTTGGTGGTTATAAAGTGTTCAAGTGCACTTTTGATTAACCATTTGTATAACAATTATGAGTGAAGTTAGAAATAGTTAACCTTTCTCTACTAGAACATACAGGGTCTCTCTTATAAATCCAGACCGAGCGCACGGTGTTTGTACTTTGCGCTACGGTAGCTGCCTCAGTCTAACTTACGTAGCGCGCGGCCGCCCTGCTTTAAGCGTGTATACAATCTTATATGAAATCTTACCTCATAAAAGACGCTGGAAGTGTCTTCCTTCATAATGAGGGACATCATGAACACCACAATGATTTTCTGCACACCAATAGCGATAATTATGACTGTTCACACAACCATTAAGATGAAACCAGGTCTCACCCGAAAAGCACACAAGTTGTAGGTCGAATAAACAATCACTCAGTGATGCAAGATACAACTCACTATATCTCACTCTTGTAGCTGGATCAACAGGTTTTAAACAATGGTCCAGTCTAAACCTGTACGGTTTGATGTGTAACATGTTTGTAGCTCTGTGTGCAGAAGAAACCGAAACCCCCACCTGCTGTGCTAATTTTGTGAGTGATTTATTCGGTGACCGTTCAAGATTCGCACCAGTGTCATCTAGCTGTTCCTCTGTTAAAACTGATCGTGTGCGCGCGTGTTTGTTTATTTTTGATCACTGAGCCAGTAGTTTCAAATTTATTTACAGTTACGAGAATCTGTGTTCGTGAAGGTGGCACTTCACCAAGAAATTGCTGAACAAATGCATCGCGTTCCCGTCGAGCCGACTCGTACAACTTTTACATACTAAAATACGGTGTTGCAATGATAACCATCTGACCATGTTCTGTCTGTCTGTTAGGTCATCAGCCCAGAGGCTGGTTGGATCCTCAAATAGCACCACTACAGGTTATGCGGTTATAAGGAAACCGCAAAAACCAATGGTAGCACCAAAATGAGGCGTACTAGACAAGACGAGGAGTGAGTTAGTTTGCCATTGCTTTCCTCACTGGGTCAGAAAGTGCTATTGCAACACGACTGACCCTATGAGCAACACCTTCCGTAACACCCAGATGCACCAGTCGTGCTCTGAATGTCATTACTCAGCACCACCCACACCCCAGCAGCTTCCATATTGTCACAGCCATGGATGAGGCTGGGACTTCGGTGAAAGCTACACTTTACTCTGGCCTGTGTCAAGAGACTGACCATGTTAACAGCTGATATTGAGACTGGCTATTGATGCTAGGTCGAACATGTGCACGCTCCTTACAAGGTCAAGAACTATGCGTGCGCCTCCCGTACAGCTGTTCAGGTCTCCGAGAGTTAAAACGTCGCTGGACGGTCTGGGTTGATGAGAGAAACGCTGTATAACTCTCTTACCATCTCGATTATGAAGATATAAACAAGGTGCAATAAGGCCCTTCATTTGAAATGGTGGGGGTAGATGTATTCTTCAAAACTTTGGAATGTTTTCGAGAAGTTAACAGGCACTGGATACTCCCCTCTATTAATCAGAACGTCAAAACAACTGTTATTTCCCCAGGTTGCCCTCCCCTCCAAGGCTCTGCAATGTAGGTCAATGTGTCTGCAGGTCAGTGCACTGCGACCTGAAAACGAGCTCAGAGTACAGGAGGAATGGCTCTATCAATCATGAAGTGTGTGAGGCAAGAGCAAGGACGGGGCGAATGTATAGGGAACGTTTTCCCAAGAGAAGACAATACACCCAAATGATCGGGCTTTCCTTACTGTTCTTCAGATATTTCCACAAGTGGACGATTATCGAAATTATTTTGTCTTGTACATTAACAATCAATAAATGAATCAATCTATCAATGATTTTTACACTTACTAGGTAGGTTATTGGTCCAAATATCCGAATCCTTTTTATGAGTTTACAATTAAAATAACAGTAATTTGTTTAAATAAGGATTATCCCCTGTGGGTGGGGGTTGTAAAATACATCCACAGTACTTCCTGTCTGTCGTAAAAGGAGACAACAGGGGCACCAGGGTCTCTGAACTTAGGAGCGTGGGTTGGCGTCGGACATTGTATACACTTTTTGTCTTTGGCTCCTCTCCTATTCTTTTCCCCTCCCACCTTCCCTGGTCAAGTTTTGTTCTTTCCGACCTGAACAGTATTTGGTTTGCGATGCCTACGGAGTCTTTCACACACTTCGTGGCCCTTTCCTTTCCCTTCTTGATACCTTTATTCCCCGAAATTTCAGACCTCCTCCACTTTCCTTCTGTTTGCTCAGTTGTACTTACCCTAAACACAAAATCACCACTACCAACCTTACGCAGCGATTTCGTAAGACGAGCAGAGGCAAGGCTATGCTTGGATTATGCAATAACTTCCCCACATTAACCTTGCCTCACCCCAACTCCCTCTAACTACAACAGGTTCAGTTTGCCACTGCTGCATGAAGAGTTACTGAAATCTAAAACATTGACTTTTAATAGATAGCTAATTTTAAATTTAAAGATAGTTGATAATTTATCCTCATAGTTCGCTTAGAATAGTCTCTCCTATTAAATGTTAAATGGACGTACCTTATTTCAATTACAGCCTGCCCGTTGGGAATGTTTTGTCTACGGAGCAGCCTCTAGTTTGGGACAGCTGAATGGCATTTGCTGTTGAAAAAGACAGTGTCTTTCCTGAGTGACACTTTCTCCACCATTCAATTTAATCTTGATCAATTCTATAATCGTAGATAATTCATTCTTGGTTTCATTGATGCTCTTTCGCCATCAATCTTGTGCTATTCATCACCATCATTCGTTCTAATTTATGAGTACAAGGAAGTATCAGTCAATAACAATCAGCCAATAAACAAAGATGTTTCTGGTGTTCCAACCAACAGGCTTAGGTCTAGACACCCCCATGATTGTTTACCACAAACTCTCACTTCGAATATCGTAGTTTATCCTGAGTCACAGAAAAACAACAGAGATTTGATCTGCTCGGAGTATTTGGTATGGCAAATGCACTAACCTCCTTCTTAAATGGGATAAACTTTCTTACCAGTAATGTAAGTGTAATACCCCAAAAACAATTTGTTCGGCACATTTTAGAATAATGTACTCTGACTGTATACAAGGGAAACTGGGAAGATTTCCTGGTTGCAACATCATTAACGATCAAATACATCATTAATGTGCAGACCAATATATAAATGTGTTAATTTAGTGTTCATTCTAATTTTGTTGTAATTCATTAAAGTAATATGCTTCTGACAAATATTATGCAAATTAAGTGTTTGTAGACTTGCTATACGATAAATATGCAAACAAATAAATACAATTTCAGCGTTCCTATTCTAAACCTATGTGTATAAGTTATTACTTATTACAATCTATTCAATATTTCCCACAAAAACACGTTTTATCTGACAGTTCCACCGTTACAAGTATACGGAATGATGATTAAAGAAGTCTACTTTATCACTAACTGGGTGGATTACGAAGTTGTCGACGATTATAAAAAAACCACACCTTTATCATAGAAAGTATATGGATTCATGAAAGCTGTGCGTTATACGATTATCCGTTGTCCTAAACGCATCAATCGTAAGCCCAACGAAGGCAGCGTTAAAATGCATACCAATGAAACTAAACAACGCTGGAATCGCTACAGCTATAAGGAATCAGTCATTTGCAATGAAATCAAAGCACAGAGTAGAAATGGCTAAATTTAAAATAAATGATAAACAAGAAGCCACAGAAAAGTCATTATGACAAATGATATGAGCGACAGTAGTTGTCATTATCCAGTGCGATCAAGGGTCGTATCATGGGCTGGAAAGTGAGATTTTGCGTTTTACAAGCCAGATAAGTATGCTACGTAGTCGTACGCGACTAGAATATCACAACGTATATACATTTCGACGGGGTCATATTGTCGAATCGGATGAAGATGCATGATAGGCTCGCTGTATAATCAGTCATACTGGCCGTGCAGTCACTATTGTGTAAGGCTGTTTGCGGATGTGGATACGTATGAATCTTTCAGCAGACCCACAACACAGAGAGAAAATCGTCAGGTCCACCATCTTGCAGCAGAAGACACTGGTGCCTCATGCAGAGAGATCCTGCGGTCTATGTGGCCTGCACTGCATTTGCCAATCAGAGCAAGTACCATTTGAATTTGTCTGGACTAGAGACACGGCAGTCTCTGCGACGTTTCTCTTTCAGCCCTTTATATCGTGCGTTACGTCGTCAATGGTGCAATGAATGTCGCAAATGGACGCAGAAATGGAGACATTGTTTTCTGTGAAGAGTCCAGCTTCATTCTTAATTCAAGCAATTGTCACATCAGGATTTGGCGCCGCGAAGGACAGCACAACAATCCAACACTGCTTCGTCGTCATTTACAACTCTCGACCACCTCTCGTGTTTCTTGAAGGCGCGGAGACAGCACAGTGCTAATTATAATTCCTTATGGTTGTTGCTATCGTAGTAAAGTAGACCCGCCGACGAGGGTTGGTGGCGTTTCCAGTGTATGGAAAATGGCGTATTAGTGTGGTAGAGGAATACGTTATATATAGTGTATGAGTTGTATGGATGTACCCAGCCGAAGGAATTAGTATTTTAAGATTAAAATTCCTTGACCTGGCCTGGAATCGAAGCCGAGACCTTGAAGACGCTGACCACTCAGCCGTGGAGACAGATATAATAGTGATATGTCAAAGAGGTAATTCTTGTCCGCATACAGTTCACATCACCCAACAAGTTCTATGAGGTATGGGAATCATTCCTTTCCAAATCTATCACTAATTCAGCACATTTGGATATGAAGGGGCGATGTCTGCGCAACCGTTAACCACCTGCACAAACACTGCCAATCTACATGTTAAATTGCAGGAAGAATGGTCGGAAATATTTCAGACCATTACCTGAAACCTATATGACGGAATGCTTCGTTGCATTGCTGTCTGTATAGCCACGAAATAAAGTTCTATCTCATATTGAATAGTGTTTTGTGGACGCTAAACAAGATTACTCTATGCATTACGGACAAATTATTGCTGTTTTTAAAAATAATCTGTCAGTCTCCGATTGTTTTATAAATGCTGGTTTGAAAATTTTCCTGTAAGGAAAATGGGTGCACCATTTTTACTGCCCATCGGGGTATGGTTTTTAAGAGCTTAAAATAGACATGTGTTCACGAGGAGTTGTTTTATTCTCGAGTGGTGGAGAATACATAATATAGCAACATAGACGACCAATAAGAAACGGTTTAATTATTGTAATACGCTCAAAAATACAAAGAAGAATCAAGATTTGAGAGAGTAAAATACCTTAAATCTAACTTACTATGAATCCGTTGCACATTACGTTGACATCTTTGCCATATTATGCGTTTTGAGTTCCTCAGACCATGCGTTCTAGAAATAATATTTCTGGATTTCTAGCTGCATACGTTATGAGCACCTCTACCAGCGTCGTATCATGGTATGGCTATGAGCGGTTGTGAATGGTAATAAGCTAATATTCTAATGTTAGACATAAAATCTTTTAGGTTTATACCGAGCGAAAGAGGAAAACTACTAGGAGATTTAACGTTTCTCTTCCATAGAAGAGAAATTCAACAGAAGTCAATTTAAAAGGCCATACTCTTACAGCATTATAATATTTAAATTTATACACTGATTACATGTAATCAATTAAAAATTATAAATTGAACTGGCCGGTGAAATCGTCGATTTAAATATTAGAAACCTCTGTGGAGAAAATATATTTAGACTGACTCCTGTTGAGTTTCTCTTCTGTGGCAAGGTTGTAAAGTCTTCATGAATATAAAGTTTCCCAGTAGTTTGTGTCTCTCACTCGTCATAAACCCAAAAGAATTCATGTTTATTAATCTGGTTCATGAAGGGGTCAAGTTAGATATTTGGAACCATTATCATTCTATGCAGTGATACATTGAGGGTTATAAGGCGCTCACTATCCTGATAACCTGAAGGTTAATGGTTAAATTAAAAGAAAACTAACAAACGAGTTAGTCATGAGTCGGAAGTAAGACTGATTAATAGCTGGAACCGCTCGCCTGCCGAGGGTGAAAATATGAGGAATCATTGCGCGAGTGAGCAACCTAGCATTTATAATACTAATAAATTCAACGGTCGGAGGGAAAAGAATAATTATGAATGTCGATCAATCACTGAACAAGAGAAATTCGATATGTTGGCAATATTTCATTGCGGAAACCGATATCCGTTTCTGCTTCTTGGTGTACGCATTACACGCCAAATGAAGTTTAACAAGCTGCACGGTACATACTTACCTACACAGAAATTTTCAAACACTTATTTCAATACTCCTTTTGAAAATCACTTCTTTACAGTCAGCTACTACTATTGCCGCACGGTGAAGATCATCAGTATATTTTTAGATAGATTATTACATTTTTCTCGTAAAATAAATCGCAGCTTAGTACAGGGAATGTAACTGAATTTAAGGAAATTGCTCATAACCCATCAATTACAACTAAAATTCACACTGCCATACAAAATTGAACATTGTTTTACAGCGTGTGGTTGAATGAATGGTTAAACTTGAATTACTCGTCCTAAATTCAAACCTACTGCTTCGTGATGTGGTGATGGTGGCTGTGCTGACAGTGATTACTGTCTTAAGAGGAAGAATAATTTTCAACCACCCCACTTAATGTGAATAACAGAAAAAGAAATGCAAGAGTTCCGCTCCTTTACAGAATGAGAGTATCAGGAAAAGTAAGAGAAGGGCCGAGAAGATCATGGAAATGAAGCTTGATACTGTCGGGGTCAGAGGAGGAAAAGAGTTGACCAGTGGTGGCCGGATAGGTGACAATATTAAGATGGTGGTGGTGATTATTGTTTTAAGAGGAAGTATAACTGGGCAACCATCCCCGACAAAAAAGTGTATTTTTTCAAAATAATGTATGTGTATTCTCCTACCTCAAAAATGTAGTTTAAATGGCTGTTTAAATATTGTAGCACCACTGACGCTCCCCTACAAATTTTCCGAAGTTTCTCAGGGACCATAGGAGCCAGAGCAATGCATATCAAATAATGTCTTTAAATGCCTAATAACGGTTTCTTACATCACACTGACAGTTATATTTTACCTAAAATATAAATATTCGGTCTAGAAAGCCAAGAATAACGGCCGAGAGGATTCATCGTGCTGACCAAACGACACCTCGTAATCAGCAGGCCTTCGGGCTGAGCAGTGGTCGCTTGGAAGGCCAAGGCCCTTCAAGGGCTATAGTGCCATGGGAAAAGAAAAGAAAAATATCAGTATTATTACTTCCAAATATTTAACGAACTATAATTCGATCTTAAAACATTAATTTTTCAATAAATTTGTACTTTGTTTTAGGTACTAGTGTTATTAACATGCACAAATATAATTATGATTCATAAAATGATATCTTCCGCGGTAATTATATCTAAATTAGCGGCAGAAATTTGCATTCTTGAATGCGATTTGTGGCTATTTCAATCTTTGTTTATGAGTTAAGAGAGCTGAATAGTTCATATTTTGCATGGTTTTCTGTCTTACTCGATCTTATGCCTGTTGCTCACGGTAACATTTTCCTTCAGATTTATCTATATATATATAAGCAAGTCGGGCTGGAGCGATGTATATATAAATATTTAAAAATGAAAAAAAGACGTGAATTAATGAGGCACTTCCAGAAATCTCAGAAATTTGAAACTTGGTACGAGGGAAACTGATGACCCCAGGATCCCTAGAAAAATCGCAAATTCTCAAAATTCCCTGAAGGGGGCACGCTGGGGGGGGCTCAAATTTTGGGCTCAGCATAAGAACACAGTCGTATAGTATATCCAAAACGATAACCTATAGGTTTCGTGGGCTTAAAAATTTTCGGGAATTTCCTCATTTTTATCCCCCATCCCCCCAAATCAAGATGGCGGCACAACCTGCGAGACGAGGTAGACAATTGAAATTTGGTGAAATTATAGCTTTTGGTCCCTAACCGACGGGAAAATTCCAAGATGTTCAAATTTTTCACTTTTTACCCCCAAAGATATCGAAATATTGAGGCAATTTTAATGACTGTGCAGACATTCCTTTTGAGCTATTTTTTGGCTAAACGGTAAGTCGTATCACAAAACGGATGGCACAATGTCCCTTCAATTCGGAGTGATCTACAACTTTGGTCCTGTGACATTTTGTCGTATCTCTCTCCCTTATACGTTAAATTTGGCCGTATTTCTGGATTGTTCGTAAATTTGGTGATTTTTACAAGTATATTTCATTGTTTGACACACTTATAAGAATGATAGGATCATCACGTTGTGTGCGCACATTGGCACGATTAAGGGACATATGTGTACCAAATTTCATGATTCTAGCTTATACATAAGTAGGCAAAATGTAATGTAGAATGTTAAAAATGCACCCAAATTTCACCCTATTCAAACTTTGAACTCTATTTACCCCCTTAATATGGGAGATATGGGGAAATGGTTTAGAAACAAACATGTAGAGCGATAAATGAGGCGTCTGATGGCGCACACCGTTTCTTAATATCATAAACCGTTTAGGAGATATGAATCTCGAAGTGGAAGTCTGCACTTTTCAACGTGCTCATGCTTATCCGTCATCTATATATATAAAAGCAAGTCGGGCTGGAGCGATGTATATATAAATATTTAAAAATGAAAAAAAGACGTGAATTAATGAGGCACTTCCAGAAATCTCAGAAATTTGAAACTTGGTACGAGGGAAACTGATGACCCCAGGATCCCTAGAAAAATCGCAAATTCTCAAAATTCCCTGAAGGGGGCACGCTGGGGGGGCTCAAATTTTGGGCTCAGCATAAGAACACAGTCGTATAGTATATCCAAAACGATAACCTATAGGTTTCGTGGGCTTAAAAATTTTCGGGAATTTCCTCATTTTTATCCCCCATCCCCCCAAATCAAGATGGCGGCACAACCTGCGAGACGAGGTAGACAATTGAAATTTGGTGAAATTATAGCTTTTGGTCCCTAACCGACGGGAAAATTCCAAGATGTTCAAATTTTTCACTTTTTACCCCCAAAGATATCGAAATATTGAGGCAATTTTAATGACTGTGCAGACATTCCTTTTGAGCTATTTTTTGGCTAAACGGTAAGTCGTATCACAAAACGGATGGCACAATGTCTCTTCAATTCGGAGTGATCTACAACTTTGGTCCTGTGACATTTTGTCGTATCTCTCTCCCTTATACGTTAAATTTGACCGTATTTCTGGATTGTTCGTAAATTTGGTGATTTTTACAAGTATATTTTATTGTTTGACACACTTATAAGAATGATAGGATCATCACGTTGTGTGCGCGCATTGGCACGATTAAGGGACATATGTGTACCAAATTTCATGATTCTAGCTTATACATAAGTAGGCAAAATGTAATGTAAAATGTTAAAAATGCACCCAAATTTCACCCTATTCAAACTTTGAACTCTATTTACCCCCTTAATATGGGAGATATGGGGAAATGGTTTAGAAACAAACATGTAGAGCGATAAATGAGGCGTCTGATGGCGCACACCGTTTCTTAATATCATAAACCGTTTAGGAGATATGAATCTCGAAGTGGAAGTCTGCACTTTTCAACGTGCTCATGCTTATCCGTCATCTATATATATAAAAGCAAGTCGGGCTGGAGCGATGTATATATAAATATTTAAAAATGAAAAAAGACGTGAATTAATGAGGCACTTCCAGAAATCTCAGAAATTTGAAACTTGGTACGAGGGAAACTGATGACCCCAGGATCCCTAGAAAAATCGCAAATTCTCAAAATTCCCTGAAGGGGGCACGCTGGGGGGGCTCAAATTTTGGGCTCAGCATAAGAACACAGTCGTATAGTATATCCAAAACGATAACCTATAGGTTTCGTGGGCTTAAAAATTTTCGGGAATTTCCTCATTTTTATCCCCCATCCCCCCAAATCAAGATGGCGGCACAACCTGCGAGACGAGGTAGACAATTGAAATTTGGTGAAATTATAGCTTTTGGTCCCTAACCGACGGGAAAATTCCAAGATGTTCAAATTTCTCACTTTTTACCCCCAAAGATATCGAAATATTGAGGCAATTTTAATGATTGTGCAGACATTCCTTTTGAGCTATTTTTTGGCTAAACGGTAAGTCGTATCACAAAACGGACGGCACAATGTCTCTTCAATTCGGAGTGATCTACAACTTTGGTCCTGTGACATTTTGTCGTATCTCTCTCCCTTATACGTCAAATTTGGCCGTATTTCTGGATTGTTCGTAAATTTGGTGATTTTTACAAGTATAGTTTATTGTTTGACACACTTATAAGAATGATAGGATCATCACGTTGTGTGCGCACATTGGCACGATTAGGGGACATATGTGTACCAAATTTCATGATGCTAGCTTATACATATGTAGGCAATATGTAATGTAAAATGTTAAAAATGCACCCAAAGTTCACCCTATTCAAACTTTGAAATCAATTTACCCCCTTAATATGGGAGATACCAGGAAATGGTTTAGAAACAAACATGTAGAGCGATAAATGAGGCGTCTGATGGGGCAAACCGTTTCTTAATATCGTAAACAGTTTAGGAGATATGAATCTCGAAGTGGAAGTCTGCACTTTTCAACGTGCTCATGCTTATCTGTCATCTATATAAATAAAATCGTAACGACCGTGTGTCTGTACATTGATTATTTTGGCGAAATTTCCGTACTGTTATCCGTTTCAGGTGTAATAATGACCATCTGCATCATTTTTAGCTTTGGTGTCTGTTTGTATGTTTGTTTGTCTGTTTGTCTGCTTGTCTGTCCTATAACTTGAAAACTACTGGATATATTTCCACCAAACTTCATATTTAGAATCCACCTGTCCTTGGGTAGGTTTTAGCGCTAAAAATAAAATCGTAACGACTGTGTGTCTGTACATTGATAATTTTGGCGAAATTTCCGTACAGTTATCCTTTTAAGGTGTAATAATGACCATCTGCATCATTTTTAGCTTTGGTGTCTGTTTGTCTGTTTGTTTGTCTGTTAGTGTCTTTGTCTGTTTATCTGTTTGTCTGTCCTTCTATAACTTGAAAACTACTAAATATATATTTCCACCAAACTTCACATTTAGAATCCACCTCTCCTTGGGTAGGTTTTAGCGCAAATATCGTTTCTAAATCCCTGAACTGAGTGGGGATTTTTATGAAACCGAAACCGTGATTTTGCACTCCCTCAAAGTGTACACAACCGAACTTAATGGAAATCAACCTGCCTTAATGAAAATTAATTTCTAAACCTTTTTTCTCATGTGCATCATTTCGATAACAGGATTTAGTAAGGGAGATATCAAAAACGGACCGTTTTTCGGTACAAATCCCAGCGGACTTAACGCAAGAGCGGGTGCGTGTACAGCGTACTTCTTGCAAACTTGAAAACTAACAAGATATTTGAACCAAATTTTATATATAGCATCCATCTGTCCAAGGGTAGGTTTCCTTCGTGTCTGTTAGTTAGTTAGTTAGTTTGTTTGTTTCTTTGTTTGTTTGTTTGTTTGTTTGTTTGTTTGTTTGTTTGGTCTGTTTGTCTTTCTCTAACTTGAAAACTACTGGATATATTTCCACCAAACTTCATATTTAGAATCCACCTATCCTTTGGGGAGGTTTTAGGGCAAATATTGTTTCTAAATCCCTGAACTAACTGGGGGTTTATACGAAACCGAAACCGTGATTTTGCACTCCCTCAAAATACACACAACCAAACTTAATGCAAATCTACCTGCCTTAACGGAAATTAATTTCTAAACCTTTTCTTCTCATGTGCATCATTTCAATCACTTACAGGAAAGATAGTATGATCAAACTCTACACGAACATTGGCCCACCCAGTACCCATATGTGAGCCAAATGCTATGTCACATAATTATCCGAAAAGTAATGCAATGTAAGATAATCTTACACAAATTTCAACCTATTCAACTTTTCTGATTCAATCTGACCCATGAATAGATTAGATGCGAGAAAATGTCATAGGACCAGCCATTTAGATCGCTAAATACTGCGCCTTACGGTACAATCCTTTGTCGATATGGCGTACCGTTTAGCAGCAGTTAATTTGTAAATGAAGGTCTGCAATATTGTAAACATTCATATACTTTCGTATGCCCATCTGTATATATTCATTGATGTCGATTTGTAGCGATCGAGAAAGGATGTGTCTGCTATTGTAATCAGTACTCCCTACACCGACTTTGACTGCTGGCAGTAGGAATGGGGTCCTTCTCCAACTCCTGTGTAACTGGCATTAGTAAGGAGAGCCTACCATTTTTATGAATAATTCACTTTTCGATTTGTCATGCAGAAGGCAAGGGATCATGCAGTTTTGTTCGAAAGTCCCCTACTCTATTGTGTTTGGCTCTAGGCCAGGGTGCTCGCCATTATAAACAAATGTTCCAATCTAAAATTTGACTAGCATTAGGCATAGTGGCCTGCTATTTTCATGGAAACTCACTAATTCTGTGTGACTGGCAGTAAGCTGGCTAGCAGCAGTAAAAAGGGACTGTCATTATAATGATAACTGCACAACTCAATTTTGACTGGTGGTAGGGAAGTTGCCTGGTATTATAATAAAAACTCCTCAACTGTAACCTGTCTGAAAGTAGGAAATGGGTCTGCCATTGTAACTAAAACTCCCCAAATCGATTGTGACCGCGCAGTAGGCATTGGGGCCTGCAATTATAATGTAAACGTGCCAACTCGATTGTGAATGGCAGTAGGCAAGTGAGTCTGGCGTTATCATCACAACTCCGCAACCCTCACTTTACATTGGAAACAACATATGTGGACCTCCAATTGCTATTTCTCGGATAAGGCTAAGAGACATGCAATTTTAAAACAATCTCATTTGCTGCACGCACAGTATTTACGTCGATATCCGTATACAATGTAGAATACCGTAGCGAAGCACGGGTACATTTGCTAGTTGTACAATAATTTAAATTTATAAAATGTATATTGCTCACGGTCATCAAATTCAAGTTTTATAAAACATTTCATAAAACATTTCTTAAAATAGGACATGTTCTATTCCGTAAAATTAATTTTGTTAAACGAACCAATTAGCAAAGCCGACATGACGATGATGCTGGCGCTACGACGTGAGAAGATTGTGAAGCCCATTTGTAAACACACATAAAAAACACTTCTAAAATGGCAGGATCCAGGTGGACTAAGGAAGCTGTTCGTGTTCGTATGAGGTTAAAACGGCAATGTATCACAACAGAAATGCAAGAAGGGAGGCAGAAAACTCAATCGCCGAATTTGTATCACAGGTTCGCACGAACACAAGCCAGGCTTATGTGAAGGCGAAGATAAATGGATTTCGAGCTCAATTCTTGGCAGCACGTACACATCTTAGTACAGAATTTAGCTCATAGATGGCCATCCTGATGCTTCCACGGATTTTATTCAATAATTTCACCGTGAACAACACAACTTGTTTCCGTCACATTTTTTTAAAATTAGTTGTACAATAAATTTTACGAAACATTTTATCGTGAGCTACGGGCATTAGAATCTGAGCAAAGTTGGGTAATCTTCGAATAAATAGTTTCTTATACAGTATATGAACCTTCCAAGTCGGCCTCAAAACACGCAAGTTTTCCACACAGGAGCCGTCGGCGGTTGCAGCGTCGGCTTCGGCTGATTCGACGGCTCTACAGTCCGACCGGCCAACCGATCAGGTAGGGGTAGCCGCGGTTCTGCCGTGGGCCTACGCCTCTGCATTCGGGAGACGGTGAGGGTCCGGTCCCCATCGTCGGCTGTCCTGATAATGGTTTTCCGTGGTTTTCCATTCTCCTGCACTAAGGCGAATGCCGGGACAGTTCCTAGTATAGGCTACGGCCGCCAACCCTCTCACCTTTCCCGCACATCTCCTTCACCAAACAAATGTCCTGGCCTGAGAGATGGCCTCACCGTCTAGGAGGCCCGCCTCCTCCTTCAGGGGAGGAATTAAAACATTTTGGTAGTAGTATCCAGGTGTCCTTAAATCTCTGAAGACAATATGGACTCATCCTAGTAATAATCACGTAGACTTACGTTCCTCGAAAATGAGTACATGGAAAGAAAAATGTTAAGTGGCTTTTAGGGTTTGGGTAGAACGTGTATATCACTGAGAGTATTTAACTTACGATTATATTTAATGTCTCAATTGACAGATAAACGACCAGGTTACCTGTTGCAAAAACAAAACTGAAAATCTAGAAAGTAATTTTTTATGAAATAGCGCTTCAAATAAGGCAAATTTGTGCTAAATATGTGACGTCACACGCATACTCTGTTATAAGATGGCGCTGTGTTTATTCGCACGCTCTGTTGGAGTCTAGCTGTCGTTGTAGATACATCTTGGTCATTTTCTAATAAGTAAGGCTTCTTCTTCTTCTACTTTTCTTCATGGGGCCTCTAAATATTAGTTCCTAATTAGCACCGACCTCTAAGATCTTTTGCTACCATGTTTTTCCTTCATTCCCACCTGGATATACCTGCTCCCTTCACAAAGATGCAGGTTGTTCTTATTGGGACTTCTTGGACTTTTTCCCTCTTCACCTGGTAGTCCTAGAGTGGAGAGTCTGATTCTACCCAGCGCCTCACATTCGAAAAGTATGTGTTCAGCTGATTCCTCTGCTTCATTGCATTTCCTACATAGGTTGTCTCTTATTACTCCAATTGTATGTGGGTGTTTTTTCATATGGCAGTGTCCTGTCAACAGTCCTACCACCCATATTATATTTTCTCTGCTGAGTTTGAGCATTTCTTTAGTATACTTCTTGTTTGGTCCTTTTATCAGCTCCTTTGCAAGCCTGCATCCTCGAGTATTTTTTCAGTTTTCTATTTGTTTCTTTTGTAACCATTTTCCTACGTAGTGTCGGGCTTGTCCATAGGAAATCCCGCATACAGGTTTTGGGTCTAAAAAATGTGTTTCTGCTCCTTTCCTGGTCAGTTTATCTGCCCTTCCATTTCCTTCTATACCTGCATGCCGTGGTACCCATATTATTTATAAGTCTACAAAACCCTCTATAAAACCTGGCAGCGTACCACCGTTATTTAAATTTTCTTATTATTATTATTATTATTATTATTATTATTATTATTATTATTATTATTATTATTATTATTATTATTATTCTTTCCGATGAGGCCTGCTAAGGACCACGTGCCAATTTCAATTCAGTTCTTCATACTTTGTTGGTTTCTCTTCCGCTCCTTCCAGTATTATTTCATCCTTTCACTATACTGTTTCCTTCTGTCCTCGGACCACTTCGCACCTGGCTTCTTGTTCAATCTTCCTTGGAATCATTCCATACTTGCTACCCTCTCTCTAAAAATTTCTCTGTCCGTAATTTCTTCTTCTCTTATATTACTTTTTTCTAAATCTTTCCATACTTCTTGAATCTAGCTAGTTATTGCTTTTTGTCCCAAAGGTACTTGAAAATCCTTTTTGTTAATCTGGAATCATCAATTCTGTAAATATGTCTGAAAAATTGCAATCTACTTTTTCTTATGGTTTCTGTTACATTTTCTATGTTCCTGTATATTTTATCATTAGATCTTAATTTTCATACTTCTGTTGTTTTCACAGGACCTAACATTTTTCTCATGATTCTCCTTTCTAGTACCTCAAGTTTATCTAATCTATAGTTTAGCACCAGGCATTCACTTGCATATAAGCATTGTAGTGTAATGCCTTATTTTTGTGATACCATATGCTCTTTCCATCTTGTGTACCTTTCTTCAACTGCAGATTTGTCTGAACGATTCTCTGTATTTCGCTATATTTAAATTTTATTTATTTTTTATTTTATGTTTTAGATTGCGTGAGCACTGAAGTTCCTGTTATTAGAGCCTTTTTTTAGCATTTTTTCAACTTATATTATGTAAATTATTCCAACCCCCCTAATTTTTTTTTCACTGAAGATGGCTCAAGCGAGCCGAAACATGTCTGAATTTCTTTGCTCCGTCTAATGGCGGAATATAGATGTATTGAATAGGAGGATACTCTCATTTTTCGCCATTGTAAAGACACTGGCAAATCATTTCTATTCAGTCGTGGGAGATGTTATAAGTATACAGGCTGATGTTTACTCAAGTCCTCCGCATTAGGACAAATGCAACAACGTACAGGCGTGACATCTTCAAAAAGTGAAAGCTCAGTGAGGCATAATGCAAGCAGACATCCCCCTGTCTCCCTCGCGCTCTGTGTGTATGGGTCACTATGAAAACCCTCGCCTTTGTCATGTAAATAGACACTCGCAACCAGCTTAACATCCTCTCTCCCTCATCATCTTATTACAATGAGAAGTAAGTTCTATGGGAGACTAAACACCCAACCACTCCTATATTTTTAGAGGCTAACTCTATTATCCGTCGGAACTGTATCAAATCTACCCCTGAGTCAAGTTTAAATTGCCATACGTTTAATAGCGTTCATGGACGAAGATTATTATCTAACTTTGATAACAACTCTGTTAATTGCTCTGTTATTCACTGTGCTAAATGTTAAACTAAAGATTTATGGTCATGCTTTTATTTGTATTTCCACACTTTGCACACAACCAGCTTTTAAATTACTGTAAAAATATGAGTTGAATCTAATCACTTCCCTGAGAAAGCCAGACGACTATATATTTTAAAAAGTTTATTAAAACAGTTTCGTCCACTTCGTCAGGCGTTCTACCGAACCTATTTGCTTCATTCCTTTTTATTATCTCTGGAGTTACCTGCCAGTGAATTATCAGACATTGACAGGTCTCTAAGTTCAGACA
Source organism: Anabrus simplex (assembly GCF_040414725.1). Classification (NCBI taxonomy): domain Eukaryota; kingdom Metazoa; phylum Arthropoda; class Insecta; order Orthoptera; family Tettigoniidae; genus Anabrus; species Anabrus simplex. Next base: position 177,036,416 of record NC_090267.1, read on the forward strand.
ACTTTGAGTAATCCTAACATCAAATCACCAAATGACCGCTCCAGTAATTGCAGGAGAAGGTTTACTCTAGCCCGCAATACATTCTTGTACTGAATTATGATAAAGCTATTGCAACAGGTACAAACTCTGGTTGGAGAGTAATATTCAGGTCCAGTGTTTTTTTTTTTTGAGCTGAACTGATGTCTCATAATTCGGTTGCAGCGTGTATGAAGAACTCATATCGTCGCTGCGGGAACAATTCCTATCCATTATTCTCCTTAAGATTGGTCACGCCTCCCATCTCTAAAGGGATATGCAGCCCATCAGAACAATTTTCGGTATGTTCACATTCTTTTGCTCATGTATAAAGGAAAATGAACCTTACCGTACCGTTCTGTAGGAGTGCGTGTTTGAATGGCGTATTTACACACTCCTACAGTATGATGTAATTACTATGAATTTTCCTTTGCACATTAGTATACGTAAATGAACACAACGAAAATTGTTCTGATGGAGTGCATATCAATGTGAGCTTGGGAGTGGTGACCAGTCTTAAGGAAAATAATGGATAGGAAGAGCATTGTCAGATACGTGGTATTGTTTCTGCAGCGACGAAATAATTGTATCGTCACAGATCTCAATATGAATAGGGACCATTAATGGTTTCTGTGTTGCTTGCATTCTGCTGTCCACTTGTTGACATGAAAGGCAACTGCATCATTGAATAAATACAAAGCTATATTGCTGGGTGTATACCGCAGCTCTCACTGGCTGAACTTTTGGTAGCGAGCTTTACTCCTAAATGGAGCTGCATCCCGCTTGCCACAGGTGAAACACGAATGAATTGGCCACACACAATACTAATGAAGAATTTTAGAATGATATACCAGAAGTTCTCAAAATTGTTAATATTATTAAAAGTTTCCTAACTGACAGGTTTAAAAGAATATGAGTACCTGACAAATTACTTCCGCAGTTCTTAAATTGTTATTAAAACATTTATTTCAAGTACACGTTGTAATTAACAAGACAATATTGTGAAAGGAAATACAATTACCGAGCGAATTGACCGTACGTTTAGTGGCGCACAGCTGTGAGCTTACATTCGGAAGATAGTGGAATCGAACCCCACTGTCGGCACCCCAAAAGATGGTTTTCCGTTATTTCCCATTTTCTCACAAGGAAAATGCTGGGGATGTACCTAACTTAAGGCCACCAGGTGAGTTGGAAGTGCGGTTAGGGGTGCGCAGCTGTGAGCTTGCATCCGGAAGATAGTGGGATCGACCACCACTGTCGGCAGGCGTGAAGATGGTTGTCCGTGGTTTCTGATTTTCACCATCCAAATGCTGGGGACACGGCCGCTTCCTTCCTAGTCCTATCCCTTTCCTATACCATCGTCACCATAAGACCTAGCTGTGACGGTGCGACTTAAAGCAACATCTACAAACCGAGCTCGATAGCTGGAGTTGCTTAAGTGCGGCCAGTATCCAGTATTCGGGAGATAGTGGGTTCGAACCCCACTGCCGGCAGCCCTGAAGATGGTTTTCCGTGGTTTCCCATTTTAACATCAGACAGATGCTGGGGCTGTACCTTAATTAAGGCCACGGACGCTTCCTTCCTTTTCCAAGCCCTCTCCTATCCCATAGTCGCCATAAGACCTATATGTGTCGATGCAACGTAAAGCAGCTTGCAACTTGTACAAAAATACATTTAATAATTTGGAAGTTATGATAACCGGATTGGACACAACCCAGGGGCAGGAAATATTAGGCCTATTTCCCCTATAAATCCCACCAATACGTTTAAGAATAACGGCTCTTGAATGTGTGTCTGGACAACAAGGTTGGAGTTTGCTACACTCCAGTTTTCGGTGTTAGGAAATTTCAGTAGGCCTACTCCATTTCATGAGGCAAAATTCGTCAGTGCCAAACATTCTGGAATTCCAGATGATTCTTACTCGGTGACTTAGTTTACATCCACTTATAAAGGAAACTCACTTCGGGTTTGGGGGAGAGACCCTCGACGAGCAAAGCGAGTCACAATATAAGGATAAAATAGGGTGACTGAGATGCATATCTGTACAGACTTAGGCGCTATAAGAAGAGAAGATCTGAAGAGAATGGCAGTTAAACAAACTAGGTGGAGGTCATTCGTTTATACCTCACATTTCGTACGAGCCAACAAGAATCAAGTAAAGTGGTTATTTCTTTAAGATTTCACCGCTCAGATTATGATAGAGACAGCTGATTTGGAAAGATAAAACTCTTAAAATATATCCAGTTTTGTCGTATGCTATGTATCGCGCTGGAAAAGTGGAGGTATTCAAGTCACTCACTTGTTTAACTCGTACTTGCAGACGAAAGACTGAAGAGTATTTATCCTAGGAAGGAATTGTTTATAATATGATTAGCTATTACAAATGACAAAGTACCTGCTCCCCTGGGGGTGTAGCCTTAAAAAATCCCTATACCACGTCTATCGTAAGACGTGACTAAAGAAGTTTATTATTATTATTACTATTATTATTATTATTATTATTATTATTATTAATATTATTATTTTATTTTGCTAGTTGCTTTACGTCGCACCGACACAGATAGGTCTTACGGCGACGACGGGAGAGGAAAGGGCTAGGAGTGGGAAGGAAGCGGCCGTGGCCTTAATTAAGGTACAGCCCCAGCATTTGCCTGGTGTGAAAATGGGAAACCACGGAAAACCATCTTCAGGGCTGCCGATAGTGGGGTTCGAACCTACTATTTCCCGAATACTGGATACTGTTATTATTATTATTATTATTATTATTATTATTATTATTATTATTATTATTATTATTATTATTATTTAAGTTTCTATGGAGTGCTTATTAATAACCAGTCTCATTTCAGTGTTTACATCTTATTCGTCTGCCGGCTTGGACATCCTGCCTGTACCTCTGAAGCCCATAGATAAGTGCCTTTTTTCGCTCCTCTGGCAGAGGTATCATCCATATTCTGGGCTCAAAAAACCACTGATAGTGTTTGGACAACCGTCTAAATTCAACAGACACTGATTTTGTTTTATAAGATACTTTCTTGGAACCCTCTCAACTTTGTCACTTTGTCTTGTAAATTTCGGGATCATCTTAGTTATTATAATAGGTGCAAGTGTTAACGGAGTCAACAGCGTAGCCATGCTGAAACACCATATCAAATTAGATCTCCGAAGTTAAGCAACATTGGACTTGGTGAGAACTTGGATGAGTAGTCTACGTGCTGGTGGCTATAGGAGCGGAAAGGAACTGGCCACCCTACCGCAGGTAAACTTCTACTCATAATGCCTGACTAGTGGCCCGTGACCTAGTAGGGAGGGAGGGGTGGCGAGGAGGTTAATGACTAGGTTGCCAACGTCCAGATTTGGATACGGCATTTGGATCTGGTTTAAAGCATTAATGGCATATGAGAAGTAGCCAATACCAGTGCATGCGCACGTGCGGTTTTACTCAACTAGATAGGTGGGCATGTACAGGCGTGAATCCAACACATGAAAATATTATTAAAATCATGAACATACTATACCTACCTTGTTAGGTAGATCAGGGCCTCTCAAACGCCCAAAATCTCACGCGTGCAAATCGAGGCGCAAGAGCTCCGTGCTCTGTGCATCGGTCCCGCTCTGTTTGGCTCGGACCAACGCCTCGTCTCTGCGGTACTCGGCTAAGCTCGGCTAAGCTCGGCTCTACTCGGCGCAACTCAGCTCGGATTTGGAGCGTTACGGAGAGGGTGTGGAAGAGGGAGACAGGGGGAGCGATGAGACAGGCGTGAGGAAAGAGAGAGACAGCGCTATTGCTCCAAATCGAGGAGTGGGGTGTCTGCACTCTGGTCAACCGAGCGAAGTCGTCTTTTGCACCGTGCGCAGTGCATGCACCAGGCGCATGCACCCTGAGAGCCCCTGGTGTAGATTCTTGAATTGTTTACTCCACCTCCATTTCCATAAATGCTCGCACCTAATATAGTAACACAGAATATCGATCCAAAGAACATTAACATGTTATTTTAATTGACGATGTTATTGGTTCTACAGTATCTCGCTGAAAAATAATTCCTCATTCATGTATATCTCAACTGTGCTTGCCTGTCAATCAATCTATTACATAAAATCTTTCATGACATCCTACGTTCTCTTGTGACTAGGTCGTCGACTTGCCCTAGTCTTCTCACAGTCAAAGTCACCGAAGGATGTAATGCGTTTGGTTTAACAACCGTTCTGCAATACTTGACCTTGTTGCCTATACTCCGCGTATTATTATTATTATTAGTAAATGTGCCCGTGCTTCGCTACGGTATCCTACATTGTATACGGATATCGAAGTAAATTGCTGTACATGCAGTGAATAAGATTTTTTAAAATTCCATGTCTCTTAGCGTTATCCGAGAAACAGAATAGGGAGGTCCACATACGCTGTTTCCAGTGTAACGTGCGAGTTGTGGAGTTGTGATGATAACGGCAGATCAACTTGCCTAATAAAATTCACAATCGAGTTGGGAATTTTCATTATAATGACAGGCCCTATTGCCTATTGCGCAGTCACAATCTATCTGAGGAGTTTTCTTTGCAATGGCAGGCCCCATTTCCTACTTCCAGACATATAACAGTTGAGAAATTGTATTATAATGGCAGGCACCTTCCCTACTACCAAACCAAACAACCAAACCCCATGGCGCAACAGCCCCGAAGGGTCATGGCCTACCAAACGACAGATGCTCACCCCGAAGGCCTGCAGACTACGAGGTGTCGTGTACGGCGTGTACGACGGATCCTCTCGGCCGTCATTCTTGGATTTCTAGACCGGGGCTGCCATCTCATTGTCAGATAGCTCCTCAATTGTAATCACGTAGGCTGAGTGGACCTCGAACCAGCCCTCAGATGCTGGTAAAAATCCCGGACCTAGCCGGGAATCGAACCCGCGGCCTCCGGGTAAGAGGCAGGCACGCTACTCCTTCACCACGACCTTCCATACTGCCAGTCAAAAGTGAGTTATGCTGTTATTATAATCACAGGACCATTCTCCTAACGCCAGCTTGCTTACTGCCAGTCACACCGAATTGGTGAGTTCCCATTATAACAGCAGGCCAATACGCTACATTTTAGCTGGGTATATTTCTTTATAATGGCGGTCACGCTTACCTACTGCCAAACACAATTGGTTAAAGGAGTTTTGAAAAAACGTCCATTCTCCCTAGCCTTCTGCCAGTCAAATCGAGAAGGAAATTATTCATTACAATGGTACACAGGAGTAGGAGAAAGACCCGATTTCTACTGCCAGTCAAAGTCGATGTGGGGAGTACTGATTACAATAGTAAACACCCTCCTACTGACGGTCATTATCGATTTGTAAAGAATTAATTACAATGGCACACACACCCTTTCTAGATCGCTACAATTGGACTTCAATGAATAAATATAGATCGGCATCAGAAAGTATATGCATGTTTACCTCCATTTAGAATTTAACTCCTGCTGAACGGTACATCATATCAACAACCGGATTGTACGATAAGACGCCACGTTTAGCGGTCTAAGTGGCTGGTCCTATGATATTTTCTCGTACCTCATCTATTTATGGGTAAGATTGAGTTAGAAACGATGAATAGGCTGAAATATGGTACGGTTTTCCCACAGTGTATTACTTTTCGGATACTTATACGACAGCTACAAACATAGAATTTGGCTTACATATAGCTACTGGGTAGGCCAAGGTTCGAGTAGAATTTCATGATCCCATCTTTCCCATAAGTGATTCGAACTATCAATTATACGTATAAAAAGTGCTAAATTTTCGCACAAACCAGAAATAGCGCCAAATTTCACTTATAAGGGGTAGAGATACGGCAAAAAGTCATAGGACCAAAGTTTTAGATCACTCCAAATTGAACCGAGATTGTGCCATCCGTTTTGTGATGCTACTTACCGTTTAGCCACCAAATACCTCGAACGAAAGTCTGAACCGTCATTAAAATTGCCTACATATTTTGATATTTTTCGGGGGTTAAAATGAAAATTTTTGAACACGTCGTAATTTTTCCGTCGGTTACAGGCTAAACGCTAAAATTTTGCCAAATTTCAATTTTCTAGCTCGTCTGGCAGATTTTGATGCCATCTTGATTTGAGGGAGTGGTTAAAAATTAGGACTTTCAGGAGACTTTTAAGCCAATGAAACTTATATGTTATCGTTTTGGATAAATATATCCGACTGCGTTCTTATGCTGAGCTCCAAATTTGAGACTCCCAGCGAGGCCTCCTCAGGGTATTTTGAGAATTTTCGATGTTTCTAGGTATCCTGAAGTCATCAGCTTCTCTGGTACCAAGTGTTTAGTTTCTAGGATACCTGTAAGTGCCTTATTAGTTCACGTGTATTTTCATTTTTATACCTTAATTTATATATATACAGTACCGTATATACAGATCGTTCCAAACCGACTTCCATTTATTAATATAGATTATATTTCACCCCTTCACTAGGGGTTCTAGGAGAGTCTTGCCCCAACAGTACTTTTTCCAGATAGCATGTACTTGTACTTTACAAAAATTCCGGAGTGTCACTATTCATCTCAGTGACCCCGAAATATATTAATTCGACACTATTTTCTATTATTTTTATGTTTCACAGCCCCCTCACTCCTCACCCCAAAGGGGGCTGAAGGCGGACTTTAAAAATTCCGGTATGTTACTATTTATCTCAGCGACCCGGGTAATCAATGGATTCGACACTTTTTTCGATTACTTTTATATATCACTCAACGCTCTCCCCTCACCCCAAAGGGGACTGATGTTGGACTTAAAAAATTCCGGAGTGTCACTGTTCATCTCAGCGACTCCGAAATCTATCAATTCGACATTATTTTCGATTATTTTAATATTTCACAGCCCCTCACTCCTCACCCCAAAGGGGGCTGAAGTTGGACTTTACCTATAAAAAAAATCCGGCATGTTACTATTCATCTCATCAACCCAGAAATCAATGGATTCGACACTATTTTCGATTATTTTTATATTTCACAGCCCCCCCCCCCACTCCTCACCCCAATGGGGGCTGAAGTTGGACTTTACCTAAAAAATTCGGTGTGTTACTATTCATCTCAGCGACCCAGAAATCAATGGATTCGACAATATATTATATTATTATCATTATTATATATCACTTCTCCCTCGCACCCCACCGCTCAGGAGGCTGACTTGGACTTTAAAGAATCCGGAGTGTCACTATTCATCTCAGTGAACCCAAAAACTATGTATTTTCCATTAATGTTATACGTAATCCCCCCGAACCCCCACCCCTATGGGTGCTAGTGATGGCTTGCCCCCACAGAGTGCTCGGCTCCAGATATTAGGTCATAAGTGTACCAAGTTTCGTTGATTTTTCTCCAGTGGTTTAGGAGGAGATGTGTCATTTACATACAAACATACATAGGCACTGTACATATATTCATACATTCATATATATATATATATATATATATATAAGAAAACATCTTATTCCGCGCTACGAACTTGTGTCTAATTGCGTCCTTGCGCCCTTGCGCATGTGCGAACCAAAACGTTAACGGAAAAACGAAAAGTTAATGAAAAGTTTCATTCACAAAAGTTAAAGAAATTATGTTTATCAAAGGGGCTCGAAAAGTTAATGAACACGCTATTTTGTTTGTTAACATCCAAAAATGTTCATGAACATTATTTGTTAGCAAAGTTAACGAAAAATCTTAGTGTGGACGCACCTTTACACAATAGTATATTGTTTCCTGATAGTAAGTCATATGTGTACCAATGTTGGATGGCAGCTATGCCCAAACGTACATGCATAATCTCGCTGCTGTATAATCCTGGAGCTGACGTTGCCATTGTTACAGCACTTTATATCTTTATACAATTCCTATATCAGGAGTAGTGTGGTACCAATATCTCAATAATGGTTGGTTTTAGAACCTTAAAACACGGTTTTTGGGCCCGTAGGGCTAACTGAGTATAGTTCTTTGCGTCAAGGGGCTTAAAATGAGCTTTGTCTCGTCCTTGTGCGACAAATTCGATATTTCGCCCATATTAGCCCATTATTTTTATATCTCCCCTCTCCCCCGTCGACTCTACTTCGAATTGTTTTGAAAATAAAATATAGCCTATAGCACTCAGGAATAATGTATCTTTCTATTAGTCAAAGAATTTTTAGAATCGGTCCAGTAGTTTCTGAGATTAGCCTCCAGATATATACAAATTCACAAAATTTGTACTCTCTCTTTATTATTATTATTATTATTATTATTATTATTATTATTATTATTATTATTATTATTATTATTATTATACCACTTCTCCCACATCTGTGTCACACAATTGTATTTGGCCTTATTTTAATGCCGGACGCCCTATGTGCCGCAAACCCTATATGGAGGGATATAATCACTGTTGCGTGTTACTTTGGTGGTTTTTAGTGTGGTGTGTTGTGTGAATATGAAGAGGAGAGTGTTGGGACATACACAAATACCCAGTTCCCCAGCCGGAAGAATTAATCAGATGCGAATAAAATCCCTGACCCGGCCGGGAATTATACTCTGGACCCTCTGAACCGAAGGTCCCAGTACTGTACGGGACTTACTTACCAGGGAAACCTGTAAATAACAAGTAATACACTATGTCTGCTTAATCCAACCACTGGTTACTTTCGAGCGTAGAAATGCCAGAGAAATTTTCCATTGAAATAAACCGATGCTCACTATTCCGAGAACATATCACCCGGGATAAATGTGACAATGTTTCTGTCACAGGAATCATTAATGTGAGAGAGTAAGGTTGGAAAAGATATATTTTGTTTATAGGTGCTCCGCTACATATTTTTATGTTTCGTTCGTGATGAAGTTTTTACGACTGCTGGTAACGTAATGCACCTGTGACTCTGGCTACCCGCCGTATACACTCCTACAAATCGTTGGTCCATTATTTCACTTCGTATTGAGGCAGAATGTAAATTCATAGAATAGTATTCAATTGTTTTAGATGTTCCATCTCTCAGCATACGATTACAGGAATACGGTTTTCTGGTTAATATTTGAATGTCACACTTTCCTCCCTTCTTCTCACTTATTACCGTAAATGAAAATCCACCGGGCGAGTTGGCCGTGCGGTTAGAGGCGTGCGGCTGTGAGCTTGCATCCGGGAGATGATGGGTTCGAATCCCACTGTCGGCAGCACTGAAGATGGTTTTCCGTGGTTTCCCATTTTCACACCAGGCGAAGCTGGGGCTGTACCTTAATTAAGGCCACGGCCGCTTCCTTCCAACTCCTAGACCTTCCCTATCCCATCGTCGCCATAAGACCTATCTGTGTCGGTGCGACGTAAAGCAACTAGCAAAACAAAAAATGAAAATCCCACCGCTAAGGTAAATAAGTGCAATTTCTCTATTGATGATATTTTACCCCTGTAGAATTTGTTCTTCTTCTCCTAGTGCTTTATCCGTTCCATATTATGGAGATTTCAGATTTGATAGTAACATTTCGGAACAATTCTGTTGAAGATATTTGGTACCAGTCCCTAAAGTTCTTTTCAGGAGGTCCGTCAGTATCCTCTGCGTCTCTTCCTGAAGATATTCTCTGGCATGACGAGCTGGAGTATTTAGTATATTATTTCATTCCCCATTATATGCCTGAAGTATTCTAGCCTCTTTGCTTGACGGTATTCAGCAGCTCCTTCTTTTTATTTGTTTTGTTCAATATGTTTTGTATAGTCACACGGTCAGTCCATGGTATTCTAAGTAACCGCCTATAAATCCACATTCTAAAGGCCTCAATTGGTTTCTCAGACGCTTTGGTCAAAACTCGTAGACTTTTCCTATTCTGGATTTCATATCAATTATTAGATCCTGATAACAGAGCAAATGCCTTAATTCCGTAAAGATGGATCTTGTTTTTCCTATTTTCACCCTGATCTCCTTCTTTTGGTCCCAAGTTTTCATTTAGATCACCTCCTATTGTGCTGTACGCCTAAAGCTACGATCCAATGTGAGAAAATGTTCTTTGTTCTCATGGCTATGCAGAATGTCTAGAAAGTCGTTCAGTTTTCAGTAAAAGGAATTAGATTAAGATTAGTTTAGAATAGATTTAAGTTAGGCTAGCTAACATTAAGTAATAATTATTTGTAAGCTCTCTCAGGATGAAAATCCTGTAGCAAGCAATAAATTAAATTACAATGTTATATAATGCATATAGGCATATCAAATACATTTAAAATCAGAACCAGTTGAGGTTAAAAAAGAATCGAGGCACCAGTTATTTATAAGAAGACGGGATCGGGACCGGAAACTGGAATACCGTCGGACGGAAGAGGGTCGCATTAGGGGAATCGGAAATTCCTAAGCCCAGAGAGAGGTTTAGTGTAGCTATTAAAACAAGAGGCGACAATGGGTTCCCAATACTCATTTAATACAAAGACCGTTACTTGAGACAATAGGCATGTTTCGAAGAGAGCTTGAAATAACAACAGCCGGGTTGAGTGGCTCAGACGGTTGACCCCAACTTGGCAGGTTCGATCCTGGCTCAGTCTGGTGGTATTTGAAGGTGATCAAATACGTCAGCCTCGTGTCGGTAGATTTACTGGCACGTAAAAGAACTCCTGCGGGACTAAATTCCGGCACCTCGACATCTCCGAAAACCTTAAAAGAGTAGTTAGTGGGACGTAAAGCAAATAGCATTATTATTATTATTATTAATAACAACATAAAGGAAAAGGGTGATACGGAGGAAAACTAAGAACAAACTGTAAATAAAATTACGGCCCGAGCGATATGGAAATTTAACTATGATATTTCATTGGTCAGTCAGTTGTGTATTTTTCCGTGATTCTAGAAAACAGAAAACAGACGCCAGGATTACCCATACCGATGGGTTAAGCATCATCAAATAATTTCAAATGTGATTGGTTCAGAAAGAATATTAGGTCCCGATCGAGGATCAGACTTGTTGAAAATTGTTTGTATATAAATAGCTCGACAAGACAATATCACTCTTATTATAGTGTGAAGTTCCTTAAGGCGCCTACCCTTATTCTGTTATATATTAATTCTGATATAATCAGGATAGTATTATCGTTCTGTTATATACATTCTAGCCTAAAGTTTCTTAAGGCGACGGTAGAATAGACATTATTTTATTAACATTCACGCCTCAGTTATCGATGTCAAGATATTTATAAGTATTCGGACTGTATATATATTCGCACCGACACAGATAGGTCTTATGGCGACGACGGGATAGGAAAGGTCTAGGAGTTGGAAGGAAGCGGCCGTGGCCTTAATTGAGGTACAACTCCAGCATTTGCCTATTGTGCAAATGGGAAACGACGGAAAATCATCTTCAGGGCTGCCGACAGTGGAATTCTAACCCGCTATCTCCCGGATGCAAGCTTACAGCCACGCGCCCCTAACCGCACGGCCAACACGCCCGGTTGTACATAATTGAGCTGTCTTAGTACGTTTATAAGTGAATCAGACTATGCACTGACTGTTCAGGATATATTATGTATTCTCATCTACCGCGTCGGTTTAGTGCTTATATTTTGTGAAATTATAAGACTTGTAAATGTATCTTGATGAATTCCCAGATTCGCGAAATATTAACTATATATATATATATATATTCAAGTTGTTCATGGGTGTGATGGTACGTTGTACACACAGCAGAGAGAAGATCGAACAGTTGCTGCTTGCACGTGGTTAGCAATAATGGGTGGAACTAGTAACCCGAGCAGCAGAATGAAACAAGTGCCATTGATAGCTGTTCCCCAGGACAGCGATGCCGTCGAGGATTAGAAGGATGGGACCACACAGTCCTTAGGTCGATTACAGTTGCAGTAAGATGAGTATTGATGCAAGTGTAATGGACTAGTATAACTTGGAAAATATTCTCTAGCCCATGGGTAAATAATGAAAATATCGAGCTCGGTACATTAGTATTATTATTATTATTATTATTATTATTATTATTATTATTATTATTATTATTATTATTATTATTATTATTATTATTGTTACCGAGTTTTTGCGGTAGTTAGAGGTGAAAGAAGGTGCGGGTCTCAAGCTACGAAATTAGAGTTCATGTAAAATTAACAAGGTTATATTTTCTTTTCAAAATAAGGAAATAACAAGCATGGCAGGTACAGAGTAGCAAGTCAACAAAATGTAGTTACACAATTTACTGGATTTGGGCTTCGCGCCCCGATTTCACAATGCTTGGGCAATCAGCCCAACCTTACTTCAAAATAAGTTTTAACAGAGGGGCAGAAAACCCCATTCATGCTCAGGAGCACTTGCTCCAAATTACACAGAAAAGCCTCCTCGAGGCATACAACACTCAATTTTCAAGAAAGAGCTACTCGCTCTCAAACCTTAAGCCTCTGAAAGGCCACACCAAACTCCACCTTCAAGTTGTCCTCTCAGGACATAGACACAGGGGTAAAATACCCAACCTACTGAGGTCTATTAAGTGAGAAAAGATTAATTACATGACCTCTAAAATAACAATTTGAGAGGAGGCGAACTTGCGCTCCTAATACTCTTTGTTTAAAACCTACTTGGCACTAGGCCGTTAATACAAGGGCTAATCTCATACTAAAGAGGTGACTTAAGAAAGAAACAATTTACATTACGTTAAAGAAGAATAGGTTGAGAAAAATAAGTTCACCTCAAAACAATATGAGTGGGAGCTCGAGAGGGTTAAGCACTCTCTATCCCGATATGTAGTTTAAAGATAAAATAGATACCAAAGGTCTTTACATTTTAAGGAAGGTTACATTATGGAAAAACTTCGGACCCGCCCCGAGAGTTAAACTGCTGAGCAAGCAAGGAAAGAAGTTATTAATTACCTTGTTGTTGACCGCTGCCGAAGAAAGAGGCGCTACCCGCCCTTTGCTATGTACTTTACACACTGAGAGATGGTACAGAAGTGGCGCAGAGACCCTAAAATCAGCAGTTTATATACTCTCGCGGAAAGTTCGAGGCGTTTTAGGGAAGAAAACACCCGCCCACAATCACTTTATTGGGTAGGGTACAGCAACATATTCAAGTTGGGGGAAGATACATCAGATTGGTCAGAAATTAATTAAAGAAATTCGGGATTGGCTAAATACAAAACAAGGGGAAAGAAAGGGTTAATATTGCCAACTTAAACAATGACTGAAAGAAATTTAGCAAAGAACAAAATTTTGAAATTAAATTTTCTCCAAAGAAAACAGTTCTTTCACTCCGCACTAGGGTGCACTATTGTTGATCTTCAGTAGTGTCCTCTAGAAGAGAAAGTTCACACTTCTTACTATAAGAAAAACAAAAATACGTCGAAAATGACACAGTTCAAAAACTCCAAAATTTCCAGGTAGTGACATCTTCTGAGAAAGTAGAAAATTAGTACCGTAGATAAAGTTCAGACTTCCTCCAGCAGAGGAGTTTCAACTGGCGCAAATTTTAAATTAGCGGCGTGGAGGTGTACCGCCCGGTACAGACCTCCCCCCCCCCCAAAAGTTCCTCCAGGGGTGACACATGAAATTTGTTTGAAAACAAGGTCCAAGTTATGATGTGGATATGAAGATTGATTGCAGAAGCATTTATCGAAATGGATGAAATTTAGTTTGATTCAGTTTCAAAAATTCTTGTAGTAACAGCGGAAGTACTGTTTTATGTTTGTAGAAGGTTGAATTGAGAAGGAAAACTTTAGTTTTAAAGTTGAGGAAAAAATTTTCTAAGTCCACCAGATATTGTTGAATTCTCAGGTGTAGTAATTGCTGATGGTAATTGTCAATGTAGTTAATTAAATTGGATGGCCAGACCGGCCGCTGCAGCTTGTGTCCAGAGGAGGCCGCTCGGACCCCTCAAGTACCCTGAGATACCGCTCGCCCGCACTATGAGAGGAGTAGAGGTGTTGAAGCACGCCGCGCCCGCGGTGAACATATACAGGATGCGGCCCAGTAGCAGGTCGTGCGCCGCACATCAGCCTTGGCCGGGAGGAGGGCTCCGGCTCGCCGTGCACATGTCGTCCTCGCTGGGGAAGAGGGGGCCCTTCCTCTATCCCAGTCGCAGCACGGCGCCGCGCGGCTGCGGGGGCACTGAAACATTAAAGCTAGGCGGCAGAATTGTTGGACCATCATCATTTTTTGAGGGCACAGGCTTTGTGGAGAGGTTGAGGGGCCAGCGGCGTGCAGAAATTCATTTCCGATGCGAGCCACTGTGTGTAGTGGAGCAGGAGACGGGAGCATGGTAATGGCCGTGGCAAGGATAGGATGGCAGTTTAACCGTGCGGGGAAGGTTTACAAAAACTTACATATGAAACAAAATATTATAGAAGGGGCAGAAAGCCTTAAAAGTGAAACTCAAAAAAAATATAACCTTCATATTCCTTTCACGATTATATGAAGCAAGTTAACCCAGAAATTACACCGGTTTCACCTGTGACAGGTGAACCCTAAATATCCTCTCGGTGGCTGGATTGCTTAATAACAACGTAACCGGCGTAAGGAAATCGAGAATGACACACGGCCCATGGAATCTGGGGGCAAGCTTGCCCGCGGGAACAAAATTCTTGACCATTACTTGGTCACCTACGTTCAAAGGGGTGGGTCTCCGTCCACGATCATACCTTTCCCTAACCTTTTCATGAGACACTGTGAGATTGGCTTTAGCCTTCTTCCAAAGATCTTTAATGTTGTCCGGATCTATTGTCTCAGGTAGAATGTCACTCAGGGACCAGAGGTTAGAGAGCGGCGTGTTGGGAACAAACTTGAACATCAAAGAGGCTGGAGTAAATTTATGTGATTCATGAACCGCCGAATTCAAAGCAAAAGCTAACCAATGCAGGGACGTGTCCCACCTGGAATGATCTTCATGATGATAGGCAATAAGCGCGGACCTGAGATTACGGTTAACCCGTTCAGCCAGAGATGGTTGAGGGTAATAAGCAGAAGTAGTTACATGAGAGATGGACAAGTCAAAACAGAATTTACGAAAAAGATATGATGTGAACGCCTTAGCATTATCAGACACAATATATTGGCACGGACCCAAAGAAGCAAAAATAGAATTTAGGCAAGTAATGGTGGACTGAGCGGTAACCAGCTTAGTCGGAAATAACCAGGAAAATCCTGTAAAACCATCTACGCATACAAACATGAACTTGTTGGCATTTCCCTTTGACTGGGGGAAGGGTCCTACATAATCAATATACAGGCGTTCCATGGGGCGCGACGCTTGATGCGAAGACAAAAGGCCTACCTTGGTGGACATGGTTGGTTTACTAAGCAAACAAGGTTTACAAGCTTTTACTAGTTCACGGATTTCACCGTCCATACCCTTCCAGATGAACCTTTCACGAATCTTTTCACGAGTTTTGAGATTCCAAGATGCCCCCCTAATGGGGTCTCATGATAGTATTTGAAGATCATAGGCACAAGAACAGCTGGAACGACAACCTTCATCATCTTATCATGCCTCGAAGGGCAACATAGAACACCATTCCTCAGAACATAAGGGACAACATGTTCCCCAGAAGAAAGGGTTTCCATTATCGGAGCCAGCGTCGGATCTTCACGTTGGTATTTCTCGATATCCCTAAAGAGCATGGGAGCATCTGTTAAGATGGCATTAACATCAGATAGCATGGACTCGGGAGGATATGAACTATCGACCGGTTCATGGTTCTCAACGTCGTTGGAAAACATTCGGCTGAGTCCATCAGCAACAACATTTTCGGTACCTCGGATATGCCTAACATCGAATTGGAAGGCAGAAATACGGATGGCCCAACGGGCTATACGACCAGTACGACGCGGCCTACCTAAGACCCAGCTTAAGGCTTGATTATCTGTCTCCAGGTCGAATTTGACATGTTCCAGATAGAGACGGAACTTTTCTAAGGCAAATAAAACTGCCAAACCTTCGAGCTCATAGATGGAATACTTGGCTTCTTGAGACGACAAGGTCCTAGATGCATAGGCGATGGGTCGCCTCCCTAGTTCAGTCTCTTGAAGAAGGACTGCAGCTACTGCTGACGACGACGCGTCGGTTTGGACGATGAATTTCTTAGAGAAATCAGGCATAGCAAGGACAGGGGCATTACAGAGAGCTAATTTAAGATCTTCAAAAGCGGCTTGTTGAGAAGGTCCCCACTCGAATTTGATGCCTTTCCTACGAAGAAGGTTCAAGGGCGCCGCTCTATTAGCGAAGTTAGGAATAAACTTCCTGAAGAAATTCACCATACCAATGAACCTGGCGATACCTTTGATGTCCTTGGGAGGTTTAAAATCACGGATGGCCTGTGTTCTAGAATGATCGACTGCAACACCATCAGGTGACACAATATGCCCTAGGAATGACATAGAGGGCTTAGCAAAGGCAACCTTGGACAACTTGACAGTTAACCCAGCCTTACGAAGGCGATTGAGAACTTCTCGCAGATGATCTAGATGTTCTTCAAAGGTCTCCGAAAATACGACGACATCATCCAAGTAGTGATACAAATACTCAAATTTGATGTCGGAGAAGACCCTATCTAGCAGCCTAGTGAGTACAGCTGCTCCCGTGGGGAGCTCGAAAGGCACGCAGTTGTATTCGTATAAATTCCAGTCCGTGGCAAACGCTGTAAGATGTTTAGACTCTTCCGCAAGGGGAATTTGATTGTAGGCTTGATTCAAATCCAAGATGGTGAAGAACTTGGCCTTACGGAACCATGAAAAACAAGAATGAAGGTCGGGAAGGGGCACAGATTGTAACACCACCTTCCGATTGAGAGCCCTATAATCAATGACAGGCCTGAAGCCCCCTTGGGGTTTCGGGACTAGAAAAATAGGTGACGAATACGCCGACTTAGAGGGCCTAATAATACCATCCTTCAACATCTGATCGATGATTTCTTTCAGAGCCTTCATTTTAGGTGGAGATAGCCTATAAGGTGGAAAACGGACAGGAATCGAATCCGTGACCTCAATTTTGTATTCGATAAGGTCAGTAACACCAAGAGTATCAGAGAACACCTCTGGAAACGACTGACACAACTTACGAATACTATCAGCCTGCTCCTCAGGTAGATGTCTAAGGTCTAACAACATCTCATCCTGCGTAGGCGAAATAGATGAACATGGTACAGAATTACATTTCAATAATGGGATTTTACAATTAAACGCAAATTTGAAAGAGGACGACCTACTCTGGAGATCGAGCACAAGACCAGTGTAGGAAATGAAGTCAGCTCCCAATAGGATGGGGCAAGACACGTGCTTAGCCACAAACAGTTTGATTTTCCATGTAAATTTCAAAATACGAATTTTGACCTGTAAAGAACCTAGAATTTCTAATGGGGATGAATTAGCCGAAACATATTGAACAGGAGATGAGTCATAGTCAGGTAGTTTACAAACAGATTTCAATTTTGCATACCATTCGGCCGAAAGAATAGAACAAACACTGCCTGAATCTAATAGAGCTGTTATAGGTTCGTTATTTACCTCAATTTTGAGAAAGGGGACCGGTGCGGGGGTATCCGCCGCAAACCTAAGACACTCTTTGGGGCATTCAAAAGATGAATTTGACGACTGAACGTTCCCTGAATTTACGACCTTTTTGCCAGGGGCTGAGTGTTGGGAAGCAGAATTAGTCGACTCAGCCGAAGCCGCTAGTCACTTGGTATTATTGGCATTGGTGGGATTTGCACCAGAGGTTGAGCAGGAGGGGGTGCTATTCGAATTGGGACAATTCTTGGCGATATGTGAGAAAGCCCCACATTTAAAACAGCCTTGTGATGAGCCAGCTCCATTATTTGCCCTACTAGCTTTGATCAATGGACACTTATTGCGAAGGTGGTCAGGCGACCCGCAAGCATAACATTTACGGGGTGTGACTGGTCGGCGAGGTGGAGGCCGAGGATTACCAAAAGAAGGAGGGGGTTCTTTCGCGACACGCAAAGAATCGGCGTATCTAACTCCTTCCGCTGAGACGGCCAATGCTTCAAGTTCAGAGAAGGTTTGCGGACACGCTTCGAAACACAAATATGACCTATAGGATGGTGAAATTCCTTCTACAATAGCCTGTACAATTTCATCTTCAGGAAAATGAAGTGCAAACACCCTAGTATAGAATTTAATATCTTGGATGAAGTCTGCTAAGTTTTCATCCAAACGCTGTACACGATAATAGTACTTCTGAATAAGGGAGGACCTGGCCCTAGCCGGGATGAAGTTAGCTAGCAAGTGGGCGTGGAAATCCTCAATAGATGATTGCTCGGCAATGGCTCTTACTATTTTGTCTGAGAGAATGCCAATTGCATAAGGATAGATGATTTGCAAAATCTGACATGGGAAAAGAGAAAACACAAGGGCATGATCCTGAAATTCAACTAAAAATCTTAAAAATGAAATTACTTCACTGGTGGTATTAACGGAAAACTTAGAGATACCTCTGAGCAACATTGCCAATGGATGAGGCAAGCTGCTAAACCCGGGTGACATAGTAGGTAAAGGTTTCAGTGTCAAGGAAGTTAATTCAGAACGTATATTACTCAACGATGCACGGCGTTCAGACTCGTTGTCCAATGGGGCGGAGATAGTTTGAGCAGCAACGGTTATCCTATTGACTTCTCCCTTAGGAGGCTCTTCCTCGCTACCTACATTCATCGTGGTGGGTTGATCAATTTTGGGAGGAACTTCCCCAGTTAACAATTGAGTGACCTTGCTAGATAATTCAGAAATACTCTCAAGCAACGTACTAGCTTCCTTCCTTTAAACGTCATTCAACTTCAGAGACAACAGATCGTTAACCCTATTTGAAAAATGATATAGCCTGGCTTGCACGCGCTTAATTTGATTAGGAGAAGGATCATTTTCATCAAAAAAACTAACTACCGATGCTAGCCCAGTAGTATTCTCGGTGATCGTGGAAAGAGAGTCATCAATTTCTTTCTCTCCCAAGTTGGGGATGGAAATAGGCAAATCAAGGGACTCTCTAAGCTTGTTGGTGTCTATCGCAACCGTGCCTCCAGATTGCACATTTCTGATAGTTAACTCATAGATCAACTCCTCCTTGCGCAAATAGTTAAGATGGAGAACATCGCGAGGGCCGGGCATGATGACAGAACAATTTTGAAACAGGAAAGATCAAAAATTCCAGCAACTGAGAAAATTGTTAGAGTTCGAATCAAAGCAATGTTTAGCCGTCAAAAGGGGCTAAATTGAGACCCATTCAACCACGCTCTGCTACCACTTGTTACGGAGATTTCCGTGGTAGTTAGAGGTGAAAGAAGGTGCGGGTGTGAACGGGTCTGAAGCTACGAAATTAGAGTTCATGTAAAATTAACAAGGTTATATTCTCTTTTCAAAATAAGGAAATAACAAGCATGGCAGGTACAGAGTGGCAAGTCAACAAAATGTAGTTACACAATTTACTGGATTTGGGCTTCGCGCCCCGATTTCACAATGCTTGGGCAATCAGCCCAACCTTACTTCAAAATAAGTTTTAACAGAGGGGCAGAAAACCCCATTCATGCTCAGGAGCACTTGCTCCAAATTACACAGAAAAGCCTCCTCGAGGCATACAACACTCAATTTTCAAGAAAGAGCTACTCGCTCTCAAACTTTAAGCCTCTGAAAGGCCACACCAAACTCCACCTTCAAGTTGTCCTCTCAGGACATAGACACAGGGGTAAAATACCCAACCTACTGAGGTCTATTAAGTGAGAAAAGATTAATTACATGACCTCTAAAATAACAATTTGAGAGGAGGCGAACTTGCGCTCCTAATACTCTTTGTTTAAAACCTACTTGGCACTAGGCCGTTAATACAAGGGCTAATCCCATACTAAAGAGGTGACTTAAGAAAGAAACAATTTACATTACGTTAAAGAAGAATAGGTTGAGAAAAATAAGTTCACCTCAAAACAATATGAGTGGGAGCTCGAGAGGGTTAAGCACTCTCTATCCCGATATGTAGTTTAAAGATAAAATAGATACCAAAGGTCTTTACATTTTAAGGAAGGTTACATTATGGAAAAACTTCGGACCCGCCCCGAGAGTTAAACTGCTGAGCAAGCAAGGAAAGAAGTTATTAATTACCTTGTTGTTGACCGCTGCCGAAGAAAGAGGCGCTACCCGCCCTTTGCTATGTACTTTACACACTGAGAGATGGTACAGAAGTGGCGCAGAGACCCTAAAATCAGCAGTTTATATACTCTCGCGGAAAGTTCGAGGCGTTTTAGGGAAGAAAACACCCGCCCACAATTACTTTATTGGGTAGGGTACAGCAACATATTCAAGTTGGGGGAAGATACATTAGATTGGTCAGAAATTAATTAAAGAAATTCGGGATTGGCTAAATACAAAACAAGGGGAAAGAAAGGGTTAATATTGCCAACTTAAACAATGACTGAAAGAAATTTAGCAAAGAACAAACTTTTGAAATTAAATTTTCTCCAAAGAAAACAGTTCTTTCACTCCGCACTAGGGTGCACTATTGTTGATCTTCAGTAGTGTCCTCTAGAAGAGAAAGTTCAGACTTCCTCCAGCAGAGGAGTTTCAACTGGCGCAAATTTTAAATTAGCGGCGTGGAGGTGTACCGCCCGGTACAATTATTATTATTATTATTATTATTATTATTATTATTATTATTATTATTAATACGGTACTTGTGAGGTGCGGTTATGAAGTTGTTTACATCTATTAGTACTATTATTATTTACTTACTTATGTACGGACGATCTTATTATTTGTGAAGTTATGTCATGTCTCCCTAGTGGTAGGTAACACTTTAAATACCTGGGAGTGGTGAAATCTTGCGAAAATATACTGAAATTTCTGAAAAGAGTACATGACTTTCAAGTTTATTAACTACTTTTGATTTTGGAGTGCTACCCTAGGTACTTGGAATGTGTATGGCTTAGATGTGTATTGTAACTGTTTAGAGTCTGGCATAAGATTTCTTACGTTTTCTTTTTTTAAGTTGTCACTACCGTGACTTCAAATTCAATCAACCTATCATCTCCCAGCTCGCACCCATAATCTTGAACCTTATGTATCTATCTGGATTGGATTCTGAACAGTGCTACGAACTGTGAGGTTCTCTTCGCAAAGGCTACTGGTGATCTGGGGCAGCTCTAACGTAGGTTGCTACATTTTATTATATCACGTGAACTTAATTGCGTGTGGGGACGGGAAAATACCAGCTTACTCTTCTAGCATGTAAATGGTACGGTTGAGCAGCGTTTACCTTTATTTTAATGTAGGCTATCTCAATTTAATTTTGTAACATGTAGGTTTCTAGGCTATCATAGGACAGAGTGTAACCACCAAGGAGGATGTCATATAATTGCTCAAGGAAGTACGAGTGCGGACCCTCACTGAGTCCAGGTTTTCTACCATTCGGTAGGGCAAAACGGAACATTGGTATTTACTAACAGGCAAACTAAATCCATTCTAAATTTCTTCACGTGGTAGCTGAAGGGATATTATTATGCTGAACATGGGCCTTGTAAGGGAAAACAGATGGGAAGATTGGAAGGGATAGACAAGGAAGAGGGAAGGAAGCGGTCTTGGCCTTAGGCACCATCCCACCATTTATCTGCAGGAGAAGTTGGAAGCTACAGAAAACCACTTCAAGGATAGCTGAGGTGGGAATCAACCCCCCTTTCTACTCAGTTGACTTTCCGAGGCTGAGTGGACCCCGTTCCAGTCCTCGTACCAGTTTTCAAATTTCATGGCAGAGCCGCGAGTCGAACCCGGCCTCCGGGGAGTGGAGGGGTGGCAGCTAATCGCACTAACCACTACACCACAGAGGCGGACTTGTAGACTTCAATTGATCATAAAACTCTTTTTGTTATACCATCACGTATAGTGAATCGGATAACAACATAATGGATTTATCAATGATTTAGGGCTTCTAAGGATGCCCTACCGGTGAGTAAATAATAATAGAATTGTATGTGTCAATTGTGTTCTACCGGTGTATTTTAACGTTCGAGAGTATAGTCACTCAAAAACAAAATGAGTACATGGTATTCTATGTTCTTCGCATTTAATATTTTAATTTTAATTATTGAAAAGAAAACCTACAACCTGTTTTCCAGTCAACGACCGGATCAAGGATGGAATGAATGAAGCCCTATCTTGCGGCGAGGATAGGAATTGTGCCAGTTGTCGAAGCCTGCAGCACTCCTCTGGGTCAACGATTAATGACTGACAGATGAAATGAAATGATAGTGGAGAGTGTTGCTGGAATGAGAAATGACAGGGAAAACTGGAGTACCCGGAGAAAAACCTGTCCCGCCACAGCTTTGTCCAGCACAAATGTCACAAGGAGTGATCGGGATTTGAACCACGGAACCCACCGGTGAGAGGCCGTCACGCTGCCGTCTGAGCCACGGAGGCTACAGTTTTAATTAATATCAATATATAATTCACATCTCACGTACAGTAGACACAAACCCTCTGCATCGAGTTCGTACAAATACAGGAATTCTTGCGATTTTTCCTTCCATATTTTAGGCAAACACCCTGACAAGTGATTGGAGATTGGGCTGCTGTTCTAAGGAGACAGTCTGGAGACAAAACTGAATTTTTCGGTCATTTCTCTGAAAGCATACAATTCTGGACACTTTTAGTTAAAAATTCAGCAAAGAACGCTGTATCTATTTTCCTTTTTCCCAAATTTCAATTATTTTAAATACTGATTTTCATTTTTGTCGTCTAACATTCCGTTTAACTTCACTAAACTTGATTTCACGCATTTCTCCTAAACCTATACTATTCTGTTTAGGTTGTTGTTTGAGTTATCAGTCCATAGACTGCTTTGATGCAGCTGTTTAGGTATCGTACTTACGTATGCTAGTGGTGGTAGTGGTGATTACTGTTTTGAGAAGAAGTACAATTGGCCAACCATCCTCTACTTATATTAGACAACACCTGCATGGAATTTTTGATCGCAGGATTATTTCAGGTATTAGGGATCTGTATATCCTAAACTTAGGTACAGAAAGTTAATTCTTTTAAATAAAATATATCTCTGAATATAAGTTGTATATAGAAAAAGCATCGCACAGGGTTTTTCAGTACTGTTTAGATCCTTCCCTGAATGGTCAGTGTGGTAGCCTTCGGTTCGGAAGGCCGCAAGTTCGATTCCCGTTCTGGTCGGGATTTTAACTTTGTCTGGTTAATTCATCTAGCTATAGCTGGACGTTTTTGTTCATCGTGACATACAACATTCACACACAGCCCATCGCACTACAAGCCACCACAAAAACATGCAGTAGTGAATACATCTCTCTACACAGGGAAGGTAACATCCCATAAAAATTGTCTAAAACCTGAGGATAAGTTCATATCTCTATACTGTACATAGCTTGAAATATTCGTTGCTGACAAATAAGCAATACGGATATAATATAATTAATGTACGCGTAGAACCGTGCCATATGTATTAAAGAAACCCTCCATGTTGAACAGATACTAGGTTGATACTGAGATATTACGATACAAGCGCTCTGCGGCCGCGGTGCATAATGGCCAGCGCTTTATTCAATGTTCGGAGGTTCAAGCCTCGCACAGGCAAAGTATTTTCATGCATTTAATTAAATTCCTTGTAAGCCGCAATAACCAGTAGTTATGTTCGACTCGTTGGCTGAACGGTCAGCGTACTGGCCTTCGGTTCAGAGGGTCTCGGGTTCGATTCCCGGCCGGGTCGGGGATTTTAACCTTAATTGGTTAATTCCAATGGCACGGGGCTGGGTGTATGTGTTGTCATCATCATCATTTCATCCTCATCACGACGCGCAGGTCGCCTACGGGAGTCAAATAGAAAGACGTGCACCTGGCGAGCCGAACCCGTCCTGGGATATCCCGGCACTAAAAGCCATACGACATTTCATTTCACCAGTAGTTATTACAATCACATATCACATTCGATACACCCTACTAATGAATGCCAGATAGCTCACAGACTGCCTATTCAGACAATATCAATTTCCTCATGTTCAAGCACGCTCAGACTCAAAGCACTTAAACCTACAGATTTCAAACTTTGCTGTATTGAAAAACAAGCATGTGTCTATTCACCACCGCATTTTTTTTTTTAGATTGTTTGAATATTTATGAATATTGTTTTCAATTGTAAAAATTGAAGTAAACATTCCAGGAATTCTTTCTCTCCTAGTGGCATATGTTGGTATCTGTGTCTGTTAGGTCATCTGCCCAGAGGCTGGTTGGATCCTCAAATAGCACCACCAACGGTTATGCGGTTATAAGGAAACCCCAAAACCAATGGCAGCACCAAAATGAGGCGTACTAGGCAAGACTAGGAGTGAGGTAGTTTGCCATTGCTTTCCTCACTGGGTCAGAAAGTACTATTTCAGCACGACTGACCCTATGAGCAGCACCTTTCATAACACTCAGATGCACCAGTCATGCTCTGAATGTCATTACTTAGCACTACCCATACCCCAACAACTTCCATACTGTCACAGCCATGGATGTTGACTGGGACTTCGGTGGAAGCTACACTTTACTCTGGCCTGTGCCAAGAGATGAATGCAAAAGTACTGTATCCATCAAGAAATGACAGCAGGCAGATGTTGGTATAATGTAATGAAAAAGGTAGCTTTGGATACAACATATCTAGTTGCATTACAAGTATTTATTTCAACTTTCTGACTTTCATAGTACTTTAATTAGGCGTAATTGAAAGCAAAAACTACAAAATCTCAGAAAATCGTTTACAATACCTAGCAGGTTTCACGTATTCAAGATAAATAGATGCGGCTGATTCACTAGGTATAGAGAGATAGCTCTGCGGGTGAGTGCTAAAGTGTCGGTCTTTGGATCCTGAGATCACAGGGGTTATGTGAATGATTGTGATCCACGAAATATCACTGTAATATTTGTCAGAAATGGAAGATAATCATTGATTTTACTCAAATAAAGTCTCAAATCGGAGGTTGATTAAGAAATACCGTCGTTACTAGCGAGAAATACGTATAGTACTTACGGGCTGTAAACAGGACTCCATTATGTCGCATTCCGCTGCTCGCGCCGTCTTTTGTTTCATTCCTTAGGTCCAGGGCTGGCACCGATGAATGAGAGTGCTATGTCTGTAAATTCTCATTATCTTTGTCCATATGTCTAGCGCGGGTATTTTGTTGAAAGAAAAATAGCATGATCCCTGGACCAAGATAAATATTTTAAAGGAAAATAGCATGATCCCTGTACCAATAAATTGTTTAATGAATCAGTTAGGGCGTAAACAGGACTCCATTATGTTGAATTCCGCTGTTCCCACCGTCTTTTGTTTCTTTCTTGAGGTCCAGGGCTGGCACCGATGAATGGGAGTGCTATGTCTGTGAATTCTCGTTATCTTTATCCATATGTCTAGAGCGGATATTTTGTTGAAAGTAAAATAGCATGATCCCTAGACCAATACATATATATATATATTTTTAAAGGAAAATAGCATGATCCCTGGACCAATAAATCGTTTAATGAATCAGTTATGGTACATGAAGTGACAGCCCTTCAAATTACATCCAATGAGAAAAATCAATAAAACGACACCAAAGAACTTCATTGAGCAAATACATCACACATGACAGTGTTAGACAAACAAAACACTTACGGAAGCGCTGCGACGTAGCAGAAATGGTAGTTGTAAGGCAGTAAAGTATGTATTCTCTAAAATAAAATATTTCGTATTATTTCTTAATCAACCTCCAATTTGAGACTTTATTTGGGTAAAAGCAATTATTATCTTCCATTTGTGACAAAAATTACAGTGATAGTTCGTGGATCACAATCATTCACGTAACCGTCACAGTTCAAACACGGCAGGGTAGTCGGATTTTTGAAGAATTGAAAAGAGTCCATTCGGCACTCTACTTCGTTCAGTTTCGGCATGTGAAATAGTCCTGGTGACGCATTCGGTTTTACTTACGTACTTATTACCTTCCAAGGTTGGATTTTCCCTCGGACTCAGTGAGGGATCCCACCTCTACCGCCTCAAGGGCAGTGTCCTGGATCGTGAGACTTTGGGTCGAGGGATGTAACTGGGGAAGAGTACCAGTACTTCGTCCTGCTATGCTGAACAGGGGCCTTGTAGGAGGATGTGAAGTTTGGAATGAAAAGGAAAGGAAGAGGAAAGGAGGCGGCCGTGGCCTTAAGTTAAGTAACTTCCCGGCATTTGGTTGGGGGAGAAATGGGAAACCACGGAAAAGCACTTCGAGGATGGCTGAGGTGACACTCGAAACCCCTTCTACTCAGTTGACCTCCCGAGACTGAGTGGACGCCGTTCCAGCTCTCAAACCACTTTTCAAATTTCGTGTCAGAGCCGAAAATCGAGCCCGGATCTCGTGGGGTAGCAGCTAATCACACTAACCACTTCACCACAGAGGCGGATCATTCGATTTTAACTCGACAAAATTAATTAATACTCAGCCACAGATCTTTCAAGAGAGATTCGTTCCTCCGTCATCTAGTAGAGTAAAATAGAACTTCAAAATTGTTACGCAGCAGCGTATATGGTGACGAATAAAAATGACTGCACATGGTAGCTGAGGTCACTCTATTATTTCTTTAACGTTCCTTTACACATATCGCATTAATGTCCTTCAGTGTTTCACTGTTATGAGAACTTCCAGATGCAATTTCCTACATATTTGAACATGGACACTGCTATTAGCAATACAATTTTAAACGAACAGTATTCTGAAGTCGGAGTGTGCATTCTTTATTTCGGGAACGTTGCAGTTAATAACAAAAATATTGCTTACAGAGTAGGAAATGTGTGATGAATGCGAGAGTAAAAACCAGATTAATGTCGACACGAAAAAAAAAAGAGAGTAATGAAGGCCGGGCGCACACCAGTAACAATGAAAGAGAAGGCTTAGTGCCCTACTGTCAGAGTCCTGGGAAATGTGGCACTCGCCACGTGCCATGCAGTCGTCGCTTTTATTATCTCGAACCTTCCAGGGTGAGTCACAGATCTCTTATCCCCTCCTCCCTTCGAACAGGAGAGGAAAAAACACAAAGGCAGAGCGAACAGAACACACGCTCTTCGATTTATTAACAGGATGAAATACCGAGGGAAAAATATAATATATAAAGCTGGGAGGGGAGATGAGGAAGTATTGAACGAGATTAAGCTGCGTCCAGTATCTTGAACATCTTATCAGCCAATTATGAAGCCATGGCAACATGTTGCTTTATGGCTCTCATAATACACTTTATTAACGCTGACTCGCTTTTTAATCAAGTGACCCATTGTTGATATCTCTATTGTATGCCCTACAAAATGAAGCAATTAATAGTCATTTTAACTGACGGCATAGGGATTTTACATATATTACCCACAGCGGTACAATAGCCCAATAATTGGTTCCTTTATTTTAATGAATAGACAACAATTGAATCTCTGTTGCATTTACAATATTCTAAATTACTGTTTATTTCACCATTCAGGCTTCAATCGGTATGGCAGGTTCATGTATGAACATAACATAAATGTTTCTTTATTGCTGTCTGATTATAGCGTTTATTTATTTATTTATTTAAAAATGGAATATGCCCTTCCACTAGTTCTGAATTATCGGGAACTGAGGAGATACTATTAATGTTTTAATTTATTGTCTCTCAAATAAACTAAGACTCTCGACGCGGTGTTATTGCTCTCCGATCCAAACCTGCAGTATGGGAGGCGAGCGCATAGTTCTTGACCTTGCAAGCAGCCTGCATGTGTTCGACCTGGCGAGCATCAGTCGCCATTCTGAATCTCAGCTGTTAACATGGTGAGACATTTATCATTGCAAGGCCGTATTTTCGTATGTAAAAGTTCTGGTTTCATTTTAATGGTCGTGTGAACAGTCATAACTCTCGCTATTGGTGTGCTGAAAATCCTAGTGGTGTTTATGAAGTCCCTCAATATGATAGGAAGATTGGTGTTTAGTGTGCTGTTAGTGCAAGACGAATAATTGGGCCTATTTTCGAGATGACAGTAAATGCAGAGAGGTACCAAGATGACATACCGACGCCTTCTTTCATCAGTTAACGGAAGAAGAAGAATCGCGTGGGTGGTTTCAACAAGATTCAGCCCCTGCTCGTACAGCAAACGATTCCTTTCTCACAATCTCGGAAGTGTTTGCAGACAGAGTGATCAGTGCTGGTCTATTTCCCCCCTCGTTCTCCAGATCTAACAGTGCTTTTACTTGAGGGGTAAGCTGAAAGAAAAAGTGTATCGAACAAATCCTCACACATTGGACGAAGGGAAAGAAAACATTACGAATTAAATCAGAAACATTACAGTTACAGAACTCCCTCGCGTCAGTCAGAATGTGATTACCTGATACACTACCTGTAAAACCCAGGAAGAACGACACTTCCAGGATCTTTTATAAGGTAAGACTATATGTACGCTTAAAGCAGGGCGGCCGCGCGCGACATAAGTTCGGCTGAGGCAGCTGCCGTAGCGCAGAGTACAAACACCGTACGTTCGGTCTTAGTTTATAAAAGGAGAGACCCTGCATATTAAATAATCCTTATTACATTCACTTTTCCTATTATTACACTAAACATTGTTATTAGATCTAAGAAATGTGTGTACCCATTTCACACATAATCAGTTTTACGGATCCCTGGATTGTAAATAGTGGTATAGATCATCGGATTACTTTGAAAATCCCAGAAAGTGTGTCTCACCAAATTTTACAGAATCAAGAAATACTATATCCCAAAAGAATATGTTGGTTATGAAATTATTAATAGTCTCAAATATTTTTAAAATTGTATTCCACACAGCGCGTTGCAGAGCTATTCGTCAGGTGGCGAATGGA
Source organism: Anabrus simplex (assembly GCF_040414725.1). Taxonomy (NCBI): domain Eukaryota; kingdom Metazoa; phylum Arthropoda; class Insecta; order Orthoptera; family Tettigoniidae; genus Anabrus; species Anabrus simplex. The sequence goes on from NC_090267.1 coordinate 177,065,242, forward strand.
TCCCCAACATATACCCAATGATGAAAATGAAAATAAATATTAGAAACAACATTAAGCCTATAGCAGCAACTGTATATTTTTAAACGGCACACACCCATAGTTCACCTAATAAAAATATAATAAATTAATAATGCACACAGCTCCTACTCTTCAATGAATTAAGTTCAATATTCCTTGAAACATTTGTGTATCAAATAGAACAACAACTGAATGTCACCATTTAACAACCTGACAATAGAGTGTACATTCGGAAACGCGTTGTGGAATACAACTTGTGACATGTAACAGTATTAATAATTTCATAACGAATTAATTCACAGTCACGGACAAGGCCTACATCAAAACATAGTTATGCTTAAAAAAGATATTGTTTTGTGCAAAAATCTGAGTAATCAGCTCACTGAACCAAGTTTCTATAATTTCCATATTTTCATGACCTTTGTAAATTTTATATTTTACTTTGTGAACCCTAATAAGACATACGTTGTTGTTTATTTGCAGTATTTCGTATGTTACATCTAAATAAAACACTGGTTTCATATTTAAAACCAATATCACTCATTACTACCATTATAATTCATACAATAACTCATCAAATCATAAAACAGACCTTTCAAGAATTAATTAGAAATAAATCTGAAACCTGTAACTCTCACAGAAATCGTCCAAGTAAGAACTACTTGTGTAACAGATTGTCATGAAATAACTAGCAGTCTTTTGGAATGAGGACTCTCCGATATTGAAAACGTTGATACCCGTCATTCAAGTTACGCTTAAAACACTATTCCCGATAATATCTAAAATATCATCCTCCATCATGCTTTCATTACGCCTGGATAGAAACAGGTAGCAAGCCTTTCTTTTTCTTTATTTTTACAAGTTGCTTTACGTCGCACCGACGCGGATAGGGCTTATGGCGACGATGGGATAGGAAAGGGCTAGGAGTAGGAAGGAAGCGGCCGTGGCCTTAATTAAGGTATAGTCCCAGCAGTAGCAAGAATGAACACAAGGTATTGAAGAAGGTAAGAATATTCTGAAGTGATAAATCGAATCGACTGTCATCTTCACAGGGCAGTGACCAGCTCCGTAGCTAAATAATTAACGTGCTGGCATTTAAAATACGGGTACGGGATTCGAATCGCGGCTGGATCGGGAATATTTACCTTCATTAGTTAATCCCTCTGGCTGGCGGACTGAGTGCTTGTGCCATATTCAGTAATAGATTTCATCGTAGTTAGTATCCCATCCTCACAAACGTGCATGACACCCAGTGGAGTAAACTGGAAAGTCTTCCACCAGGTCTCTCCAGAGGCCATGCGATATTACTACTATTATTATTATTATTATTATTATTATTATTATTATTATTATTATTATTTTATTATTATTATTATTATTATTATTAATAATAATAATATTAATATTAATTCAGGGATTTATCGTGGAAGGTAGAGGTAAGTACACGCGTGTGGTGAATGGCTGGGCAAGGGTCTACTTAGAATAACAATTTACTTTAACAAAAACTGGACATTTTATGTCTTTCCTCCCTTAAAATCCAGATAGAGTAGTTTAATGATTTAACAAGAAGCAGTTGAAAAATTACTTGAGAATATTCACATTTAACAAGGAGCTCGTAAGCTCCAACAACACATTGGACTTAGAAGTCCTTAATCAGGTATCGCTACAAGTTTAATTGGAAGAAACTCCCAGTCATTAACTTACATAATTGCTCCTAAAAGTACAACATTATAGAGTCTGAGCTCGAAATACAAACAGGCTAGCCTCAATAAAGAGTTGTGTCACTTACTACATTCTCAATAACACTAGTAACCAAGTAGGTGACCACACTTCATAGTGTTCATACACAGGTTGTCCCATGGTGGGCCTATCAATTACAATATATCACAAACAGGTGAATTACTGTTCCCCAAGGGAACCCGAAGTGTAGACACGGTTATCCGCAAAACCCTAATGAATATAAAGGGGAATATTGCTCATCCTGCTAGGCCTTAAGAAAGAAAAGAAAAAACGGTTACAGCAAAAGTAGGCACTCCTTAAAAGAACATTCGGAAAAGACGGGAACCTAAGTGGGCCAAAGGCCCTAAGACACAAAGGCTAATCCCATGATAAGAAAGGGTGACTAAAATGGGAACGTTTAAAGGCCGACACAAATTTCCAAAATTTAGTTGAAAACTTTAGTCGCCCAGCTCAAAAGTAGAAGAACAGAATACCGAGGATCACCACTCGTGCTCCCGTACATTCAATCTTTTCTCAGTAGGGAATATAAATGGCGTCCGAAGACTGCGCAGAAGGTTCTACATTTCAGCGAAAGATGAAAAGATTACATGTTATATTTTAAGGAAAACCGCAGATTTTTTTCTCGTCAGAACACACGCCGGCACTATCACATATTTAGGTAAATTCTGCAATTACCTGTTAGCACTGGATCTTCTTCAAGCCGTCCATCTCCTGCCTCCAGCCCACTCTAGCCTCCGTCAAGTCGCACTCGCAATCCCCGGACCAAATAAGACAAGATGGCCGGAAAGCGCTCTCCTTAAACAGAACCGCAGGAGAAAGTTCTAGACTATATGTGTATATATTATAATAAAAGTGCTATTTGTTCGGAGCGTCGACCCATGTGGGTCTTTTGCCCCTCCTGGCATTATATTGTATGAACCTGCGTGTAATTGGAATGGCTGTAGTGTGGAATGTTGTGTGTGAGGAAAAGAAGATTAAGGACGTCACAAACACCCAGTCCCCAGGCCAGGGATTTTAATAATTACAATTTAAAACCCTGATCCGGCCGGGAATCGAACCCGGGGCTGCCGGGTGACAGGCGAAGACAGATGAAGTAGTGACAACTTCAGCACATAAAAAATAATAACCAGTTTTAAGGTTTACTAACTACGACAAATTAAATTTCTCCGTAAATTAATTTGGGCTTAGCCCACCAGAAATCGTAAGAAAATGGATGCCAGAGCCATTGGGGGACAACACAAACATCCAGTCCCCAAGTCTGTGAATTGTTTTAGCAAAAATCTTTCTTTCTTTCTTTCTTTCTTTCTTTCTTTCTTTCTTTCTTTCTTTCTTAATCAGTTTACCTTCCAGGATTGGTTTTCACCTCGAAATCAACGAAGGATTCCACCTCTACCGCCTTAAGGGCAGTGTTCTGGAGCGTGAGACTTTTGATAGGGGGATACAACTGGCTAGGAGAAGCAGTACTTGCCTAGGTGGCATCACCTGCTATGAGGGAAGGAGGCGGTCGTGGTCTTAAGTTAGGTACCATCCCGGCATTTGCCTGGAGGAGAAGTGGGAAACCACGGAAAACCACATCGAGGATGGCTGAGCTGGGAATTGAATCCCTCTTTACTCAGTTTACCACCCGAGGCTGAGTGGACTCCGTTCCAACCCTCGTACAACTTTTCAAATTTTGTGGCAGAGCCGGGAATCGAACCCAGTACTCCGAGGGTGTCAGCTCTTCACACTAACCATTACACCACAAAGGCGGACTTTGAGCAAAAAATAATCTAAATCGTCTAATAGCATCTCAGTGTTGTTTTCGTCTGTGTTGTTTTATGTCAAACTAATGTTGCGAAGGGTCTTCCATACATTCGTTAAATCATTTTACTTTACTTTTTTACGGGCTGAGTGGTTCAGACGGTTGAAGCGTAGGTCTTCTGACTCCAATTGTGTAGATTCGATCTGGATCAGTCGGTGGTATTTGAAGGTGCTCAAATACGTCAGCCTCGTGTTGGTAGATTTACTGACACGTGAAAGAACTCCTGCGGGACTAAATAGCGGCACCTCGGCGTCTCCGAAAACCGTAAAAGTAGTTAGTGAGATGTAAAGCCAACAAAATTATTATTAATCAATTTTAAATGCCATTTGTATGTCATACCTTTGCATTCCTGGTGGTTTAATTTGCTGTATTAATCAATTCTCTGTACTTTTCGAAATTGTCTGCGGTTAGATTGCTTATATGGTAATATTTTTTAAGCTACATTTCTTTCCTTCATTTCTGCCTGTATGTCTTGCATCAGTCAAGGTGATCGTTTTCGTTTTGCTCGTGCTATCCTTACGGAATATGTCTGTTATAGAGATCTCAAAGTAGTTCGTGAAAGAGGGATCATTTATTGTCAATGTCCTGCACAGTCGCTCAAAAAAAAGAAAGCACATGGTGTTGGATAATTTCCCCATATGTACACTTCTCTCAGAAACAAATGAACGTACTTTATTTTTTTCAAAATCTTCCTCCACTCGGAGGCTGCCTAATACACAAAAACAATTCCATTCAAAAATAAAGAGTTAAGAAAATTATGTCTCAGTCTGGCGAATATGAGTGGTGTCTGAGTATCAAAAGAGAACCCCGGAGTGCTTTCAGGGTTTTTTTCTGCATGAGGGGTGACTTACACTTTGATAATAAAATAATTAAAACCCAAAAGTATTAAGTGCAATGACCTTACAATACTCCGCCCTCATTCATTTTTGAGTGACTATAGAAGGTACGTCGTGCCATGGTGTCCTAAGTGCGTCCTCAATGATCCCCTATTCCTTTTAATTTCTCGTTCGGTAGGAAATGCATTTAGGTTCATATTTGGAGCATTACAGTGAATATGTTGTTACAGCCCTCAGCACAGATTTGAAATTCCTGAACTGGCTCGGAATCGAACCCACACACCTTTTCCCTACACCGCGGGGCAGGTGAGTTCCACGCCGCTGGAACCCAACATATATTTTGTTTATTTCATAGACACATTGTACATTGACTCTGTCCTAGAGATTTCTAAACATGTTGTTTAGAATAAAGAAATAAAATTACAAAATTAAAATTTTAATTTCATACTGACTAGATACCTTATTTCAACGCTACTTTTCACGCGGTCTGTATTTTACGTCAGAACTTGAGCCCTGTTCGAGCATTTTTTCTTAATACTGTAAGGGGAAGCCAACGTACCTGTGAAATATAAAATTAGGCAATGACATGTCTATTAAATGCCAGTCACGTGGTGTAAGGCCTACCTCTTAGCTGGAAGACTTGGGTACGATTATACGCAGTTCAAAAAAATTAGGTGAACATGCATTTGAACGTATGCCATGCTCCACAAAACAGTATCTCACACCCAGGTATACTACCAGCTAAATATTTATTCTTTACCCTTGAAGTATACAAAAGAACATCGATGGATTCGCGTTCATTTTCAGAACGCAAATGGAAATGTTCAAATAGGGGCGAAAACAAAGTGGTGACGGTCCTCTAGGGTGGATTTTATCACAGTTGGTCAGCTTCAGTATGGTTTATGTCCTCCACGAGCATTTATCACAGCTTGACACCTACGTGGCATGCTCCGTATAAGTCGACAGAGGTCACGTTGTGGTATCAGGTCCCATTCTTCAATGAGAGCCTTTTCGAGGTCTTGGAGAGTCTGTGGTGGAAGAGGACGCCCACGAACACTTCAGACAAGCCTAACCCACACTGCTCGATGGGATTAAGGTCGGAACTTACTGCTGGCCATTCCATCTCTTGAATGTCCAGTTCTAGCAAGACAGCTCTGGTGATACATGAGCCCTGGCATTGTCGTGCATGAGTACGAATTCAGGGCCAACACCGTTTACAGCAATCAACACAAGTTGTAGCAGTATCTGCTTGATGTGCCCCGCAGCGGTAAGATTAACACGGACGACGACAAGATCCGTACGGCCATCAATACTGATGCCACCCCACAGCATCACAGAACCTTGTCCGGATCGATCGTTTTCCTGGACAACATTTGCATATACTGCTCACCACGGCGTCTCCATACACGTTGACGTTCATCATGCTGTATCAGGGGAAATCTGGAATCGTCTGTGAACAACACAGTTCTCCAATGGCGAAGTTCCCAGTTGACGTGGGTACGGGCAAACAAAAGGCGAGCTGCGGGATGTTGTTGCGTTAAACGGGGCACTCGAACAGAACGTCTGGGTCGTAACGACACTTCTCCTAACCTGTTCCTTACTGTCTGGTCACACATTGTTACTCCAGTGACCTTCCTGAGGTCTTGTTGCAGTTCTCTGACAGTTGCTGAACGACGCCGCAACCCGCAACGCACGGATGATAAGGTATCGGTCATCCTGTGAGGTTGTCGTGCGTCCACGACCTTGTCCAATCCTCCTTGTGAAGTGGCCTCTCTCACTGTAGCGATTCCACAAGCGTTGATTAACTGACGGAGAGACATTGAGATCCACAGCAACACTACAAAAAGTCCATCCTTCCTGGATCAAAGTGTCGGTCCTTGCGACTTGCACCGCGTTAATATGTTTCATGGGATGTGCTGGTTCACGTACAACGTGCTCAAATGACCGCAGTAGTCTGTAACCTCACAACGACACGCGGACGCACCGCTATTCACTTTGGTTTTAGGGGTCACCTGACACTTTAATGTATGGCTACGCCTACAGATGGAGTATAACTTCGATTTGACATACCCTAAGTAGCTAAGGTCTCAAGGTATGTTGTACGACCATTGGAGCCCTATCTACCAAATTAACGTTTACATACTAGACGTTACAAAACATGTTCCCCTTAATTTTTTTGAACTCTGTATATCAGCCAGTCTGGAGATTTTAAATCTTGCCTGAGGTTAGGAACGTGCTTCACCTAGCCTCATGAGACCATCTGAGAACCTCCACGACAGGAGAGGCAGCGGAACCAGTCTCAGAAGATAATTTATACAGCTGAGGGTGTGGAACACCAGGCTTGGCCTGTATTCGTCAAGGAATATATCTTCCTTAAACATCAATGAGTATGTGGATCCAATTCCCTCTTCCGTGCTTGGTAAACGAATAAAGGAAATACATGGTTCGATTCACTGCACATGTGTGCTTGCATTCGGTCTATGGCGGGTTCGATCCTCACTGTTGGCACCCTGAAGGTGGTTTTCCGACCGCTTCCCATTTTCACACCTGGAAAATGTTGGCCATGCCCGGTATCTTTCTAATCCAAACACTTTCCCATTCTTGTACTGAGTGTTATTGTGACGACTAACAAACATTTAGACGGAAGTAAAAGGAAACGAAATCAGATATCCCTGTTTATTACTCTACATCATCTAATGAAATATCTAGAACGTGTAAGATGAAGCTTCCCGGGAGCAATTTCCTGAGCTGAAGATATTTCGGCAAGGTGTATCCTTTCAGAAATGGAGTTTCTCTCTCCCTTATTTCTTGACTCTAAGGTAGTAAATGTTCATTATCGTCACATTCCAGTTACCTCTTCATTTTAACCTCTTTCGCTGGAATGCTTGGTATTTCTCCATGAGAATCTACCAAATAGCTGTCTCCATTCTACATCATTTAACCTGACATAATTTAACCTGACGAAAGAAATCCAGAAGGTAATTAACCAAAGGTGAAATTGGATTTGTTTTTCCTTTTACAATTTGTTTTATGTCGCACCGACACAGACAGATCTCATGGCGACGACGGGATTAGGAAGGCCTACGAGTGGGAAGGAAGCGGCCGTGACCTTAATTAAGGTACAGCTCCGGCACGTTCCTGGTGTGAATATGGAAAACCACGGAAAAGCATAATCAGGGCTGCCGACATTGGGTTCGAACCCTCTATCTCCCGGATGCAAGCTCACAGCTGCGCGCCCCTAACCGTACGGCAAAATCGCCCGGTAAAATTGGAATTAGATTACCGTCTGTGCTTAATGCATCGTCGTGCGTTTCTCTCGTAATCCTAAACCGATTAATAACAAACACACAACAAGCGAGTTGGCTGCGTGGTACGCTGTGTAGCTGTTAACATGCATTCGGGATATAGTAGATTAGTACTGTAGATTCGAGGCCCACCATCGGCAGGCCTGGACATGGTTTTCCGTGCTTTCCCAATATCACGGCAGGAAAATACTGCAGCAGTACTGTACCTGTCGTCCTACCTTCTCGAAACCCTATCTCAAATGGTGCGACGTCAAAACAGTAGCAAGGAACGAACGAATACATACACAATATTAATGCAGATCATTATTATTATTTCGTTTTCCTTCTTTCTTTCTTTCTTTCTTTCTTTCTTTCTTTCTTTCTTTCTTTCTTAATATGTCTATCGCCCAGGATTGGTTTTTCCATTGAACTCAGCGAGGGATCCCACCTCTACCACCTCAAGGGCAGTGTCCTGGAGCGTGAGACTTTCGTTCGGAGGGATATAACTGGAAGGACCAGTACCTCGCCCAGGCGGCGTCACCTGCTACGATGAACAGGGGTCTTTGAGGGGATTGGAAGATCGGAAGGAATAGACAAGAAAGAGGGAAGGAAGCGGCCTGGCCTTGAGTTACATACCATCCCGCCATTTGCCTGGAGGAGAAGTTGTTATTATTTTTATTATTTCGCTTCCCTACACCCTGTCCGCTGCTCATCACGGAGTTATGCAGCGTGGTCAGCACGAGTCCACTTGGCCGTTATCCTTGGAATTTTAGATCGGAGCAGTTAATTCACCATCAGATAGCTCTTCAGCTGTTCTCACATAGGCCGAATAGACCCCGAATCAGCTCTCAGATCCGGGAATCGAAACCAAAGCCTCCCAATAAGAAGTTGTTACACTACCCTTAGACCACGGGGCCGGCTCTTTGCAACTTAAGTTGAGATGGAAAATACTGAACACGTTTGTCCAATTTACTTTTTGGTGAGAAGAGCCATTACTAATCTACAATCTGTGAGTCGACAGCCCTGAAGATGGTTTTCCGTGGTTTCCCATTTTCACATCAGGCAAATGCTGGGATATACTTTAATTAAGGCCACGGCCGCTTCCTTCCCACTCCTAGCCCTTTCCTATCCCATCGTCCCAAAAGAACTCTCTGTGTCGGTGCGACGTAAAGCAAACTGTAAAGAAAAGAAAATATATGTGTGAAAAACTACTTATGATGATTTCAAGTACAAATAAAATCAATCGTGAATGATATACGGTAGCTGTAATGATTGTGGTTTCCTCCAAATATCTTACATACTCTCCAAGGAAACGTTGGTTCGTGTTGTGTAGCCACGTTCTTCGCCATCTTCCATTTCTTCCGCCTACGTGCCGCTAGATGACATCGTTCCATATTAAGATCGCACTGGACGCATTGATCCTTTTTCTGTCGATTATCGTTCATTTCACTGGAATATGTCATGTAGTTTAGTAATTATAGGCGTTACAAAACTCACCCAAAAATGTGTCGGTCGATTGTCTGGGAGGGCACCCTAATACTGAACCGAAGTTATAATTTGATTCTTACCTTACGCCAGGGGCGGTGCGTGGTTATTGTTGCAGGGTTGCACAACTCCCAATTATTTTACGCTTCATTTGTCGTCTTTTCTTCCTATTTTGCAGTTTAATAAACCTAACATGTACTCTAAAATGTGTGAAAACCAACCACCTTTTGTCGTTCGATGTGGTAATGCTTCGTAACGGACCATTAAACTCCGCCGTCTTCAAATCAAACTCAGGGAGTTGACTTTCCTACGCCAACTCCCTAGCGCACAGCGCACCGCTATTTAGCTTCAGCAGGGTCGAGCCTAAGCCTGTATACGGTGTATACCATCAGGTAGCAAGCCCGCCAGTATCGGTCCTAGGAAGTTGCATGAGACCAGCAAGTCCCCTATCGAAAAACAATTCCAAATGTCCCCGTTACATTGCACCACTCTATAGAGATGACTTCATCCCTGCTTTCTCTCCTCTCGAACGGTAATTTCTTTTCCACGCCAGTAGGGTAAGCTGCACCGCACCATTCACAATGTTACCAACACTGGTATTTCATGGGCAATCATAACCTTTTTCTAAATCCCAAATTTTGTTTTGAGGATAGGCTATACTTTCGGAGGAAACGTTTCCTCATCAGCATAACTTCATGTTATACATTTGTCAACCCTAAAACGAGCTTTGTGCCAACATTGTCACCTGTTGGTAAACGGCTGGACTATTGCGACATGGAGTTGTTGGTGTTAATGTAGACGTTATGTTTACAATTATCACGTGCAGGTTTTGGTGTGTTTTCAGGCGATTGAGTGTGTTGGTTCTAGATAGTTTTTCTGTGCGTTATTCTTATAACTGATGGATTCTAGATTGTGAGTAAGAGTTCGTCATAAAGCTGCCGGTGTTTGTGTAGTTAAGTTTCAACAAATAATGTATACGTTTTTGGAAAAAATGAAACTACGCCATGAACTATCGTCAAGCTATTTAGCACAATAATTCAGATCATTGTCGGGTGCTGTTAGTCTAGCAGAGTTTCTAATAGCCAACAACCTAGAGAGGCCGTTCACTGAACTAAGTTCTTCAAACTGTTTAAGTTAATTCTTACAATCCCTATGATGTCTGTCGAAGCAGAAAGATGTTTTTCTACTTTGAATAGAATAAACACTTTCTTAAGGAACTCTATGACCCAGGAAAGATCGTCGGCCTTTCTATAGGAAGAGATCCGGTGATGGAAATCGCAGACTTCAATCAACGGATGATTGACAAGTTTGCATCAATGAAAAACAGGAGGGCGAATTTTCAGTTCAAGTGAGGTAAGAATAACTGTAGTTATACTGTTATTTCGTGTGTTTTAATTGCTGGATATATTTCAATTTTAATATGAATGCAGTTCATTACATACGGATACTAGGGATTCTTGTTATTTCTATAAGATTCTCATTTAAAATTGCAACATTGAACATTTTGGTGCAACACCCAGCTTCAGATACCACCAGCCGCCAATGCCTTACACTCGTGCACCACCTTCGTCCTTCATCTTCATCTGACCGGGCGAGTTGGCCGTGCGGTTAGGGTCACGCAGATGTGAGCTTGCATCCGGGAGATAGTGGGTTCGAACCCCACTGTCCGCAGCCCTGAAGATGGTTTTCCGTGGTTTCCCAATTTTCACACCAGGCAAATGCTGGGATATACCTTAATTAAGGCCACGGCCGCTTCCTTCCCACTCCTAGGCCTTTCCTGTCCAATCGTCGCCGTAAGACCTATCTGTGTCGGTGCGACGTAAAGCAAATAGCATCTTCATCTGAAAGGAACGCCTTTCCTTCCAGGGCCTCCTTGAGGGGTCCAGACATCTGGTAACCACTAGGTCGATGTCTGGTAAATATGATGGATGTGGAAAACACTCAAGAGGTATGTCGCAACGGACAGTATGACGTCAAGCATTGTCATGTTGCTGCTGGGAGGAATACAACACCGCAATGAATCGTCATTCATCGATTAATTTCTAAAGGCTTCACACCTTCACCACTCAAAACCGAACAGACAGCTGCTCTTGCTACGAGCATTGCTGAAGGGAACGGACATTGTTACGCTGGTTCTTTGATGGTGTTGCTTGTCTCCACAGTGCTGTGTCACCTATGGGATGTTCGTTAGAGCCTGAGTAACAGTAACACTAACGGACAGAACAGTGGCGCGACATTTCGAGTTTTAAGACACATTCAAGGTGACCCATTTGACTTGTCCTCGTAATAAATAGGGAGTTTCAGTCGACCAGCATGTAGATTCTCAAATTCCTTTTTGGCGGATGATCAATTTAAATAGTACTAAAACATGAAAGTGACTATTATTAGAATTGATTTTCCTGGCTACGAAGATGATTAACGCAATTGAAACAACCGACCCCCTTTCCCGTCGTAAGCTAAGTTTGCAATGTACATGTATGTATTTCTCTTCCAGGCACTTATCATTTATATGTCTCACATTCATTCTCTTCATCACTCTGCTTTTGAACCGTGTATGGCCTCCTCTGGCATTGTTCAGATCTCTAACTCTCTGTGGCATGCTTGCGATCAGTACATTGACGTCCTCTTGAAGAAGAAAGTCCCATTACCTCTGGGCAATTCTAATGAGTTCTGAGAATGTTTCGGAGGTTCTGTACGATCAAGAAACACCATTTCCAATCTGGGCCATGTATGGCCCATGCAGTTCATATCCGATGAATTAGTTGGCCTATTCATATGGTTGATACTAGCCACTCCATTGAATTTCCTCACTAATACACATTCATAGGGGGTGAGCATTGTCGTCGACGAAAATTAATTCAGCATCATATCCATCTCGAAATGGTTGTACACATGGACGAAGAATTTCGTCGGTATAACTCTGGTCATTTAAGAACCCGCGAATTGTTATTAAGGTGTACGATGACCATGTACAATCCCAGCCCAAAACATTACACCATGACCTTCAAATGTATTCACCTCTTGAACATGCTGGTATTTTTTACCACGGCTTTTATGACTCCACAATAATTTTCGTCATGTATCTGGCCTAAATAATATCCGTGCTTCATCTGAAAACGTCACATTACGCCATTCATTCAACGCCAGTTAAGATGTTGGATGGCCTATCGTCTTTTCTAAACACGATGACGATTCTCTAGTGAAATACGTCGAATCGGTCGAAATACCTTAAATGGGCACTACGCAGCCGATTGCGAACAGTTTGTGCCGATACACGGAGCCGGTTGCCCTAAACAAGTCATTACGTAATTGTTGAGCAGTCTCCTCTGCGCTATTACGTGAACTTGACGTAGCATTGTCACCCTCGGTCTGTTAGTCACATCATTAGTCTGACGGTACCTTTTACGGTTTTGACACTGCACTTTGGGTAACCCCTACGGTGCGTGATACTGCTGGTTGCTTATGTTCCCCCTGATCAATGTCACAATTCTGGTTCGGTCACACTAGAAATACGCATTGCACACCAAACGTAAACTCCAGCTGAAGCCCGTACTGAAATGAAAAACGACTGGACATACATCAACCAAACTCAATACTTGGAATCCACCAATCCAGGGTTGTGTTATCAGGTACATATGAGTTCAGGGTCAACGCACAGAACAGGGATTCATAGGAAGATATAAAGTTATTCTTAAATATCTCCGTTAATATTAAGTCGATCGATAAATTTTCTGTTATTGTTACGTGCTTAAGTAACCGTCAGCCTTGCCGTAGCCCCATTAAGTATCTTCTGGAAGGAACGCGTGAGCCACTTGATGTTAAACCTGTCTTCACCCGAGGTCGCCTAGTTCACCCCAGGCTCAACATCAGAACGTAGGCAGCGACATCTGCTGCTCGTAAACAAGCAACTGAATTACTTGTGTATGTATGGTACATTCTACCACTTACAACAGGATTACAAACGCCCTAACACGTCACGTGCCAAATCCCATAATATTACAAACTTCCTTTTGAGGTGTAGATGTGTATTTTCTGCAATAAAAGAGTATGTTAAATATCTGTTTAAATATGGTGACACCACTGCCACTACCCTCTCAGCTGACAGCTAAAATTATATTGGAGAAAGTGGCATTTTAACATGTTCACGTATGCCGTTCTCAGGAGCCACAATAACTAAAGCAATCAAATACAAACATGTATTCCAATGTCTAATCATAGCAAAAGTACACTTCTCACGAAACTATAACTAGTACCTTTTTAATAGAGTAAAATTATTTTTGATTATGCTTGTAAATCGTTATAATGTAGGTACTAGGGTAACGACTTGACCATAAAGAATTCTGACTCATAAAGTAATTTCTTCTGCGAAAATTATAGCTAAAGCCCGTGGCAGGAATTTAATTTTTTAAAGTTGATTAGTTGCTAATTGCACCCTTGTTGATGAACTAAGGAAGGTAGGTAGTTGATATTAACATGCATATACTTTATCTCCAACTGATGTTAAACATTTTTTTTGCTAGTTTCTTTACGTCGCACCGACACAGATAGGTCTTATGGCGACAATGGGACAGGAGAGGGCTAGGAGTGGGAAGGAAGCGGCCGTGGCCTTAATTAAGGTACAGCCCCAGCATTTGCCTGGTGTGAAAATGGGAAACCACGGAAAACCATTTTCAGGGCTGCCGACAGTGGGGTTCGAACCTACTATCTCCCGAATACTGGATACTGGCCGCACTTAAGCGACTGCAGCTATCGAGCTCGGTGATGTTAAACAATGACCAAAGTCTTGGAATAAGTGGTATCTTAGATATGAACCTACAAACTGGGTCTTAAAACATGCAGGTTTCACGTCCAGAAGTCCTTATTTCTTAATAAAGGATGTGCCCTTGTTAGAAAGTCAGCCTTGCCTTAAATGAAATTTATAAATCAACAAATCTGAACTCCTCCAAAGACTAGACAGTTCAAACAAGAGATTCGGTGAAAACATAAGACGCCGAGAAATTAGGAAACAATATAACTGTTGGTGGAAAAGAACTATTGTTCTCTCACAAGATAAATTTACTAAATGCCTGATACGTTATTAACAAATAATGCCAAATATGTGTATAAACTACATATAAATAAAATAGTATTATTATTTCAGCAAAATGTCTTTAATTTTTCATTTAATATGTAATACTGATCATCTGGAGGATTCTTACTTTTGGTTTCAGAAACCTGGAAAACGACTGGGCACATGTCAACCAAACTCAGTATTTGCAATCGATCAATTCAGGGTTGTGTTATCAGGTCCATGTGAGTTCAGAGTCAATGCTTGGAATAGGGATTCTTGGGAAGATAAAAAGGTTATTCTTAAATATCTCCGTTAAACTTAAGTCCGCCGAACAATGTTCTGTTACTGTTAATTGCTCAAGTGCTCAAGCTTGTCGTAGCCCCATTCGGTATTTCCTTGAAGCGATGAGTGAGTCATTCCGGGGTCCTCCGAGCCGACCTGGGGGCATGGCCGGCCTCTCTTTGTACTGCGTTTTCGTCTGGTTTCCCCATGAGCCCCCTGGAACGCAAGACGAGAATCTTCGTTCTCTAGCCGCATCCCGAAGATTCCAGTGTTTCATCACCGGAGATAAAAAGGAGGGTCGCCGTGAAAAGAGAAGTTGCATATAAATAGTATTAGCTGTCGCCGGAGTGTCAGTGTCAGTAGTGTAGTTATTGTAGTTGTTGTTGGAGTGAGTGGGCAGTAGTAATACTCGTCATGGTAGTCTTCGCTGAGTATATTGGAGGAGTACGGAGGAGAGTAATGTTGAAGCGTCGCTGTTGTTTAGTGGTGCTGTTTTATTGTCTTGCCGAGTAATATGTGCTCAGCAGTTCACTATGTTGTGTGACCACGTGAAAGGATTGCGTGAATGACGGATCTCTCTGCAGTCGAGGCAAGAAACAGTGATTGCAAATAGACTGTGTTTTCGAAGTTGTGTGCGTGAAACTGAGTGGAAAGACTGAACGTGAGAAGCGAAGTGAAATGTTAACTTCCAATCAATATTAAGGGAGGGCCACCGTTCCAGGTAAAGACTGCCCGGTTGGAGACGTGCTGTATATAGCCACTAATTAGGGAACTGTTGTCATACATTCTGAAATACAATTTTGTGTGTGTGTGTGTGTGTGTGTGTGTGTGTGTGTGTGTGTGTGTGTGTGTGTTATAATTAGGTCATCCTACATTAAATTAGATCGATAAAACAGATTGTTTTATTCGTAAAATTACAAATGTAGGATTTTCCAGTTCCCAGTCTACATGTTTTATTTATATCGTACGACGGAGAATAATTATATTTAGAAAAAAGTATTTTAGTCCAATTTCCGTGAGACATTCGGTGCATATTACTTCAGGATCACTTTAAGGTGCGTTTAAAGAAAGAACAAAATAGCTTCGTGATGCGAAATAAAGAGCTGCATCCGAACCTTCCTCGAAACGTTGGTTACCTAGTCGAAGTGCTGTGAAAAGACCGCGTGAATAAAAGTTAGCTGGCTATTTACACTGAAAAGACCCTAAATAGAAGCGGAATGCTACGTAGCCAGATGGTAATGCGGTATAACTGGATATCCCTGACTCACTTGCAAGCTATGTAGGGAGCGTTACCACTTGCCGCTCTCCTATTGGCTTGCCCACAATAAGGGCTGTACAATCCAACCTGCAGCAACTAGTATCCTTTCGTTATTGCTTAGATGGCTAATTCAGTCTTTATTTCGGGGATTTCTAGTCCTGAAAACAGGCTGTTATTTTTTTCACGTGGTCGTTTCGTAAAACATCGTTTTTTTTTTCACCAAACTTTAAAGTTTGGCTTTGGCATGATGGGTGTGACACTTCCTTGTAAGGAAATCACAAGCTGAACACATGACGCTCAGCTAGGCAGCACTCGATCGGGAGGCGTCAGGCTATTAATGGGCTATAGTGACAACAGGTTTAGTTTTAGTATATTAGTATTGTTTTGTTTCTTGTTTCATTTCTCTTCTTTACCAAAGCGAATCTTTCAATTTCGCTCAGTAATTCAGTGATTTACGTGGTTGTTATAGAACTTATATTTATTAGCAAAGGAAGGGTGTGAACAGAAGAGACATAAGTGGTCATTTAATATTGTGCAACTCTCACCGAATGTGATACATTATTACGCAATATATTGCGTGTGAAGGGTGACAGGGAAGGACAGGAGAGACTACAAGCTTCCCCCGAAGTATTGATCCTTTGTAACGTGCTGAGTTCCGGATTCAATGGTCATATCTCGAGTGGAAACGAGTATCATGTCTTCTATACATTTAGATTATTTAGAATATGTGGATCAATGGTAGAATACCGGCCTCCGGATCCCATAATCACGGGTTTAACTCCTGAGATGTAGTCCGAATTTCGAAGAGTGAGAAAACTATTCGGAACTATATGTCTACAATCTTGGCATTAAAAAAAACCTTTGGCGTCACATTGGTTCTTTACCTGACAAAATTAATTAAAACCGTCGTAAGCTGCCCAACAGAAATCGAAATTGGCATGCAGTCAAATTCGATGGCACCAAATCAAACTGCCTACACACGGTAGCTGAGGCCATTAATAGCTGTTGTTCTTTTGTTGCTGTTGTTGTTGTTGTTGTTGTTGTTGTTGTTGTTGTTGAAAAATGAAGTTAAATCATACATCCATTCTTAACATGCGAGAGGCGAAGCGATGGTGAGGGACGGTATCACCCAGTAGGATCGATGGGCTACATATAAATTCTAGAATTGTTATCACGCTTGGCAACACAGAAGAAAAATTCATCGTGAGGAGTTGTTTCAAATGAGCGGGAGATATCTGCGATCTACAGCAGTTAGGAAGCTCTTTAGGTAGACTATCTGCAGCTCTGCCGTAACAGTCCGTTGCCCTTGATGCATCATCGTAGAGGCCGCATAAACGTCATTCAAGATGTAATGCAATACTATGTAAGTAGAAATTTCGCTGTTCTGTGACTTGTGACTGCGGAGTTCAATGGCATACTGTGAAACACATTGCAGCAAACATACCGTTTAATTAATTATAACGGACATTCCAAGATATTATTAACGTCACATAGTCCGCTGTACAGCCTGCGTGGCTCGGGCGGCAGCGCGCCGGCCTCTCACCGCTGGGTTCCATGGTTCAAATCCCGGTCACTCCATGTGAGATTTGTGCTGGACAAAGCGGTGGCGGGACAGCTCTTTCTACGAGTACTCCGGTTTTCCCTGTCATATTTAATTCCAGCAACACTCTCCAATATCATTTCATCTCTCATTCATTAATCATTGCCCCAGAGGACTGCAACAGGTTAGGGCAGCCGGCACAATTCCTATCCTCGCCGCTTTATTCATTCCATTCTTGACAGGCTGTGGGTTTTCATTTGCACACAGTCCGCACTAGACTGAGAGTGTTTTCCGGGATGTCGATTTGTGAGCCAATGATTTTACAGACCATTCGGTATGCTTGTCTACCGCTTAGTCCCGTGTCCTAATACGGGGTCGGGGTTGAGGTGAAATTAAATTATATGACATATTTTACGGCCGGGTGCCCTTCCTGACACCAACCTCAGTTGAGGAGCTATTGAAGATGAAACGAATCATGGTGAATGAAATTGGGTTAGGAGGTCAAGGGAATTTTAGTAGAACAGAAGCAAGATGAGACTACAGGAATTTCAGTTCATTCGCCAGGGTACACATGGAAAGGGAAGAAGCGTGTAACGGACATAGACGATTTTTATAAGTGTATTCGACGCTTAATCCATGAATTTTACATTCATCAGAAAACTCCATCAATGTTAGAAGAGAAGATTGGTTGCACTAGTTTGAGAAGTATGTTAAAAGAGTTAGGCTTCAAGTATAAGAAGACTAGAAATACTGTAATAGAAGGTTTTTAATCGAGAAACATGACATAAGTAGCATGCGAGTATCTTCAACCTTTAAATTATGATAATTACCTGCAAAGTGACTATCTTTCAAGTGAAGATACTATTTGTTTGGATAATTAATTGATGAATACAGTATTACTACATTATATCGTCAGAACATTTACTGTGCTCTTCATTTATTGTACGTTTATTATTGTCGCTAGTAGTTGTATGTATGTTCAGTCTTCAGCCCTAAGGCTGATTGGATCCTCAACAGCTCCGCCAACAGCTGTCATAGATGGCCTAGGCATCACTGAAGAGGCGTACTAGGAAAATGAGGAGTGATGTAGTTTCCCGTTGCTTTCCTCACCAAGCCAAAAGTTGCTATTATATATCAGTCTGCAAAGCCCACTGAAATGCATACACCAACCGACCCTATGAGCAACATTTTCACACCATTCATAGCAGGGACTGGCTGCAGAAGGAATGGCATTACTAGCATCGCTCATACCTCAGTCACTTTCATATTGTCAAAGCCAAGGATAAGACAGAGACAGATCAATGAATGTAACAAAATTGCTCTAGCCTGTACCAGAAAACATAGTGCACTGTAAACACTAGGTCCTGCCAGCAAAGGCACCATTAGTAGTTAACATGCGAAATAAATTTTGATATACATAGTGGTTATCTTGTGAATCAATTTGTGCGTGGGAGTTGCTTAGGACACTGAGTGTTCTTCTGACGACTTACGGGTGACCTCCGACAAGGAAATTATCAGTCGACACAGGACAGGTAAGTAAGGAGACATTCTTGCTAGAATTTCTCAAGGGTCCATTAGTTTTGAGGCAATAATACTGGGTTTCACTGCCATCATCTTGAACAGCGTTTGTTGCCTGAAACCTGAAGTCACAGGACGCCGCTGAGAGCGTCTATATGGTTCATTTTCAAATAAAATGGCTGGAATAGCAATGAATCGAATGTCACGAAGAGATTCCTTAGGGATAAAATTGATTTCAAAAGCACTCAAGATGAATCGTAAACCACTTCCAAGACCCTGCAATGAAAAGCTTCCACCGTAGGATGGGCGAGCTCTACAGAAAGTGAGTCCACATTTTAATCAAATCCTGTCACAGACGTGTTCCAAAAATATAGAGTAATAATCTTCCAACATTTTTCCTGACAACACCAGGGGTGGTGCGTGGTATTGTTGCAATGTTGCACAACTCCCAATAATTTTACACTTCCTTTATCCTCTTTTCTTTTATTGTTTTAGTTTAATGAGCCTAACATATATTCGAAAACATGTTAAAATCAACCATCTTTGGTTGTTCGCTGTACTAATGTTTCGTAACGGAGCAGTAAACGCTGCTGGCTTCGAATCAAACTCAGGGGGTGTGCTTTCCTACGGCAACTCTCTAGCGGGCAGCGTGACGCAGTACCTCAGCAGGGATGAGCCTAAGCCTGCATAGCATCAGGTAGCATGCTCGCCAGTATCGGTCTCAGGGAGTTGCACGGGACTAGCAAGTCCCCTGCCGAGAAACAGTTTGAAATGTTCCTGTTAGATTGCACCACTCTGCGGAGATTACTTCATTCCTACTTTCTCTCCTCTCGCAAAGATAATCTCATTTCCATATTTAAAATTTGTAATGTTATCTTTATGTTGCAACGATGCAGATAGGCCTTACAGCGACGATGGGATAGAAAAGGGCTAGGAGTTTGAAGGAAGCGACCGTGGCTGGTGTGAGAATGAGAAACCGCAGAAAACCATCTTCAGGGCTTTCGATAGTGGTGTTGGAACCCACTATCCCTCGAATGCAAGCTCATAGCCTCGCTACGCTATCCACGCGACCAACTTGTTTGATAATTTCTTTTCCACGCCATACCAGACCACCCACAATATTACTAACATCTTGCCTCAATGACAAACAGGAGGGCAAATTTTCAATTCAAGTTAGGCAAAGTAACTGTGCCAGGCTGAGTGGCTCAGACGGTTGAGGCGCTGGTCTTCTGACCCCACCGTGGCAGGTTCGATCCTGGCTCAGTCCGGTGGTATTTGAAGGTGGTACGTCAGCCTCGTGTCAGTAGATTTACTGGCACGTAAAATAACTCCTGCGGGACTAAATTCCAGCATCTCGGCACCTCCAAAAACCGTAAAAAATGTCATTAATGGGACGTAAAGTCAAAAACATTATTATTGAGGGTAACTATAGTTATAGTGTATATTTAGTCTCTTGTTTTCTGGATTGAAATGGCCAGATATATTTCAGTTTTAGTAAAGTAAAGCAAACTCTTGTCCTCATCCCGAGGTGGGGCAGCTCTTTTCTGGCACAACCCCAATGGAGGTGAGCTGCATGTACCATTTCAACCACATACCAGCCCTCCTGCCACTCTTAAATTTCTGGCAGTACCGGGAGTCGAACCCGGGCCCCCGAGGACGGCAGCTAATAGCACTAGCCGTTACGCTACGGAGACGGGCTCTGTTCTAGTACGAATGTAGTTCATTACTTAACGATAATAGAGTGTCTTGTTATTTCTGTAAACTATAAAAATGTGACCTTAAAATTTTGGTGCAACACCCAGCTTCAGATACCAGCAGCCGCCACTGGACAACACTCAGGCACAGTTTGCTGAAGCTGTGGTTCAAATTTTCAATGGTTGGGACCAGAAATGTATTTCCTGTCCATTATATAACCTTGATTTACGCCCTTTATGATCACGGTAGCAAAAGTCACATAGTGAGTTCTAAATAAAAGTTATGTAAATCGGCAGTATTTAATAATTTTGAACACTGCGGCTTCTGTTTCAATCCTGACATTCGCGGTGTTTGAAAGAGGTAGTAGACTGCTCTTATTCGAACGATCAACCAAATTGTCGCCACCAACGGCATCCCATGTTTTCTATATCGCTCTTAAGGGGCATAACTTATGACTAGTCCGGTTCCATGGTTAAATGGTTAGCGTTCTGACCTTTGGTCACAGGGGCCCCGGATTCGATTAAAGGCCTGCATCTTGCGAGCCGAATTTGTCCTCGGACACTCCCGGCACTAAAAGCTATACGCCATTTCATTTTACATATGACTAGATAGAAGGGCATTAAATCTTCAGGATAAGAATCTACTCTGCAAGGAAAACCAAAGACATCTTCAATATTATAAAATATTTATCTGAGCATAATCTCGGCATAAAGTGAGATAGGGTCGTTAGTTCAATGCCTGGCCGCCTCTGGCCCCAGAAACTAACATGATTCTCGTCTTTGGTGTAACGTGAGTGAGGCCATGCTCCTACTCATGTTAATAAGCTCCTTTTAATTTTGTTACTGCTGTAATCTAATGTTCTCCAAGAACATTTTTGTATTTTCACTTATTCGAAAGATTAATTTCAATTCTCTTCTCTCAGTTTTGTCCCTCCTAAACCGTAAGCTCATTAAAAAGAATGTTCTATTTTCTACTTATATGATGCATAAGTTTCACTATAACAGGAACCAAAAAAGAACTTGATCTTATCGAGATTTATTGTCTTTGTTATTGGTGGTAATGGTAGTGTTGTGGTTTTTATTACTTTACGGGCCTCTCAGGGTGCCTGGTGCATGCACTGTGCATGGTGCAAAAGACGACTTCTCTTGCTTGACTAGAGTGGAGACCCCCACTCCTCGATTTGGAGCAATAGCGCAGTTTCTCTCCTTCCCCACGCCTGTCTCACTCGCTCCCCCTGTCACCCTCTTCCTCCCTCGCTCCGTAGCGCTCCAAATCCGAGCTGAGTTGAGCCGAGCTTAGCCGAGTAGCCCAGAAAGGAAGCGTTGGTCCGAGCCGAGCGGGACAGATGCACTGTGCACAGGAACGCTGTACCGCTGTTTGCACGCGTGACATTTTGGGCGTTTGAGAGGCCCTGTTTTAAGAGGAAGTACAAGTGAGCAATCATCTTCTCTTGGTTTTACTTCTTTCTTGTTCACTTTTACTCCAGGAGTTTCCAAGATACTAATTTTTACCAATTCATTCTAGCACAAATATCATTCAGAATTACTTTTTCCCCTCATAAATATACTATTTTCTTCTTCATCCTACCATGTTTATATCTTCATTGCATTGAAACTGAGCATCATAGTGTCATATCATGGGAAGTCGTATCCCACACTTCGTGACTAAACACTGGGCTCAGTGGCTGAGATAATAGAGTGTTGGCTTTACTGAGTCTAGAGGGGGAGGAGGGAGGGGGTTGATCGCAGCTCTTCCTGTAGTATTTGAAAGTATTCAAATACGCCAAGTTCGTGTAGATAGATTACGGGCTCTTAAAGGAACTCCTAAAGGACGAAACTGTAAACATACTGTAGTAAATGGGGCGTAAAACTATTTCTTTTCTCTTTTAGAGTTTGCTTTACCTCGTACCGACACAGATAGATCTTATGGCGAAGATGGGATAGGAAAGGGCTAAGAGTGGAAAGGAAGCGGCCGTGGCCTTAATTAAGGTACAGCATTTGCGTGGTGTGGAAATGGGAAGCCACGGAAAACCTTCTTCCGGGCTGCTAACAGTGGGATTCGAACACACTATCTCCCGAATGCAAGCTCACAGGTAAAGGTAAAATTATTATTATTATTATTATTATTATTATTATTATTATTATTATTATTATTATTATTATTATTATTTTCTGGACTTACCACATTCATAACATAGAATTTTGAATGAATGTGTTAGGCACGCATTATTTTGTGTTCCAACGTCCTGTTTCACTTGAATAAGAGACCAGCAGAGATGCCAATGAGCCATCATTAGTCTTGTCACTCCATAACAAGGTCTAAACCTTTGTTCCACTGACAGCAATTATTAGATACGAGGCTTAGGCCAATCCATTAGTGATTGTTTACTGAAGTGCAGGTGCCAAACTCTGACACAGCAAAGCAACTGGATTGGCCGGTAGCGTTTGAAGTTAAACCACTCGTCTCATATGAGTGAGTGTGTGATTCACGAAATATTCAATACCGACTGAAATCCCTGTTTAATATGGCCTCTCCCAACAGAGCTAGTTCATTAGCGCGCCGGCAGCCTCTATCAATATTAATGAGAACAGCTAGCAATCACCCCAAGCAAGAGTCGAAGTGCTGGCTACACACATTGCAAAATGTAAACAAGCTCTGAGGTTATACTATATTTACACGCGCAAATCATATACGGTCAACCCTGAGACCTACTGAAGTTCATTAAACATTCCACCAGACGTAACTGGACGGTTTAATTTGGGACAGTTGAAGACTACAATGTTGCAACACGAGTTGAGGAACACTGGGGAAAGAAAAAAATAAGTTCCAAAGAGCAAAGTTCAATAACCATTTTATGAACACTACTAGAGTGTGTTTCTCTCATCCGTTGGCCGGCAGGCCGTCCAGTTATTCTACCTTCCGGTGACTCATCACTCCCCGCTCCGCGGCGTAGCAACAAGGACACAATTTCGCCCACTTTATCCGTGCATGACATAACAATTAAAATTAAGAAAATAAGAATTAAGAAAATAAGCTCGTGCCTTATGATAGGAGATGTTGGAAATGTTCTCCTCCTGAATCCACACATTTCTGGCATCGTCTTAGGAAACTGATTCACGCGCATAAGTTCGTCTTCCGTAATTGAGGCTATTTCTCTCCTCATATGTTCTTTCAGTTCGTCCAAAGTGTGAGGTTTCTTGAATACGCTTCATTTTCAAGCTTCCCCATAAAAAAAAGTCACAAACAGTTAAATCTGGGAACCGTGACAGCCTTAAGTCAATACTAATAACACGGTCTTCAAAAATTTTATCGATTAAATTTAATCAATAACAGTAGAGACAATACGTGACATTTCCGTATTTAGCCTTGTTAAAATAGGAGACAATTCGCAAGTGGCGTTCCTAGTGGCGTGACCTGAAAATTAGCGCTAAATTAAAATATCAATAGAAATGCATGTACGGAAATGGATAAATAAATTACGTCTAGAGAGAAAATGTTACTAAGATATTAACTTCAAAGTTGCTAAAGCAATTCTGGATAAATAAATGAAAATTTATTCAACAGGTTATTATTTAAAGACTGAAATTAGACATATAACCAAGATGTGAAATGGACTGCTGTGAAAGGGTTTGATCTTTCATTTATGCATTACTTTTTTAGCCTTAGTATTCCTACCTGAACTTTCACGGCTAGGTTTGTCTTTTTTCTCATTTAAAAGCATTGTATCCTCACATTAAGACACTTGGCAATAAAAATATCGGCATATTCCTTACACACATGATTCGATGGATTTTATTTAAGAGCTGGACAATTTTCCTTTTAACTTGAAGCCTACTAACAGAAAGAAAATCTATAAATTTACCCTCAAGAACATTCAAAATTTCCCTGTAAACAATACTTACCATTACATTAGGGTAAAACAAATTTGCATCATCATCACATTTCTTAAATCACCCATATTTCCTTCAGTGCTTGACAACGCATTACGGCATTCCAAATGGGGTAACTTGGAACACAACCTGCCACACACATATGCAAATGATTTTCTTGAATTAAATCAAAACCCACAGATAACACTTACAACAACACATCGGTATTGGAGGTTAGCTGCTGCACTATACAATAAAATTAGATTATATTTTAAACCAGTTAAAATATGGATCGCGCAGGTCAGAAATATTGGAAGTACTATACAAATGTCTTTGCAACTGGAATAATATCTAAGGAAACACAATATTTACTTACATTTTCTTGTCATGAGGGAAATGGAAGAAAGACCGCCAATCCTTCTGCACTTCATAGTTATTGCAGCCAAACGTTGCACATATCTTTCCACTCACATTGACAGGAGATATAACGGAATGATACACTCTACTGTTTACTTATGTCAACTTAACGCAAACGCATAAGTAATGCCAAAAACTTCACAAACAAATACACGTGCTCGTATGACAGAATCAGTAGTTCTCAAGTCACTCCGCTAGACAGAGCTCTAATCGCTGTCGATATCTCGCAGAGTGTCACGTATTTGTTTTAACAACCCATTAGGTGTATGTGCGGTGGCAAAGTTTTGCTGAAAATATCCCTTTCGACAGTTGGTGTCAGTCAGTTCGTCAAAAAATGATTTTACTATTTTATTATCCCTGTATCTTTATGCAATAATTGTGCCCTGAAAAAGATAGGTCCTATAATTTTGTATCTATTTACTGCGCACCATACTCCGATCCGTTAGTCATGTAGAGAAATTTCGTATATGCGATAGGGATTTTCTGTACTCCAATATCTGTTACTCTGCGTCAAAACATACCCGTGGAAATGGAACCAGCCTTCATCAGATAAAATACTGAGGTGGGTCAATTATTTCATCATGAACGTTTCGCAACATCCAATGACAAGCACGTATCCGCTTATTATGATCACGTGAATGCAGTTCGTGTACTAAAGTTATCTTGTAAGGTTTCAATTTTAACATTTTCTTAGCCCGCCATACTGAGCTCTTCCAAGTCGTCTTAGGGATTTTGTAGGCGTATGTTCCTATCTTTCTGCGATTTCATTTACTTTTTCCTCTCGATTTCATTTACTTTTTCCTCTTTAAGTACACAATTTTTATCACTTCGCTTCTTATCGAGTAAAGAACCAGTTCCTCTCAATTTGTTTAGTAGTTTCCTCACGCTCTCTCTGTATTGAATGCGTACACCTGGAAATTGTATTACAAATCGTGTCTAATGGATTCCTGCAAGGCTCTGTTCCCACATAAATATCCTTTCGTCTACCGTTTACACATGTGGAGGCGATATGACAATTATACCCCGAAGTAACACTTCACAACTTGAAAACAGTTGAGCGACAGATCAAAACTTTATACACGTTCTAAGCACGGACCTGAACTGCGAAGTGCGGGCATTCCCGTGCTATCGCTGCGCTGTGTAATGGGAAGTGATGAGTCAACGGGCAACAGATAAGCTGGGCGCGCCTGCCGGCCAACCGATGAGAGAAAAAAATTGAGGCCGCCTAGCCAAGGCGGTAAAGAGGCGGTTCCTTTAGAAGGACATGGTTTCGATGGCCAGTCGGAAGCCAAAATATTCATAAAGGAGGCTTCAATTTCGACGTCCATTTCTGGGGAGACATAGCCCTAGGCTTTACTCAGTCTACACAATAAATGCGTGCTAGGTTCATTACGGGGAGCAAAGACGGCCAGGCATAGAGCTGTCTTACTCCAACGAGCTACGAATAGATGAAGCATCTACCTGCCTAGGAAGACCCGCCAGTATGTTCTTGTAGTGCCGACTTCACCGTGGCCCACATCCTCACAGAATGCGCCGATCTCTCTGGCCTAAGACGGAACCTCGGCCTGCAGGAGACACTCATACTCATACTAGCCGATGACGTGACTACTGCTGATCTCGTCATTCGATTTATGTGTGAGTGGTTTAATCAACGGTATGTAAATTTCAAGTGTTCTGTTACTCAGGGAACGTACGTTCCCTTATGATTCGTTTGTGTCCTGTTTTATGTTGTAATTCATTCCGAAATTCCTTCGTTGAATAAATAATTTTGTTTCACTTTATAGTTCTTTTCCACTTAATTTGTTCACAGAGGGTGATTACCTAGTTGTACTTCTTCTTAAAACAAAAATCATCACCACCTCCACAACCCCTACCACCCCTTCCTGGCTGAGGAACACTGGCTTTCTGAGTCCAAGTTGGCAGGTTCGATCCTTCCTCAGTTCGAGGGGTATTTGTTGGTACTCAAATACGTCAGCCTCGTGTCGGTCGATTCACCGGCAGGACAAAATTGCGTCAACTCGTCGTCTCCGAAAACCGTAAACGTAGTTAGCTAGACGAAAAATATTAGGCCTTTAACTTTAACTTTAACACCTCCAGGGCCATCATTGCTTGCATGGAGATGAGTCATTTTACCAGAAAGAAAATGAGAGAGTACCAGCTACCAAACTGACAGTAAGGAAGTGCTTGCCAAGTGAACTAGCTGCATGTTACGTGTTACGTAATCTTGTATTCGAGAGAAGGTAGGTTCGGACACTACGATCGGCAGTCCTCGATTTCCCACTTTCGCGCAAGGGATGTATGCAAGTTTAGACCTCAGCCCTAAGGCTGGTTTAATCTCCAACAGCTCTACCTTCACCTCTCATAGACAGCTAGGATGTCGCAGAAGAGCCGTACTTGGTTAAATAAGTGCGGTTGTTTCCTCTTCTAATCCTCATATTACATGTCAGTCTGCCAGGCCCACGACGTTTCGTGCAACATCCGACCCAGTGAACAACACAGTCATTAATTATCGAGGCTTATCCTTTCTCCATCTCAGCGTCACCGGAAACCTGTAGACCTGTTCTGGTGGAACCGCTCTTGCACCACGGATTGGCGACAATATGTACAATACCAATTGCTACCTTGAAAGATCTGATTAATTGTGACGTGCACATAAATCGCCACATTATAGAACATAGATTCCAATATTACATATTATTACTTTAAACTGAAATAGTTTCGTGTTTACCCATCCAATATTAACGTTATTTCTCTCTTGTAAGGTGATTGGGCGCCAGTCCAGAGCTGAAGGCTTTAGGTCAAAACTTATATTTAAAAGCAGAGGCACAATATAATCCAAGGGGTAGGGTGATAGGGCACTAACCATTAAGTACTATCTTGAGAAATAAGGGGAATTAATAATGTTATCTGAATTAATTAAAAAGCAAAGGAAACAATTTATTTAGGTTAAAATGAAATGCTAGTAATGAACTCAAAATTGTACGGTGAAAAATAACTCCAGATATTTCAGCTACAAATAACTTTTTTGAGAGCAGCCATGTTTTATGTCAAGAGTCTCGCTCTCTCGTGGGAACCGAACTCACCGTAACAAGCGAGCCACCATCTCGTGAAATGCCGGGATACTTCGGTTGACATCGAGTACTGAATAATTTATCAATTTCGGAAAATCCTTCATAACGAGAGACTTTGACGACATGGTAAATCCAGGAATAAAGAATCTAAATTATTAATAAAATTTACGTGAAGATAGAATCCCCAGGGTAAATATAAATGCAGCTAAGCCTGGAGGAAAGGTAGCGTCATACTCGCGGATTTGCGATACGTGTCGAGGTCGTTTCTGAAGAAAGACCGCGAAATTACATGTCAGAAATAAATTCATTACACCCGTTGCAAGTATAGGAAAATATAAAATTAACACCATAATGAATTATATTTTTGTCTGAATTTGTGGAATAAATTTCAAGAAAACTGGTCCAGTGGATGTGGAATTAGCAGATTGCACCACCAAGCTTCATGGTGAGGGCGGCGTCCTCTCAGAGGGTATAAAGGAAATCCCCTCCATCTATTTTTTACTCATTCTATCTGAAGGTATGGATGGTGAAACCCCCATCGCTCGTCTGCAAGAAAGTGCGGGGTTTAGTTCTCAAATTAACTTGTAATATATTCGTATCAATGGTTCAAGTAGAGTATTAAATGGAAGGTGATAGAAATTTTCCTGAGCTTCCGCCGACGAAAACTATGAAAGCTGAGGTATCTGTTTAAAATACGTAGCTGAGTTTCTCTCTGTGTTACATGGTTTGTGTATGATATTGTCAAAGGTAAGTCTGGAGGCTATCCAGTGAGGTCTGATTTTTGTTATCTATTGAAACACCTGGCAAGTATTAGGGTGAACTAAAGCAGAGTGCTGGGAAAACAGTCACAGTTGCCAGTAAAGAAGGTCATTTGCGGTATTAATCGATAGCGAGTGTAAAATCTGTGTATTTTAAGTTATATATATATATATAAGAAGATGATGTCTAATGTAGCCATGAACGGCTATATACGAGGGCAGCTGGCTAAATGTGGCCGGAATCTCCAGAATGACTACTGTTACAGGTCTGTGACTATATTTATAATAATGTCGTAGAATAGAATTTGTTTGTCCCAATAAAATTTTCAGTGCGAGTGTTGAATTAACATTTAATAATGATCAGACGAATGTGTTATATTTCTGGTCTTCGTGTGAAACTCTTCAGGGCAGTAAAATTCACGACCAGAAACTGTAAAAATGCGAAGTTTAAATAATGTGTTAACATTCTTTGAGATAGTGTTGAAACTGAATAAAGTTATGGAAGTGATAACGATAATGTAGTCGTGGTGAATGCAATAATTTCGAATGTCGTATGAGGTCAGAATATTTTTGTCGATAATAATAATAATAGTAATAATAATAACAGCAGGAAAAATGTTTTCAATGTTAAAAGTGTATTTAACAGATATGTAGAGTAAGATTTGCGTTCGTCTCGAAATCCATTGAAGTCTGATATTCTAATTATTCGTGGGAAGGTAATTTTTGTGACATCGTGTATGTCGGTGATACAGGAAATCACGGTGTGTTATTGTGTTCTTGAGGACCAAAAGTTGTAGTAAAAATAAATGAGAAGATCCTTGTAAAATTATTCGTCACGGGGGTATTGAGGTTTGAAAAGTTTTGAAAGAGGAAGAAAAGGATTGTGCCGGAATGATAAGTTGAGAGAATAGTTGTGTAGATGTTGAAGACATAGGAAGCCTGTATTTCAGGTGTAATAGGCGATGGAGATGAATTTTTGAGACAGGCTATATTTGTCGATGGCTAAGAATTTTTGAGACAGGCTGTATATTAAATGTGATATTTCTGAGGCAGGCTGTATTGAGATTCCGTTAACAATCCGCAACAGCTGAGCGGGTGAAGGGTTGTTCGAAATGAGTGCTTTGTGACGCACATTAGGGTTTCAAGTCAAGATCTCCCAGTGAAAAACAATTTCTGTAGATTGTAGCTCTTGGCAGTTAAGTCCAAATGACGCTTTATGTAAAGTCAGCATAATTAATATTATAGTACGCGATCTCAAGAATAGAAGGGCATTCTGATACACGGTTGGTGTTATTTGACTGGTATAACAAATTTCCACTCAGTAAATTTCATATATTACGAGACGATAAATTATCATAAATTCGGAAACATTGTGGGATGAAATATTGGACGTTATTAAAGTGATAGTTTGGCTGTGTAGATTCATTGAATTTCGCTTCACTGGATAGTTTATGGATATGAATGTTTGGAATAGTGCGATGGTAGGCGATTTTGGGCCTCACCCTAGAATTTTAGTGTGGATTTTGCGATGGTGGTGATTACTGTTTTGGCGATATTCATGGAATGTTAGACGTGTGCTGAAATTCATTATTTTTTTCCAAACTTCATTGCGTATGTCGAGATCGTGTTTGAGTTGTGGATTGTTTGCCACGTGTTATTTAATCTCAATTTCACGTTTTATTGACAAGACAGGGACTTAGTTACATTTTCAAACTTGCGTTCATTCTGTGGAAAGATTCGTTTCATTGTGTGTTATAGCTTCGACAAGGTTTCCAGCTGCGTATCAAAGAGTGTGTTTGAAGTTACGATTTCGCCTGACATTCTAGAGGATGCGTAGACAACCCAGTTTCCGCTCGACGATAGATTTAGGACGTCACGCGTATCATAGGAGTATACGGATGAGTAGACGTCTCCATTTACGCTCAACGATATGTTTAGGAAGGTGTGTGTATACATAGATGTTAGTGTTAGGGTGTGTAGACATTATGTAGGCTTGACGGTAGGTTTAGGGTGTCGTCTGTATATATTCAAGTCTTAGGTTAGGTGTTTTTTTCTTTTTGCGAAGTAACTCGAACGATAGTAGTGTCTGCAGTAGTGTATGCAATGCGAAGAGTGTTAGCTGAGTAATATTGAGGCCATGTTTCGGCTAAACCCATACAAGCTGGAAGATGTTTACATAAGATTATGGAACCACTAGTGGCCTGAACGTGAGAGTTGTTCAACATTGGATACTTAGCTAATGGTGATTGAGTATTACTGTTGATTGCCACGCGCGTTTGAGTTTATTGAACTTTAGTAATTTTATTTATTTACGGACTTAATTGTTTTGTCGTTCAGACGTCCGATTGCTTTGTTAGTGTGCGTGTTGACACTTAGCTTATTTATGTGAGACTTGAGTTACGAATGCGGGTTCGATTAGTCAGCTGGGAATAGATTTTATTTTCAATTTTTCGTTCTTTCATTTTTATAATAGTTTACTGTAGTCGATCAATAACTTTGTAGTTAGTTTGTTGGGACAAACTAAGTAGATGGATCTGTAATGGTAGGCATCAGTTGTAATATGGAAAGAATTCCCTAGATTGTTTTGGTATTTTTTATTTTATTTTACCATGTGGACTTGTAGTTTTATTAAACTTAACGTAACCGTTTATAACCTGAAAGTTGGTTTTATAAGAATAATTTCCAAGTGATTTACCACTTTTTCTTTAACTTCAGTGTGTAGCATTTCTTCTAAATGCATGATGAATAAGTGTTTCCTGCATTTCGCAGTTTTGTTCATTCAGAACGACGCAACGTAAGATTCTCTCGGATCGAGTTGTTGTTGGTTCCTTATGAACAGCTGTTTCGGTGATGCATGTTTCAGCATCGGGATTATTCCATAACTTAAGGGTGTCACGAGATGACAATACATGGTGGAATTTTTATTTTTAGTTACGGCTACTGCTGTTAACTTGCAGTGAACACCATGCTTTCCAGTAGTATTTAGCAACCTATCCAAAGCAACTGATAGTCAATTTGGTTCGATTAAGGGTCCATTCGGCGGGTGTTCCCATATCCGACAGGGTGTTTGACTGGTGGATAACCTTATTTAAAATGTAAATCTGGAATTCTACTTGTTGAAGGTCAGATTTTCCACGGATCGTGTGGATTAAATCTCAGTTATCGTTTGGATCAATAGGTGCCCGATTTTCAGGTTTTATATTCGTTTTCCGAGCGCTTTCGCTGTCCACTAATTTGTGATATTTTCTCATTTCCTCCGAAGAAAGTTCTTCAATAAATGTAACTGATAAAAATCACGCAATGCAATGTGACTGCATTAAAACGTTAAATGACTAAAATTTTCTTTATGAATGATTTTATAACATGTTTTTTTTTTTTTTTGATAATTCAATAAAAGTTAGTAAGCACATATTTGCTCCTCATTTCAAGCAGTTAGGCTCTCTTCTGAACTCCATCCTTTGGTTGCGATCGTGAACGAAATATTCCCGCTACGACCGCGATATTTAAGAGTTCGATATTGCTCTACTACAGCAGCTGTGGCCAACCAATGATGGAATGGTAAGTTCAAGGGTTCAGTAATGTACCAAGAACTGAAAAATTACTGACTGAAAAGTGACTCACTAACTTTAATTGACTCCGCGAATACTTGCTGCAATTTAATCAAACCCTCACTGATTGTAGACTCGTTCATTTGTACATCCTCCTGATATTGACTGCTTCCGTGGTTGCTGGCTTCCTCCTCATGTGGTCTGCTTTCGTGATTGTTGCCTTCCTTCATCTGGACTGCTCATCTCAACATCTTAGCATTGGCCTGCCTGTTTGGAGCGTCAATCAAGAGTTGAAAGACTTCTCTAACATTACCACTCCCTATTACACCAATATCTATAATGCAGATATCAGTCCTACTGAAATAGACCACACCATGGGCACTTTAGGGTGGAGAAAATTCCAAGATCCGAATTTTTCCAATTTAAAATGATGCTTTCTCTAGATATAAAAATCTATCTACGTCTTAAGGAGACGAAATAGGTCTCTCATCCGTTCCGGACTGAAAAATATAAGTAGTCGAATGAAGTAACTCGCCGAGAGTTAATATACAAAGTACCAGAAATAGAAGTATAACAGATCTGCCGCTGTACTGCACTAAGTCATTGCTACCGCAGTTCAGAATATGCCTCTCCACTGATCTAGTACCATGTGGTTCTACCAAAGTTACGATACCAAGTGAGACTCTCCAAGTATTAATGCCAACTGAGACTGAGAGGCCTAAGTCTCTACAGGTTCCAATCATATTGAAGTTTTCTCTCCCTCTAAAACAGCAATCAATTCCGCCATTAAATCCACTCTAGTAGCTTCTTCTTAATAGAGCTTTCGAACTTCGTACGTAGCGTCCCACGCTAACAGGTCCAAAGAGTTGCTGTAAATTCAAATTGAAGCGGACAAGGAATGTCCTAAACGTTGGCTGGCTACTGTTTTGATATTCCAGGAACAAGCTAGCCTTCGTCCGGGGTGCGTAAATACTGCTTGTTTTTGTCGTGAGCACTCAAGTAAATCGTTAAGTTAATTTTAGCGATATGCTGCAATATACTACTGATATTAAACATTTCTTTTCAGCCCTCGCTAACATTTACCGTACAATATAATGGAATAAAATGACAATATGAATTGGTCAAATAACCATATAAATATATCTATGTAGATATCTACACATACAACATGATATGAAATGATATCAAACACCAATTTAAATTGTACACATTATAAAATCCTCCAGAGGTCTGTAACGACCTGAATGTTACACTGTGTGTCAATACAACGTTAAAAGCTCGCACCTACCTCACAACGTCAACACCGGATGACAACTAACGCACACGACGTGTACAGCGCATATTTAAAGCAAACTTGCTCTGCAAGGTAATAGCGGCGCAACTAGCACCACTCTTCGTCAAATAGCGCGGAAACTTGAATAGGTATCATCTTTCAGACGTGCCAATATGCCTCCCGAATTTCGTAGTGTAGATCGATAAAACAGACAGTGTTTTATTCGTAAGAGTCTATTTGTATGTATCAGTCCGGATCCATCTCTAGGTAGATACAGCGTGCAGACTGTACTGTGTATCCTGGTAAGGGAAGATCAACCTTGTTCCTTTTATTTTTACCGGGTGAGTTGGCCGAGCGGTTAGGAGCGCGCAGCTGTGAGCTCGCATCCAAGAAGTAGTGGGTTCGAACCCCACTGTCGGCAGCCCTGAAAATGGTTTTTCGTGGTTTCCCATTTTCACACCAGGCAAATGCTCGACCTGTACCTTAATTAAGGCCACGGCCGCTTCCTTCCCATTCCTAGGCCTTTCCTATCCCATCGTCGCCATAAGACCTATCTGAGGCGGTGCGACGTAAAGCAACTAGCAAGAAAAACGTTTATGTTTCTGTGTTAGTATCATCCATTACTTTGACAATACGAAAGTGACTGAAGTACGAGCAATGCTAGAAACGCCATTCCTTATGCATTCATTCCGTGCGTTGTTTGGTGTGAAAGTGTATCTCATAGGATCGATGTCCGACTCGCTGGCTGAACGGTCAGCGTACTGGCCTTCGGTTCAGAGGGTCCCGGGTTCGATTCCCGGCCGGGTTGGGGATTGTAACCTTAATTGGTTGATTCCTACGGCACGGGGGCTGGGTGTATGTGTTGTCTTCATCATCATTTCATCCTCATCACAACGCGCAGGTCGCCTACGGGTGTCAAATAGAAAGACCTGCACTTGGCGAGCTGAACCCGTCCTGGGATATCCCGGCACTAAAAGCCATACGACATTTCATTTCATTATAGGATCGATGCCTTTCAGTACTTTTGACAGACTAATATGTAAGTGCATCTGCTGGCTCGTTGAGAGGGGGGGGGGGAGGTGGTAACGGAAAACTACCTCACTGCCCATTTTCCTAGTACGTCTCTTCAGTGACTCCTGGGCCACTTATGACAGCTGATGGTGAATCTATTGAGGTTCCAACAGTCTTCGGGCTGATAACACAACATACAGACAAACATGGAGATATGTATTCGTACAATGTAACATCGAATATTAAACTGCTTCTGTATTGTGTAATGGTCATCCATAACGCTCAATTACTTACAAGCAAGATGTTTAATCCGATTTTATCCAACTATAGACCGCATAGAACCTAAAGCTATCTGGTATTTCTTCTTCCTCTTCTTCTTCCCCATCTCCCAGAACTTCTTCATTCCTTCATTTCTAATCTTTCTCTGCCACTCGTATGTTACCAACTTGGGCCTACATTTTGTGAGGGTCACTCTCCGGATGCCTTCATGTTGTCAATTCAGCTACTGAACTCATTTCTGTTCTTGATCACATCTTCTATAAGTCCAATTTCCTCTTCATCTCTCTTGACCTTTTCCACCCATTTCACTGCACCCTTTAATCTTACGACGAACTTTAAGTTCTACGTCAGTCGGTTCTCGTCCATTCTCACCAGAAGTCCACAGAATGTCAACCTTCGTTTCCGAATTGAGACAGTCATCTTTCCAGTGTATCTGTAAACCTACTCGTTCTTTCTTCTCATCAGTATCTCCCAGTGGTCCTAGAATTGTTCTCGAATTATACCCTTCCTTATCTTTTTTCTTTTTTTTTTCAATTTCCTGCAGCTCCCCCTTCTTATTCCGTGTCAGGCACTCCGAGCCATATAGACCCTCTGTGCTATAGTGTCTGAGTTTAGCCTTGTAGGATATTGCTTGTTTGATGTATTTGTTCTGAGTTAGTCTGCAGACCAGTTCCAGTTTTCTATCTATTCACTTATTTGCCTCTTTATCCAACCCATTTGAATGTATCCATTCCTCAGATATTTGAAATTCTCAGTTATTTCGATAGTTCCATGTTTCACTTCCACGTCTTTCTGTCCTTGGTACATTGAAGCACTGAGGTACTGGGTTTAGGAACCGTTTACTGCTTCCCAAACATATGGACAATCTTTCTGAGGATGTAAAATAGGCAGGCGGAGAGTGAGTGACTGCCATTATAACCCCAACTTGATTGTCACTGATGGTAGGCAATAGGGCCTACCACCGAGCTCGATAGCTGCAGTCGCTTAAGTGCGGCCAGTATCCGGTATTCGGGAGATGGTATGTTCGAACCCCACTGTCGGCAGCCCTGAAAATGGTTTTCCGTGGTTTCCCATTTTCACACCAAGCAAATGCTGGGGCTGTACCTTAATTAAGGCCACGGCCGCTTCCTTCCCACTCCTAGCCCTTTCCTGTTCCATCGTCGCCATAAGACCTATCTGTGTCGGTGCGACGTAAAGCAACTAGCAAAAAACAAAGGGCCTACCATTACAATGAACATTTCCTAATCCAGTCTGCATATAAGCAAAGGCGTTTAGTGACTTACCCGTCGGGTTTCGAGGGTAACACTTACTCACAACGTGTACACTATCTAACCTAGAATTCTGTATGCAATGTAGAATATCGTTGCGAAGCACGGGTACATGAGCTGGTATGGTATACTCGCAGAGGCTTCATTCGGTTATTGAAAATGAATTGTCGTATGGCTTTTAGTGCCGGGATAACCCAGGACGGGTTCGGCTCGCCAGGTGCAGGTCTTTCTATTTGACTCCCGTAGGTGACCTGCGCGTCGTGATGAGGATGAAATGATGATGAAGACAACACACACACCCAGCCCCCGTGCCATTGGAATTAACCAATTATGGTTAAAATCCCCGACCCGTCCGGGAATCGAACCCGGGACCCTCTGAACAGAAGGCCAGTACGCTGACCGTTCAGCCAACGAGTCGGATATTCAGTTATGGATGGACGGTAACAATAAGCCTTAGAGTGCCAACAAGATGAGCAAATTCACATCTTACCAATGGTTGTATTCATTACACAAGTATTTACTTAGAACATACCAGAGTTCTGTAAATCAGTGTATCTATTGGGGTCTGTACGACTACTTCAATGAATAATCAGTTTCACGGCCTTCCGTTCAGAGTGTTCAGGGTTCGACTCTTAGCAGAGTAAGAGACCCTGGTTCGGAAACTGAGTGTTTGTGTTTGTCTCAATACGCACACCTCTACATATACACACAACATACCACCACAGAAACACGGTATAGATTTGGAGTTGGGAAGAGCATCCAGAAATAAAACAGACGTAAGTCCACATGCGCGACAGAGTTCGCACTCGTGACACCTCCAGGATGCGGGAAAATGTAACTAATAGGGCAATCGCAAGAACACGATCCTATGAATGGTTTTGTGAAATATAATTCATTACCGCCAATTATGAGTTATTTAGATCAGCATGAATTAATCCAGAAAGATCCTTTCATTTCGGCTGGTCTTTGGCCTGAACAGATTAATTTTGAGTGTCATTTCGCTTTCTAGCCTTGAGATACGAAGTTATGTGGATGTTGTCGAGTAGCCCTACGCTGTTGATGTCAGGGACATTGAAGAACAAAAGGAAGACCGACGCTTACCACACGACCAATGGCAGTTTAATGACCATAATTCTCTATCAGACGAGTTGAACCGTATAGCACGATTATAACACGAGCATAAGCCATTGCTTGATCCTATTCAAAAGTTCTTCAGAAAGGGAGAATATTAGATTTTTCTGAAAACATGTTCTAAACGCAAGTAAACAGATTAACTCTATCATAAGGTAGCTTCTTCAGACATGAGTACTCTCCTATTCTGTTCTCCTGAGAGCATTCCTCTCAGCCGGAAGACGTCACAGCGTTATTTCTCCATAACGGAGCTGTAAGTTGACTTCCTTTCTACCACCATCCTTGTTTTAAATTATATTTCCGGAAACCCTCCCGAGTTCTCCTTTGATCTCCCCCGAATATATCTCTTAGCTTTTCCCTTTGTGGTCGTAACTTTATGCTGGCTATTTCTTCCCCCACGACAAATAGCAAATTTCTTCTTTTATCTCCTATAATCTCATTCTCCTCTACACGACCGCTTCTATTCCGTTAGCAAATCAGTTTCCCTTCCAAGCAAATGTGAAAAATCTATGCCTTCAAACTTACGGGAATGCAATGAAAAAAGGAAACACGCTAAGAATCAAATCGAAGTAATGATTTTAGATAATAACGAAAACACTGAGTTGGAAATAAGATAAAATAGTCTAAAATTCCAGTCGTATTTAGTTGGAACCACGACATTTGAACGAATATTTTGATAGCATTCAAGAAAACACAGATGAAAACTGATAAACACTGTTTATCGTAGTGAGGAACAAAATTACAAATCATCTAGAAACTAGATAGGGATGTAAGATAGGAAAATACAACATGCAAAGGTGGGTAAAATATAAGTGCTACTCGTACTTTTGGAACTAGTGCGGTATACGTTAAAGCCGGTTAATGCGGCAAGTCCACAGCAGGCAGGAGTGCTCAGGAGAGCTCTACAACGCACACTTCCTCCTCTGATTGTTATCATATTGAGTGAAAAAGACGTGCATATGTTTGTTGCACAATGCATAATTATTCATATTTTAACACGTGAAGATGTTAAAAGGGTAGATATCTTGCGTGGAATGCGTACACAATTCGGTGTTGATATGCATGAACATTCGAAAATCACTTGTACAAATGGCACAAATTAAATTAAATTATTTAGGTCAGACAGCAACTTTTAACTTTTGTCCCAAAGATGTTCTCTTCTCAACATCAGAAAAAAGCGTCCGGGTAGATCTCCATAGAAATAAGTTCTCTTTTTAGAGATGAAGAATATAAAAATGTTGAAATAAGTCGCTTATATTTTTACAGTTAGTATCAACGTTAATATTGATCCTGGCACTTGTGGCTTCTTCGGTGACCCTACACAACCGTTTAATCCGAAGAAACTGGAGTTTTGACTGGAAGAGCGATCAAATAGTAGTTGTGAAATTATTATCTTTCATTTGGGAGATTACAAACTCGAACTGTTCCCCCACCCCAACAATCTTGAAAATGATTTTCCGTAGTTTCCTCACTTTAGACCGGACAAATTCTGGAGCTATAACTATGTTACCAGAAACATAAAGGTTAAAACCTTAAGAATCAGTCAAGAGGGAGATGCAAAAGAAATCTTCAAGTATCTTCACTGCTAAGCAGATGTAAAAGTTGATGAAATACTATGTTTGTTGATCAGTTTTGTTAAGTGTTAATATCATTTGTTTTTACGTTCCACTAACTACTTTCACGGTTTTCTGAGACGCCGAGATGCCGAAATTTAGTCCCGTCGGAGTTCTTTCACGTGCCAGTAAACTTT
Source organism: Anabrus simplex (assembly GCF_040414725.1). Classification (NCBI taxonomy): domain Eukaryota; kingdom Metazoa; phylum Arthropoda; class Insecta; order Orthoptera; family Tettigoniidae; genus Anabrus; species Anabrus simplex. The sequence continues at coordinate 177,104,124 of NC_090267.1, forward strand.
CCGACACGAGGCTGACATGTTTGAGCACCTTCAAATAATACCGGACTGATCCAGGATCAAACCGGCCAAGTTGAGGTCAGAGATCATTTTTATAATCAAATGTTTTTTGAAATTTATGAAAGGAAGCAAGGTGAATTTGCTACTCAATTGTGATGTAAGTACTTCAGTTAGTGGCTAAATGCTTCATGCCACTCAGCATTATTCGATCCACATCCTAATGTTGATATGTCTTCTTTTATGAATAGACAGTATACTGACGACAAAAACAAGTTCGAAATTGGAAATGTGAAAAGTGTACTGTACAGTAGCTCCCAAAAGTATTTTCTATGAGAGGTGTTTCACTGGCAGGACTGCATAGCTTCAAGTAGAATCAAAATAAAGTAGACTAGTAGTTCAGAAAACAGACGTTGCCGTGGTTTTTGTTTACTTCAGTAGAGGTGAATATTTATTTTTTCAGTAAAAGTCTATTGAATTCTGGCTCAAAAGATTTTGTGGTGGTTTAAAAAAATTAAATAAACTAGTATTCAGAACTCTGGAATGTGTGTCAAATTTGTATTTCTTTAGAGCAATACCGAAAAATAAAGAATACTCTGTAGAGTTAATACAATTTATCTCAAATCCCTTTTAATAAAGGCCAGACACATTGAAAAAGAGACCGCTGAGGAACATTTCAGTGTGTGGTAATACGTTCGAAAGAAATGATGGACTTTGCAGAACAATCCCCGAAGTGGTAGGCTATGGATAACAACATCAAAGACAAAATCATCCGTGGGCTGTCCGTGTCCGAACCTAAACAATCTGGGACAGTAAAGGACTACAAGAGGGGAATCATGCCTAAAATTCCATGTTTTTATAGTTAAAGGAAGATTATCGGATTATCGGCTGTAGATCTGAATTGTACGTGACCTTCTTTTAAATCATTCATTAGTGGTAAGAATAGTAAGGCCAGACTACAGTTTGCGAAAAGGTATTCAACATTGACTGTTGATGATTGGTCCAAAGTCACTTTGAAGCGATAACAGCCAGTTCAGTCTGTTATCGACTGATGGTATGAAATGAAGTACTGTATATTCGTAGGTCTACCAACAAAATAAATGAAAAATCACCAAGTACTCACTATAAAACTTGTACGAGGTAGCATAATCGTGTAGGGTTGTTTCTCCAGAAGCTGTACTGGTCATCTGGTCAATATTTATGGGGAAATGGACCAATTCAAATACAGTAATATACTAACATTCCTTATGACTACTCATACAAGAAATAATGTGTCACATAACTGGATATTTCAACGCGTTAATAATCCCACCTCTGGCCATGTCAAGAATATTCTGGTTAAGCAAAGTGTCAGTGTACTGGAATAACCAAGCCAGAATCCTGGTATGAATCCAATAGAACATCTTTCGGATATATGGATGTACATGTTTCGAAGACAACCTGTACAAACAAGGACTTCTACAAATAACTGTTTAAGCATGGAGAAAACTTTCAAAGGAGCACTTTGTAAAATTCATTGATTCCATACCACCGAGGTATGCTGCAGTAATAAAATCAAAGGGCTATGCGATGAAGTACTCACGTTACGGAAATCAGAGGCCAACATTTAGTTCTATTTTTGTTTTGTTTCTTAGTACAAAGTATGCTTGAGTCAGAATTATTGTAATATGTATCTATTATTTAGACCTGAAATGGAAATTAATAAATTTCGTCATGTAGGCTCACTAGGTGATTCAGTTTGTTGGAATTTCTCATGTTTCTATTTCGCTCTAGAAAATACTTTCGAGCACAAGTGTATGTGCAGTACAATGTACTGCCTTCACGTGTACGGGTGTCTGTTAGAGAATAAAATACTTTTGAAAGAAATTGCTTCTACCGACAGATATTCTTAGTTCTGTAAGGACACTGATTATGACGGTGATGAAATGCTCCGAGGGATGACTGATTGTAAAGTTGACATAAACACTGACTTGGGATAATCAGCATTAGGAAAGCATTCTCTTAAAATATAGCTCCTTTTATCAGAAAAAACATAGCGTTTCCGTAGACAGTGTTTTGAAGTGACAGCGTCTTGCTCCACTGGCCTGCATGCGTAGAAATTTGATGTTACGAAAATCAGCCCCTGTAACACAGCTGTTTCTAACAGATTATAAGTTTTACATTCGATTTTCCCATATCGCTAGGAAATTTAAGGATTCAGCCAAACACCTCAACGATAAAGTTAGCCCAGTGATGCAACCTCTCCCCGCGGGACATCATGTTTTGAGTGTTTGATTACGCTCACTCAGGACAATTTGAAGCGCCGTAGCAAGTGAACGCGTTGACCAATTTAAGAGATTCTGTTCACAAATAGCCTAACTAATATGAGTGACCTCATTGCAAACATAAGTACAGTTTGTGAAAAAGTGACTGTGAACTTGGAAAATGTATGACAACATTTTATTTTGTGGTGTCTATATTAGTAACCATACAAAAGTTCTACAATGGTTATGCAAACACAATGAATAAAGAATCGCGAATATATCTACATCCAAACAAAAGTTATGTGACCGGGCGAGTTGGCCGTGCGCGTAGAGGCGCGCGGCTGTGAGCTTGCATCCGGGAGATAGTAGGTTCGAATCCCACTATCGGCAGCCCTGAAAATGGTTTTCCGTGGTTTCCCATTTTCACATCAGGCAAATGCTGGGGCTGTACCTTAATTAAGGCCACGGCCGCTTCCTTCCAACTCCTAGGCCTTTCCTATCCCATCGTCGCCATAAGACCTATCTGTGTCGGTGTGACGTAAAGCCCCTAGCAAAAAAAAAATTGTGACGACGAAAAATAGTAGCGCGCCAGTAAGTCAATCTCACGACACTGGTGTGTCATCACTGCATTCAGTGCCACGAAAGAGGGTAACTAAGGCACAACGATAGTACCAAATGTGCAAGGAGGATATAATAGTTGAAAAAAAGTTAATTTTGTGTACAATATCTGTCTTCTATATGTGGCCAACATATTTCTAATTTAATAACCTTGAAGGTTACTAATCATGTAAAGCCTACTGTTCCATTATCTTTTCTATTGCGTTGTGAATCATGTTTCATTTCTTTCGTAGTGAGATAAATACCCATAGGCGTGTAGATGAGGCAGCCTAACCCAACAGTTTCTGTCATATTTTGGTTAGTAAAATAATTTTACTTTTCATCACCATCAATTTTCCGCTCCAGCAAGCCTCCTTCAGTTTGTCCTGTCCATCCTCAGCTGATTTCTACTTTCTGCTGCCAATTTACAAGATCGTTGAAAATTTGCTTTCCCCAACCGTCACCATTCCTCCCTCATGGCCTCTAACCAACAATATACCTATACAGCATGCCCTTGGGGTCCTATTTAGAGTCATTCTTCTTATTTATCTCTACTATCGTATTATGCTACTTTTTCAACAGACTCCTGTCCAATCCAAGTTGATGTCGAATATTCTCATTCCTTATTTTGTCTCTCCTTATAATTTGGAGACAGGCCTGGAGTACCTTATACTGAATAAGAAAGAGCAACTGCAGGAACTCGACAAAAAAGAAGGAAAATCTTAAGGAACATTCTAGGGCCACGAAAAACTACAGACGTGACATGAAAATGAAAACGAAAAAAATTTACGACTTCTGCACGTTCTCCGGAAAGATCATAGATACAGTTCGGAAATGAAGGTTGAAATTCTATGGACTTCTAGTGAGAATGGAGAAAAACTGATTGACTAAAAGGATTTTAGAATATACCGTAGGATTAAAGGCAACCACGAAGTGGGTGGACGAGGTCAAGAAGGATGCAGGAAAGGCTGTGTCACTCGTAAACTAATTCGTAACGGGTTCATAAATAACGTGTTTTACGTGAAGCCAACTTCGAATAATCAAAGGGATGACAAATGACGATTGAATTGAAAGCAGGCTGGGATCAGTGAAGTATCCGTGGATTGTACAAGAAAGAATAAGTGTGATTTTAACAAAATTTGTGTATTCTTTCTACTTGAAACACAACAAAAACTGAACTCAGTATCTTAAAAATTTCAAAGCTAAGGTACAAGATTTAAACGGAAATGACGTCATTACGAGGATCAACTTAGAGAAAACAGAGGCGTCGTTACAACAAGATTTTATGTACAGAGTCCTAGATCACTTATAAAAGATTTTTGCAATAAAAATAACAAGAGACCTTACGTCTTTCTAAGTCTTAGCCTACAAGAAAGGGAAACACAGTTATAGAAGGATTAAGTGAGTACGTCTGCAACAGGGAAAGTCGGAGAAGGAAGGGACGGAATCACAACACCGGGAATCGTTCGTAAATAACTAAATGAAGTGCAGCAGTTTTCAAAAGTTCACTTGCCGAATGGTTCGTTTAAACTGAAGTCCATAACTCAAGCCTCAACCGGAGGTACATTTTCTTCGTTTTTTTAAACTAGTCAAGAGAAGTACTTAAGTCAAATACTTGTACATATTATGAGCTGCACATTCTCGTAAAAGAAAAGGAAAATAGTGTAGAACCATGCCGGCATAATAAAGTCCGCAGGGCAAAATGACAAAATCATAACACTCTGTTGCTCACCCAGTATTGTTGAAACAGTAGCAGAATTTCCCAGTAATGAAACCGAAGACCGAGCGGTCTGCGTAAAGAATTTATAGGGAGAAGAAAGGTTCTTGAAGCACAATAAACTTCGAGGAACAACTCACACAGTGACTTGGCTAGTGACGTAAGCTACGGGCAATAGTAAATAGTAGTTCACTATGTAGCAGCATGTAAAGCAGGGCCTCTCAGGGTGCATGCGCCTGGTATATGCACTGTGCACGGTGAAAAAGACGACTTCGCTTGGTTGACCAGAGTGCAGACCCCCGCTCATCGATATGGAGCAACAGCGCTGTCTCTCTCTTTCCCCACGCCTGTCTCGCTCGATCCCCCTGTCTCCCTCTTCCTCGCTTGTTCCGTAGCGCTCCAAATCCGAGCCGAGTTGAGCCCAGCTTAGCCGGTAGCCCAGAGACGAAGCGTTGGTCCGAGCCGAGCCGAGTGGAACCGATGCACTGCGCACAGGAACTCTGCACCGCTATTTGCACGCGAGAGATTTTGGGCATTTGAGAGGCCCTGATGTAGAGTGAGTCAGGCGATGTGCGGAGCAACAGCCGGCCGTACAAAGTCAAATGGGTAAGTGCTCGTTACAGTTGGAATCACAGCAGAGTTGATTCACAACAGAAAAGGTTAAGGAATTGAATCGACAACGTCCACGAATTACAGGAGATGTTAAAACGTAGGTCAAAACAGATAGTGCCCGAGGAGCAGAGAAAGACAGGAAGATAAAGAATGAAGAAATTCTAGAAAGATAGGTCAGAAAACCTGAAGTTTTACGTGATCCTCAGTTAGCCAATATCAAAAGCACAAAAGAAATTTAATAGCGATTATTAACTAGTATTATTAGATCAGTCCTGGTCAGACGCAGTTCACTTCTCAGATATCAGAGTAAAGTCTTCTCTAAACAAAGTTCCCAAGTTGTTTGTCTCTTTCGGAAGACATAAACTGAAAATTACACCTTCTCGATCGTTCTCCTGTAAGAAACTAGCAACAATGTCACTGAACCATCTCACTTCAAACAAATACGTTCGAAGTTGGGAGAATCAGGCAATGGAAGAAAATACGAGTACCGTATTAGGCTTTACAAACCTGAGATTCAATAACGTTGAGGTTCTTTTTTTTATAATAATCATAATGATATGGCCTCAGCGACCGTGTACAGACATTTTGCTTTGGTACCAACTAGGCAGCCTCTTACTCTACCGGATGGCATAAAAATGGATATCTGTTGGGCAATTTATGGCTGAATTTCAGTTTTGTCACCAAAACACTAAATGTATCACCAGAGATATTTTACCTGCCGACATCGTACGACATCTAATGCCGAACGAACTTTTCTCCGCCTGTCAAAAATACGACTGGCTGCACCCGGTTTGAAACCACTATCATGAGATCATCTACTGATCCACAGAGAGAGCTATTTTAAGAAATGAGAACATTTGAAGACGAAAGAAACATAACTCAAACAATACTGTAGAGCAGGGCCTCTCAAACGCCCAAAATGTCACGCGTGCAAATCGAGGTGCAAGAGCTCCGTGCACTGTGCATTGGTCGGGCTCGGCTTGTCTCGGACCAACGCTTCGTCTCTGGGCTACTCGGGTAAGCTCGGCTAAGCTCGGCTCTACTCGGCGCAACTCAGCTCGGATTTGGAGCGCTACGGGGCAAGTGTGGAAGAGGGATACAGGGGGGAGCGAGCAAGACAGGCGTGAGGAAATAGAGAGTAAGCGCTATTGCTCCTAATCGAGGAGTGGGGGGTCTGCACTCTGGTCAACCAAGCGAAGTCATCTTTTGCACCGTGCACAGTGCATGCACCAAGCGCATGCACCCTGAGAGGCCCTGCTGTAGAGGAACGACCTGGATGCAATATATATCATCCAGAAAAAATATTATTGTTACGTTATAATGCAACTTCCAGTCCCCTTGAGGTCCCTCTCGGTAGTTCCTGGAAGTGACAAGTGAGTCAGGCTAGGCAGCTCCCGGCCGAACTGTGGCTACATTTATTGTGACTTGTCGTCTAGTGTCTCCGTGGATTTTCTGGAAGGCAAAACTACAACGTGCGTATTCTGGTCGCATCCCCAAGATGCTAGAACTAGAACCAGGTATATAAAAGCAGGCTCGCCACGAACAGGTGGTCGTTGTGTTGTGTTGTGTTGTGTTGTGTTGTGTTGTGTTGTGTTGTGTTGTGTTGTGTTGTGTTGTGTTGTGTTGTGTTGTGTTGTGTTGTGTTGTGTTGTGTTGTGTTGTGTTGTGTTGTGTTGTGTTGTGTTGTGTTGTGTTGTGTTGTGTTGTGTTGTGTTGTGTTGTGTTGTGTTGTGTTGTGTTGTGTTGTGTTGTGTTGTGTTGTGTTGTGTTGTGTTGTGTTGTGTTGTGTTGTGTTGTGTTGTGTTGTGTTGTGTTGTGTTGTGTTGTGTTGTGTTGTGTTGTGTTGTGTTGTGTTGTGTTGTGTTGTGTTGTGTTGTGTTGTGTTGTGTTGTGTTGTGTTGTGTTGTGTTGTGTTGTGTTGTGTTGTGTTGTGTTGTGTTGTGTTGTGTTGTGTTGTGTTGTGTTGTGTTGTGTTGTGTTGTGTTGTGTTGTGTTGTGTTGTGTTGTGTTGTTGTGGTGAGTATTGAATAGTCAGTTACGAATCGTGAGCTAAGAGTTCAGTGTGGGTGGAGCAGTCACGTGAACTGATTGTGTAAGTTATGGGTCTTGTTGTGCCGTCGAGCCAAGTGTACAGCAGTGATGCCCCGTGATAGTCAATAGACGTGTGTTTGAACTAGACTGCATGTTATTGATGTGTGAAGTGACAGTGTTACGTGTGAAGCGAAGTGATAGGTGAAACCTGTCAATCAAGATTACGAGGGATCACGGTTCCCTGCAAAAGACTGCCAGCCGGAGGCCTGCTGTGAAGACAGTCACTAATTAGTGAAGTATTGTCATTCATTGTCAAGTATTATTTTGTGTGATGGTGGGGGGGGTATTGAGTGGATGGGTGGCTGTGAGTGTGGGTGTGGGTGTGGGTGTGGGTGTGGGTGTGGGTGTGGGTGTGGGTGGCCGGCTATGGGCCAAATTATTACAACTGTTTTCTTTCTTCAGCTTGAACTTTTGTCCATTATTTTCACACCCGTTCCCAGGGCATCTCGTTTCTCTCTTCATTCGACACCCTGCCTGTTTTTCACTTCGGTTTTTCTTGGGAATTTAGTGTGCTTCCAGTTTCTCTTAAGAAAGCCCGTTCCTGGGAGTCTTCACGTGTGATTTCCACTCTCGAATTCCTTTTTCACTTCGCTATTTTTTCACGCCTGGAAAGTTAGGTAAAGATCCGGTTAGTTTGACCTCTTTGTGTTAATTCGTATTATGTGACCATCAAAGCCAATCTTTCCTTCCCGAAAAGTGTCCTTCGTCTTTATCACTTGTGATTATGGTTCATGGTTGTACCATCTTCTGCATTCACTTTTTCCTGTGATCGGGACCAAGATTGTTCTCTGGAGCTTTCTTTCTTTTTTATTTTATTTGACTTCTAGTTCCCCGGATTTCCTTCCCGGTATACCTTTGTTGGAGAGACCTACTGTTTACAGAGCACTGTGTCTTCTTGTGTGGGCGAGAGCAATTTTATTACTTTCATACGTCTGTCTCAGTTTCATCCTTGGCTTGGACAACATGAAAGTGACTGAGGTACGACCGATGCTAAAAATGCCATTATTTACGCAGTCTGTCCCTGCTATGAATGGTGTGAAAAAATTGCTCATATGGTCCGTTGGTGCATGCATTTCAGTGGGCTTAGCAGAATGTTATGTAATAGCAAATTCTGCCTCAGTGAGGAAAGCAACGGAAACTACCTTCCTCCTCATTTCCCTAGCACGCTTCTTCAATGATACCTAGGACATCTATGGCAGCTAATAGTGGATTCAACAAGCCTTCGGGCTTAGGACTGGACATTCATACAGTTTCCCTAATAGACTTTCCCTATTCATCGCGTGCCATTCTGCAGTTTATTGACTCCCCGGTCGGATGACTGTACGGTAGGATTTGCGCTTGGAGTTGAAGATGTAGAAGCCTTTGTTCAGCCGCCATGTCATTCCATTTAGCTAATCCGTGACGCGAAGGCTTCTTTCTCGAAGATGTTGGGTTCTATCCTCTTCAAGCACGCTGGACACCGGTTGTTATATTCTTTTTGAACTCCGTTTCCTCAAAGGAGATCTGGGTCCCGTATTTGCCGTCCGTGCCTTGAGTTGGTGAATTTGGATTGTGGCTGTACATTGGGGAGCAGAAAAATTCCCATAATCATCTGCAAATAATAGACATTTTACGATTCATACGCCTTTAACTCAATTCACCGTGTTCAAATCCTCCGGTACTCATTTCTTTCCACCACTCAAATGTAACTTTCTCGTGTTCACAGTTGAAAAATAGAGACGAACGCCCATTTTCTTGCCTGATCACCTCCTGATTTTGAAGTTGTTTGAAATGTCCCCCGTGAATTTCATTTTGGATATTGTGTATTTAGGGTATGCTGGATGATCGCCCTTATTTTGTTATCTAATTACAGTTCTTTAAAAATTTCGATTCGAGTGAATCGATCTGTCGAATCAGTCAAAGAAAAAATCCATGTCGCAACAACTCCGAACGGCCATAGCCTACTAAGCGACCGCTGTTCAGCCCGAAGGCCTGTAAATTATGAGATGTCGTGTGCTCAGCACCTCAAACCAGCCCTCAGATCCGGGGAAAAATACCTAACCTGGCCGCGAATCGAACTAGGGGCCTCCTGGTAACAGGCAGGCATGCTACCCGTAAACCACGGGTTCGACAAAGTGAAAGAAGCTTACCTCTAGTTTCCTGTCTCGAAGACTCAGATATGAGAGAACAGATCTCCATATATTATTATTATTATTATTATTATTATTATTATTATTATTATTATTATACTATGCTCGATAGCCGCAGTCGCTTAAGTGCGGCCAGTATCCAGTATTCGGGAGATAGTAGGTTCGAACCCCACTGTCGGCAGCACTGAAAATGGTTTTCCGTGGTTTCCCATTTTCACACCAGGCAAATCTTGGGGCTGTACCTTAATTAAGGCTACGGCCGCTTCCTTCCCAGTACTAGCCTTTTCCTATCCCATCGTCGCCATAAGACCTATCTGTGTTGGTGCGACGTAAAACAACTAGCAAAAAAATTATTATTATTATTATTATTATTATTATTATTATTATTATTATTATTATTATTATTATTATTATTATTATTATTATTATTATTATTATTATTATTGTACCGGGCGGTACACCTCCACGTCGCTAATTCAAACCTTGCGCCAGTTGAAACTCCCCTACTGGAGGAAGTCTGAACTTTATCTAAGGTGTTAATTTTTAAGTTTCTCAGAAGATGTCACTACTTGGAAATTTTGAAGTTTCTGAACTGGGTCGTTTTCGATGTATTTTTGTTTTGCCTGTAGTAAGAAGTGTGAACTTTCTCTTCTAGACGACACTACTGAAGAACTACAATGGTGCACCCTAGTGCGAAGTGAAAGAACTGTTTTTTGGAGAAAATTTGAATTCATAAGTTTGTTCTTTGTTAAATTTTTTGCAGTCATGGTTTAAGTTGGCAATATTAACCCTTTCTTTCCCCTTGTTTTGAATTTAGCCAATCCCGAATTTCTTTAGTTAATTTATGACCAATCAGGTGTATCTTCCCCAAGGGGATATGTTGCTTAACCCTAGCCAATAAAATGATTGTGGGCGGGTGTACTCATTCCTGAAACGCCTCGAACTTTGCGCGAGAGTATACAAACTGCTGATTTTCGGGTCTCCGCGCCACTCCAGTAACATCTTTTGGTGTGTAAAGTACATAGCAGGGGGCGGGAAGCGCCTCTTTCTTCGGGCAGCAGTTCAACAACAAGGTAATGGCCGTTTAATAACTTCTTTTCTTGCTAGCTCAGCAGTTTAACTCTCGGGGCAGGTCCGATGCTTTTCCACCATGTAACCTTTCCTTAAAATGTAAAGACTCTTTGTATCTATTCTCTCTTAAGCTACATATTGGGATAGAGAGTGCTTTACCCTCTCGAGCTCCCACTCATATTGCATTGAGGTGAACTTATTTTTCACAACCGGTTCTTCCTTAACGTAATGTAAATTGTTTCATTCTAAAGTCACCTCTTTAGTATGGGATTAGCCCTTGCATTAGCGGCCTAGAGCCAGATTAGGTTTTAAACAAAATGTATTAGGAGTGCAGATCGCCTCCTCTCAAATTGGTATTTTAGAGGCCATGTAATTAACCTTTTCTCACTTAATAGGCCTCAGTAGGTTGGGTATTTTACCCCTGTGTTTATGTCCTTAGAGGACAGCTTGAAGGTGGAATTTGGTGTGGCCTTTGACAGGCTTAAATTTTGAGAGCGAGTTGCTCTTTCTTGAAAATTTTGTTGTCTGCGCGCCTCAAGGAGGCTTTACTGTGTAATTTGGAGCAAGTGCTCCTGTGCATGAATGGGGTTTTCTGCCCCTCTGTTAAAACTTGTTTTGAGGTAAAGTTGGGCTAGTTGCCCAAGAATTGCGAGTTCGGGGCTCGAAGCCCAAATCCTGTAAATACTGGAATTGTACTTTTGTTGCCTTGCTACTCTGTACCTGCCATGCTTGTTATTTCTTGATTTTGAAAAGAAAATATAACCTTATTAAATTTTATCTTAACTTTAATTTCGTATTTTGAGGCCCGTTCACCCCCGCACCTTCTTTCACCTCTGCTGTTCCACAGATACCTCGGAACAATTATTATTATTATTATTATTATTATTATTATTATTATTATTATTATTATTATTATTATTATTATTATTATTATTATTATTATTATTATTATAGTTGTTAACGCACTGTTCATTTCAGGATTAGTGGATGGTAGAGGAAGGAAGGAAGGAAGGAAGGAAGGAATATTATATGATAAAACAGCAAGATGGCTTGGGTGAACGTAGTCTACAGTAAAAGATTATGGAACTAAATTCAACAAACCGTGTCAACCGCTGATTTCATTTTGTTAGAAATCATCCCGAGAAAGGAATACTATTCGAATATAAAGAATGATAATTGTGATGTAACAAAGGCGTGACTGCTTATTGAAATTGTGTTTATATTTTCATCAGTGAAGGGGTGGTTTGAGATATGGTCAATATATGCAAGCAATTTGAGTCATATATCAGTTACTTGATTTTCAATTTAATCTAACATTTCCCGTCTCAATAACGAACATTACAAGTTCATTGAAATTAATATGTTCTCTATGCTAACTTTTACGAATAAAGAAATCCGTGGGATTTCTTAGCTCGGCCATCGAACGATTTTGCGTTCACAGAAACGTTTAGTAAAGCCGGCACGTCCCGCAGTCTCCAGTAATAGCCGAGATTTCTTCTAATTTGAGCAAGGATTCAGATTTGTATTACGAAGGAGAACCTCCAACATCTATTGTGTATTTTGTGATGAATCTGAGAAAATAAGGGATACGTTTCAAAGTAAAATAAATCTTATGAAAGAGTAAATACTTACATAAGAAAGAGAGAGAGAGAAAGATAGTGTGTGTGTGTGTGAGAGAGAGAGAGAGAGAGAGAGCGAGAGAGAGAGAGAGAGAGAGCTTTTACTGACATCAACCTCTTCAGAGGAGCTAGCGAGGTGAAATGAATGACGTGAAATACGATAGCAGAAAGGGAAAGAGCGAAACCCAGTACCGACGCACAGCTTACTCTTGTCGAATAGTACCTTGGGTCTGCTCAAGGCTTCACGTCTCCATCCGACCGACGAATCGGCGCCAACAGCGTCATGTGCCCTCACTCCATAGAAAACTGTGGATAGATTTGGAATTGAAACCAGGTTTTTGGCACGCAATCTAGTGACCAGAAATTGTTCACTAACCCCTCTTCTTCATTGCCGCCAATATTCTGATGGTGAACATTTTGTCAACCGACGGGACTCGACCATATAGAATTAACGCGTTAACGATCATGTCCATTAGGCGAGATTTACATAAGAGAGTATGGAGTGTTTATTACACACTCCCACCTTTTATAACTAGTATACTAGCTGTAGTACCCGGCGTTGGCCGGATGGTTTTTGAACGTTTATCTTTAAGATTTGTATTACCAGTTATGTGTGAAGTGAATTTTTACAGAATTCCTTTCTGAGAAGTTGATTTTACCTTTTTCTTCTTCTTCTTCTTTTTCTGCCACTTTTCCCACACCTGTGGGGTCGTGGGTGCGGACTGTGTCGAACATGTGTATTTGGCCCTGTTTTACGGCCGGATGCCCTTCCTGACGCAACCCTCTATGGAGGGATGTAATCACTATAGCGTGTTTCTGTGGTGGTTGGTAGTGCAGTGTGTTGTCTGAATATGAAGACGACAAACACAAACACCCAGTCGCCGGGCCAGAAGAATTAATCAGAGGCGATTAAAATCCCTGACCAAGCCGGGAATCGAAACCGAGACTCTCTGAACCGAAGGCCTCAACGCTGATCATTCAGCCAATGCGTCGGACGTTCATTTTTCCATCTATTGTGTAGTTTTAGAGTTATTTAGATGTTTTTGATGCCAAATTTTAGATTATTTAATTTTCGAGTAAAACTGTGTCCTTGTGGAAGGTCGAATGGACTGGGAAGTATTTGATCCTTTCAAAAAATAATAAGTGGTAACTACATGTATTTACCTGTCGCGCTATAGATATGATTCCCACGATTTCGACTCTCATTGAGACTGTCACCAATCAGCCTTGCTACCCCAAAAGCAGTGGATTCAATACTTATCTCGGACATTTTAGACTATTTACTATTAAGCCCGTCTCAATGGAGGCTAAACGTGGACTAAAATTGTATGCAGAGCGTCACAATTCATCTCAGAGACACATAAACTATGGATTCCACATTAATGTCGGTTATTTCATATTATCTTCACATGTCAACCCCTCCAATTCCCCACCCCCGGTGGGGGCTGGGATGTTTCATCCCCACAGTACTTTTTTTTTCCAGATAGTAAGTCATATGTGTACCATGTTTCGTTGAGAGCTATTCTGGAACATACCTACACACATCCATAATCTCAGTTATTTGCACATTCATATTCACCCCTTCTCAACCTTTATACTGATTGTGGTAGAGTATGACTTAACCATCCAGGGTGTCACAGTTCAACTCAGGGACCTCGAAAATGATGCATTCGACATTAATATCAGTAATTTTCGTTTATTCCTCAAATTTCACCACCTCCGCTAGGAGTGCTAGGGGTGTTTTACCAGAACAGTATTTTGTTTCAGTTAGTAAGTCATATTTTCAACAGTTTTATATGAGGGCTCTGCTAGTCAATTTTGACATGTTCTATTCTACCTCTTCTCATCTCAACGTCGATGGGGCTTGAACATGGACTCCAACTACGTCCGGAGTGTCACTGTTCATCTCAGCGACACCGAAAACTATGGATTCGGCACTATTTTCAATTATTTTTACATCTCACCTCTCCCAGCCCACCCCTAGGAGTGCTAAGGTTATCATACCTCCACGTAGTTTGTCTCCTGATAGAAAGTCATAAGTGTACCAAGTTTCGTTGAAATAACTCCCGTAGTCCAGAAAAGTATGTATTCAACACTAACAAGGGGCCGATGACCTTCGATGTTAGGCCCCTTAAAACAACAAGCATCATCATAATCATCAACACTAACATCGGTCGTTTTTAGTTATAATTACTTTTGGCCCCCTTCCCTAGGGCTTCTGGGGGTGTCTTGCCCCCACAGAATTTTTTCCGGATAGCAGGTAATATTTGTTTCAAGTTTAGTTGACACCTATGCTGGAACATACATACAAACATCCATTACCTCGGTCATTTGGATATTTTATTTTCTTCATCCCTTTCCATGCCCTTGCCGAATAAGGCTCAGCTTGGACTTAAACGGCATCCGGAGTGTCACTATTCCTTTCAGCGACCCCGAAAAGTATGTATTCGGCACTATTTTTGATAGTTTTTATATCCGCCCCCCCCCCCCCTCACCACCACCTCTAAGGCTGCTAGGGGTGTCTTTCCCCCACGCGGTTAATATCAGGAGACTAAGTCATAAGTGTATCAAGTTTGGTTCAAATCACCCAAGTAGTCCTGAAAACTATGGATTTGGCACTATTATTAGTCGTTTTAATTTATATTTGTATTTCAAACCTTCGCCTAAAGTGTCTAGGGGTGTCTTGTCCTTACAGCTTTTTTCACACATAGTAAGTAGTGTTTGCACCAACTTTAGTTGACAGCTATGCTGCAAAATACACACACACATCCATAATCTCGGTCATTTTGGTCATTTTATTTTTTTCACCCTTTCTCACTGCTTATGCCAAGGGGAGAGAACTTGGACTTTAAAAAATATCGGAGCGTCACTATTCATCTCAGCGACCCCAAAAACTGTGGATTCGACACTATTTCCGATTTTTATCTCACTCCCCCCCCCCCCCCTCGTCGCCAATTCTCCACTCCATAGGGTATTGAACTTGGACTTATAAATAATCCGGTGTGTCATTAATCATCTCAGCGACTACGAAAGCTGTGGATTCGACATTATTTTCGATTATTTTAATACCTCTCTCCCCCCTTCGCCCCCACCCACATGGCCTTTAAAAGCTCCGGGGTGTCACTATCCAACCCGAAGACTATGAATACGACACTATATCCGATTATTTTTATCCCACCCCGCCCCCGCCCTTCGACCTCACCCCAAAAGGCGAGGAACTTGAACTTTAAAAAATCCAAAGTGTCACTATTCATCTCATCGACCCCAACAACTATGATTTCGACACTATTTCCGATTATTTTTTATATTTCACCCCAAAGGCTGCTGACCATGGATTTTAAAAAATTCGGGGTGTCACTATTCATCTCATCGACCCCAAAAACTATGGATTCGACACCAATTCCGATTATTTTTATACGTAATCCCCGCCCCCCGTCACCACCACCCCAAAGTGTGATGAACTTGGACTTTAAAAATATCCGAAATGTCACCATTCATCTCAGTGGCTCCGAAAACTGCGGATTCAACACTATTTTCGATTATTTTTATATCTCATACCCCTCGCTCTCCACCCGTACGGGATAAAAAAAGCGGAGTGTCACTATTCATCTCAGTGACCCCGGAGATTTGACTCCATTTTCGATTATTTTTATATCTCACTCCCCACTCACCCCTCACCCCACCCCAAATGGGGCTAAAATTAAACTTCAAAAAATCCAGAGTGTCACTATTCATCTCAGCGACCCTGAAAATTACGGATTCGACACTACTGTAGATTATTTTATACCTCACCCCCTCATCCCCCGCACTTAGGTGTGTTGTGGTTTCTTACCCCCACGCGGTATGTCTCCTGATACGAAGTCATAAGTGTACCAACCTTGGTTGAAATCGCTCGAATGGTTTAGAAGGAGATGTAATATATATCCATACAGTGACATGTACATATATAGACCTATAGATAGATTACGTATACTCGCCTTTGCTGCTTGGAAACCCCCAGTTTCTCTTCGTTAGCAGTGGGTGATAACTCGTGCCATTCCACTGTTAATTTTCTATATTTTTTCACAATTTCATAATTATTTTACACATTTAGTTCACAGCTATATTCTTCAATCTGGGCCGACCTGTCAAAGTTGGTCCTAAGACATGAAAGTACATCTCGATCACGGCATGCTGGATTGCTATTTCCTAATAAGAGGCATAATAATGAACCTCTTATCAAGAAAGGTACTTCATAAATCATGGCGACGTGTTCCTATCCTCCTACAATACGGCATTTATTACCGGACTATCATGATATAGCGTAAGCTGCGGTCGCCTAGCGGCGATGTGTCCATCAAGTCGAAGCAGTCTTGGTGCGGCTTGCAATTGAATAAAATTACACAAAATTATTCATCATAAAAAACTACCCATCGGATTTTGTTCAAACCACTTCATAAATCCTCTCAGAAGTAATAAGACAAACTGAGACATTTTCAGAGAAATCGGTCCAGTAGTTTTTAGTTTATTAATCTCAAATATAGATGCTCATATACAGTATTTAATATAATACTCCTTACTACAAGACTACGAATGGCTCAGAATTCTTCCTAACACCCGTCAAACGGCTTGTGTATATATGGCGGTTTCATCAAATATATTTTTTCGTTTTTTTCTTTCCTTAAGTTATTCTTTTAAGGGGAGATAAGGAGGAATAGATGGGAGACTATGAAGTGTTCTTAATAGGTCTTAAAAGTGAATGGGCAGAGAGGGTGCTGGGATTGTTCATCAGGAAAATTGTCGTCGATTCTGTGAGGTATTCCCGCAAAGTGCCTAAAATTACAAATGTTTCCTTTGGTAATTATATTTCATTTCCTGGTATAAAATGTCTGGTATGCTATTAATTTATAATTTTTGTAGTATTCTGGATCCTTACTCTTAACTGAAATTTTGATAATATGGACACAGAGAAGATATTTAGTAATAAAGATATCCGCGAAGAGGTATCCTAGACTCCATGACTTTTAAAATTTTATAAATTACTCATCAAGTCCACGTCGATAAATTATTAAAGATACATCCAAGAAAAATTATGGGTTATACAACAGGAAAGTGGAAGATGCAACATCATGAATGGGTGTATCTACAACATACCAGGTGTTCCTTGTGGACGGAAATGGAAGAAATGGCAATACATGGCAATACATGGTGAGACATCAATGCAAAGAGACCTGGACAATGTTGTGAGATGGACAGCAGGCAATGGTATAATGATAAACGGGGTTAAAATTCGGGTTGTGAGTTTCACTAATAGGAAAAGTCCTCTCAGTTTTAATTATTGCGTTGATGGGGTGAAAGTTCCTTATGGGGATCACTGTAAACCTAGGTGTTAATATAAGGAAAGATCTACATTGGGCTAATCACATAAATGGGATTGTAAATAAAGGGTACAGAACTCTGCACATGGTTATGAAGGTATTTAGGGATTGTAGTAAGGATATAAAGGAGAGGGCATGTAAGTCTCTGGCAAGACCTTCACCAGGATTACTTGATTCGAGAACTGGAAGAAATCCATAAAAAAGCAGCTCGATTTGTTCTGGGTGATTTCCGAAAGAAAAGTAGCGTTACGAAAATGTTACAAAGTTTGGGCTGGAAAAACTTGGGAAAAAGGAGACGAGCTGCTCGACTAAGTGGTATCTCCGACCTGTCAGTGGAGAGATGGCGTGGAATGACATTAGTAAACGAATAAGTTTGAGTGGTGTTTTTAAAAGTTGGAAAGATCACAATATGAAGATTGATTGATTGATTGATTGATTGATTGATTGATTGATTGATTGATTGATTGATTGATTGATTGATTGATTGATTGATTGATTGATTGATTGATTGATTGATTGATTGATTGATTGATTGATTGATTGATTGATTGATTGATTGATTGATTGATTGATTGATTGATTGATTGATTGATTGATTGATTGATTGATTGATTGATTGACTGATTGATTGATTGATTGATTGATTGATTGATTGATTGATTGATTGATTGATTGATTGATTGATTGATTGATTGATTGATTGATTGATTGATTGATTGATTGATTGATTGATTGATTGATTGATTGATTGATTGATTGATTGATTGATTGATTGATTGATTGATTGATTGATTGATTGAGGGGTGAACTACGGGCATGAATGTTCAATAGGGCTCAGGTCCGGCGACCCGATGGCCCAGTGTAAAAATGTAATGTCTTCGAGAGCTTCCGTGGAGACACCTGTTGTGTGAGGGTGATCATGTTCCTGTTGAAACGTCCCATTTGCAACGTCACCATTAGTGAGGGCAACCATGAATTGACAACCTGCCCACATACTGTCCAGCAGTCATTGTGTCCTCAACAGTCACTAATGGCGATTTTTCAGGAAAGCCAATTGCTGTCCAGACTGTAATGTCTGGGTTTGTCTCCGTGTATCCCTCCACGATCATCGAGGCCAATGAAAAGAATGATTCATCAACGAAAATCACACTATTCTATACATCGCCCAGCATGACAGTTCCCAACACCAGGAAATTCCTTTACGTCGATATATCTCAGTAAACTCGAGTAATGCACATTCATGATTTATGGAATTAATATAACAGACAAAAACTATTCGCCTATTGTAAAAGAAACATTACCATGAATATAATGCTTGATATTTTAAAGGAAAACGTCTAGGTCATCTGCTGCAGGAAGCAGTGAAAATTCAAACTCATGGTGGAAATTGAGTTGAGGTCCAAGAAAGGAAAGACATTATTCTTTCCCTAAACCTTGAAAACACACTAAGAGATATTAGATGATCAAAATAAACTTGAAGAACCCCGTGCAGATAAGGCGAAGACGTGCTCATTTTATAAGTTGGGATCTCCAAGTAAAACTAACCATGTTCTGTCTAATTTAAACGGTGAAATGGTTTACTGCCAATTACTCTGTTAATTGCTGGAAGCATTCGCTGTGCCACCTAATGATAAAGTTAAGATTATGTCTCGTAACAAAAGTTCGTAATAAAATGGAAATGAAGCTACCTTGATGACAGAAGGTATTGTTAAGGGATCTACGATTTTATCGCGATTTCTTTTTACGGCTTGTTGACGCTTCAGAATAAGACTGCGGAGACCAGCTTTAATATATTTTTGATGACTTGGTGTATCGAAGAGCTAACAGTAGCGTATCTGAGAGGAAATGAAAGGCCAACATTTCCAGCGCAAACTCAATTCCCACCTTTTTATAGCAGACTGATGGCGTCTCATGAGACACTTCTGTAACGCAGCTTATCAGCGCTCCCTTCGTTTGGAGGAAACTTTACAGCCCATGATGTTATTCTCATCGGTCATTCTGAAGACAAACACATGGCCTTTTTTCTATTACTGTAATAACTAGCTGTTGCGAATGGGTAGAATTTTTTAAATAAGTACTTCAATGATGGTGGTGTGCTATGATTGTTGTTTCAATCGGAAAAAGAAAGCATTTACATCCCCAACTAGAAATTTAACAAGAGGAATGTTTTATTGGTTCATGTGGGAATAGCAAAGCAAGGTGCTAGGAAGATTCGAACCGGGCGGGTTGGCCGTACGGTTGAGGGCGCGCGGCTGTGAGCTTGCATTCGGGAGATAGTGGGTTCGAGTCCTACTGTCGGCAGCCCTGAAGATGGTTTCCCATTTTTACACCAGGCAAATGCTGGGGCTGTACCTTAATTAACGCCACGGCCGCGTCCTTCCAAATCCTAGGCTTTTCCTATCCCATCGTCGCCATAAAACCTATCTGTGTCGGTGCGACGTAAAGCCACTAGCAAAGGAAGATTCGACAAGTAAATACGTGATGAAAATACTAATTTATGTAACGAGCATGAAAGTCAAAACTTAAGAGGGTGAGCATGGGATGAATAGCTGAAGTTCTTGCGTACTATTAAGTAAAAGCTTCCTAAAAATACGTAAGGAACTTAAAGTTGTTTTAAAAGCTTAAAGGAATTGTGTCGCTGACATTGCCGCGGGCGTTATGGTGGAATAATGTTAAATAATAACACATTTCTCAAAATAAACGTTCGTTATATGGTTATTAGGGTTATTGCGGCCACGGCCGCTAATCCACGCACCGCTTTCTGACATTCCGTATGTCTCCCTTGCGTCACAGTATTATTATGTGGCACCGTTTTGGATTCATCGTGAGATCTCTGTTGATTGCACCATTAGGACATGTGAGCAGTAGAAGTACCAGCAGCGCTCGTAGTTGGCTCAGTGGCCTCCACTCGTTCGATTTTCTAGCATTTATGGCAATTTCTAGTCCGTTCAGCCCCACTCGAAGCTGACCTTCCCTGGGTTATTGATCCACACGACCTGTGTAAACCGTTTCCTTCGACTTAAATGAATCGTCCATTATAACGCGATGTTAACGTTAATGAAAATGTCTTTACACGGTCACAAAAACCACACCGAAATGTCTGATTAAATATCACTTTTCGTCCGAAGAAGTAGTTTACTGTGTTTAATAAGCTATTGCATCTATATCAGACACCGCGCGCAATTCTCGAAGTTAACTGTGTACCCAGAATTGAACTCCAGTTACCCAAGCCCTCATCCCCCTGTGGATGGGGGCGGTAAAATAACACCCACGGTATCCCCTGCTTGTCGTAAGAGGCGACTAAAAGGGGCCTCAGAGGCTCTGAACTTTGGAGCGTGGGTTGGCGACCACAGGGCCCTCAGCTGAGTCCTGGTATTGCTTCCACTTACTTGTGCCAGACTCCTCACTTTCATCTATCCTATCCGACTTCTCTTGGTCAACTCTTGTTCTTTTCCGACCCCGACGCTATTAGGTTTGCGAGGGCTAGGGAGTCTTTCATGTTCACGCCCTTCGTGGCCCTTGTCTTCCTTTGGCCGATATCTTCATTTTTCGAAGTGTCGGACCCCTTCCATTTTTCCCTCTGATTAGTGTTATATAGAGGATGGTTGCCTAGATGTACTTCCTCTTAAAAAATAATCACCACCACCACCCAAGCCCTCACCCCGTGCACGACATCTCTCTTAGCCTGCACAGTTCTAGCCTGCACAGTTTGTCGTGTAGTGAGGGATATTCCCCACACGTAGATATCTAACTGAACGAAATACATCGGTAACATTCTGTCGTACGAAAGATTAAAACTCCTTCCGAGTTTCACTACGCCCACTTTTCTAGTTGGCATCTGCAGCCGCTGACTGAATTATAAGATCTTATCATCTCAATGACATTTAAAAACGGAAGGCTTTTCTTCATATTCGTTGCTCATTTAAAACTAAGCACGCTTTTATGCAATTACACAGAAATCAGTTTGTTTTTCTTTAGAATCCAAATATCTTTGCTATACGAACGACTTTAGCGGCCTAAGCTGGTCTATAAGTTATGTTAGAGAATGGTCAGTCCCACAATAGATATGTTCTAAATATATATATATAAATAACACCACGATTTTTAAGCGTATTTCTCTAGCTAACCCTTATAGATAATATTTGTTATCAGCGTGAACCTAGAACACGAAGCATCATTTTTAATGATCGAATTACTTTGATGTAAAGAAAAGAGGTTTATATTTTATGCTTTTAAATTGACTTCACCCATAATAGCGCTACACCCCAACCCTAGTGTTGTTCATATCTAAAATTTCAAATACATATAATAATATATGTTCACTTTTTGTGAAATTTACATTCGGATATTATTGAACAGTATCTTTAATTTAACATTTGACGAATAGTGGATATTTCTAAGGTTAACGGGGGCATGATTTGTAAATGAGGCCTCGCAGTAAACATGGCACTGTAGATGATAATTTCAGTGCATTACATCTTAATACCCATTTAAAAAACTGACACGATACTCAAAATCCTTTGCATGTTGCTCTTAATAAAAAGAGACATGATGCGTATAGAATATACGATGGTGCAGAATATGTAGTGAATCATATCACTAACACTTGTGACATCCCGGCAGCAACGTGTGTATCTGCTGCAACACACATTTCACTATCTCTTTAAGACATTGGTCTGTTTCGGAAGCCTTATTGTATGTTATCTACCCCGCTATTGTACAGAGTCAAAACTTTCACTGTTGTCTGGGCTAACCTCAAACTACTGGACGGATTTTTACATATAAGGAACTATAGCTAACAGAAAACACACAAGAAAATATAACTACAGCTGAAACATCACGAGATGAGATTCGAGACAAGAATAGAATTGCAAAAATATAGTACACAATTAAGGTAAAAGAAATGAAATGGGAATTAAGATACTTCGTCCAGGTATCAATAACACTACACATTTACAGGCGAAGCACTGAACTAGTTATTCGTTGCCAGACTGGTAATCTTCATTTGAGAATGTAAAGGGACACTCTTTCACAACATGATTGATTGTTCCCGAGCTCCTGGTACGTCTGAGGTTCTCCACATGCACAATGTAGGGGAGAGTTTCGTCATCTGTACCGGCGCCTAAATCGTTCCACGTTCGTAAAAGTTACATCAATAAATTCTGTCAACTACAACGCATCATCTCCTCCTTAAATTGCAGAACGGAGTAAGTAGCGCGAGCTGTTGCCGGATTTCTATTACCGCATGGAGAGAGTGAAGATTCAAAAGCAGAACCGAAAGTTTCTGACACAGTCCCACATTTACCCCCCGATTAATTTGCGTTGACAATCGGCTTTCCCATATCGTTAAACTTTTTCACCTGTCATAGGTATGGCGCTAACGAATTGCAGTATATCATCTCTCTTCATGAATGCAGCTTAAATTCCCCTTCCTGGAGACACAAATCCAGTGTCACAAAAGATAATAAGAGTGTAGGTTAACAAGGCCGCGGCCGCTTCGTTCCCTTTCCTATCCTATCATCACCGAAAACCTGAGTTAGTGCTCCATTGAACCACTAACAAAAGAAAAAGAAACCATGTCAAGTGAAGCACGCGAACTACGCAATATTAGCAGGCTGTGAGGGAAGGAAGGACAATAGTGTTACATATAGATATGATATGGGTTTTTGGGCTTGTGCCGTGTCAAGAAAACAATGTGAAACTCTTTACGTTTCGCAGATAACTTTGCTCCACGTCTTCAGAAGAAAATCTCGACTGTTCACGAGGAAGTCTTCTACAATAATGAGGGTTTGAATTTAAGAATGCTTTACCGTTGGAGCTGTAGTGGTACGCTCGTCCGTCACCAGGTGGCTCGCTGTATGCTGGCACAGCGCTCCACTAGGGAGCTGTTATCTGTAATGTCATACTTTCATAACGTGCCTACACCAGTTCCCCCAGCCCCCTCCCCCCTCTCACACCGTCTCACTGCATTATCAAACTCTGGTTTTCTCCACATACTTTCTTTCCATTCTTCAGCTCTGTTCTATTCTATCCTGGTGTCTTTTATGCATTTTATTTTATTATTTTCTATTTGTTTCTTCTACCACATTCCTCCCAGATTCCTCTGACGTCCTCTCTGATACTTCTCACGCAAACACGGTGTGATAGAACATCTTAATTGGAGCTTAATGTTGTCGTCAATTCCCTCACGGCCTGCTAATATTGCGTGAAAGCATCAATGTTAACAATACTGTTATATACTTACAAGTTTTCGAATATTTCCTTAAAACCATGAATGTAAGTAGCTCAATTAAGGAAATTGCCAGAGCAAGGTGAAATGAAAGAAGACTAGGATTCGTCTCTGATAACCAAACCAAAGCCCACAGTAAAAGTGCAGGTCTATATGCCCACTAGTTCAGCAGATGATGAAGAAACTGAAAGAATATATGAAGAGAGAGAAGATTTAAAGCAATATGTAAAAGGTGATAAGAATTTGATTGTGATGTGAGACTGGAATGCAGTGGTAGGCCAAGGAAGAGAAGGTAATATAGTAGGAGAATTCGGACAAAGGAATGAAAGAGGAAGTCGGCTGGTTGAATTCTGCACAGATCATGATTTACTCCTTGCTAATACTTGGTTTAAACACCACAAACGAAGTCTGTATACGTGGATGAGACCTGGAGACAATGGAAAGTACCAAACAGAATCCTTACGATTAAGCAGAGATTCAGAAACCAGATGTTGGATGCAAAACTTTCCCAGGAGCAAACATGGACTCTGACCAGAACTTGTTGGCCATGAAATGCCATCTGAAGTTTAATAAATTGAAGAAAGGAAGGAATGCAAGAAGATAGGATCTAGACAAGTTGAAAGAAAAGAGTGTAAGGGACTGTTTCAAGGAACATGTTGCTGAAGGACTAAGTGAAAAGGCTGAAGGAAACACAATAGAGGAAGAATGAGGTCTCTATGACTGCTAAAGAAATGCTAGGAAGAAAAGAGAGATCAGTTAAGAATCAACGGATAACTCAGGATATACTTGACGTGATTGATGAACGACGAAAGTACAAGAATGCAAAAAATGAAGAGGCAGAAAAGAATACAGGCAATTAAAGAATGAAGTGTATAGAAAGTGTAGGAGAGCTAAGGAAGAATGGCTGAAGGAGAAGTGCAATAATGTTGAAAGTTGTATGGTCATAGGTAAGGTAGATGCTGCAAACAGTAAAATCAAGGAAACCTTTGGAGAAACGAAATCTAGGTGTATGAATATTAAGGGCACAGATGGGAAACCATGTATAGGGAAAAATACAAAGTAGAAAGATGGCAGGAACATATCCAACAGTTGTATTAAGGTAATGACGTATATGACATGGTTCTGGAACAAGAAGATACAGTTGATGCTGAAGAAATGGGAGACCCAAATTTGAGGTCATAATTCGACAGAGCTTTAAGAGACCTAAATAGAAACAAGGTACCTGGAATTGATAACATTCCCAATGAATTACTGATTGCCTTGGGAGAAACCAGAATGGCGAAGTTAATCCATTTAGTGTGTAAGATGTATGAGACAGCAGAAGTGCCATCCGATTTTCGGCAGAATGTCGTTATACCTATTCCCAAGAAAGCCGGTGCTGACAAGTGTGAAAACTACCGCACCTTTAGTTTAGTATTTCATGCATGCATAATTCTAACATGTATTATTTACAGAAGAATGGAAAGACAAGTTAAAACTGAGGTAGGAGAAGATCTTAGAAGGTCGAATAAAAAAGGACAAACCCACGTACATGGCGTTCGTAGATCTAGAAGAGGCATTTGATAATGCTGATTGGACCAGGCTATTTGATATTCTGAAAGTGTTCGGGATCAAATAAAGAGAACGAAGAATTATCTACAATCTGTATAAAAATCAGTCTGCAGTGATAAGAGTCGAGGGCTTTGAAAAAGAAGCAGCAATCCATAAAGGAGTGAAGCAATGTTGCAGCTTGTCCCCGCTCCTTTTCAGTGTTTATATAGAACAGACAGTAAAGGAAATCAAAGAAGAATGTGGGAAGAGAATCACGATCCAAGGAGAGGAAATCAAATCCCTGAGATTTGCTGATGGTATTGTTATTTTATCCGGGACTGCAGAAGATCTGGAGAAATTGCGGAATGGTATCGACGGAATCTTGGGTAATGAGTACAAGATGAAAATAAATAAGTCCAAAACGAAAGTAATGGAGTGCAGTCGAATGAAGGCAGGTGATGCAGGAAACATTACATTAGGAAATTAAGTCTTAACGGAAGTAGATGAGTATTATTACATGGGTAGTAAAATAACTAGCGATGGTAGAAGTAAGGAGGACATAAAATGCAGACTAGCACAAGCAAGGAAAGCTTTCCTTAGGAGAAGAAATGTGCTCACTTCGATCATTTATAAGAATTAGATGTTTTGAAGACTTTCGTCTGGAGTGTGGCATTTTGTGGAAGTAAAACATGGACGATAACTAGCTCAGAAAGAAAGAGGAGAGAAGCTTTTGAAATGTGGTGTTACAGAAGAATGCTGAAGGCGAGATGCATAGATCGAATCACGAATGAGGAGATACTGAATCGAATTGGTGAGAGGAGATCGATTTGGCTAAATTTGACCAGAAGAAGGGATACAATGATAGGACACATTTTAAGAAACCCAGGACTTGTGCAGTTGGGGTTTGAGGGAAGTGTAGGTGGTAAGAACGGTAGGGGTAGACCAAGGTATGAATATGAAAGGCAGATCAGAAGAGATGTAGGATGTTGTAGTTACGTAGAGATGAAAAAGTTAGCACAGGATAAGGTGACATGGATAGCTGCATCAAACCAGTCTAAGGACTGCTGACTCAAACAACAAAAACAACTTTATAGTCATTCCGGGAGAGATGGCGCACCGAGTGAGATGGTGCAGGGTAGGCCAGTGGGGTAATCGCCCGCTAGATCGCTCGACCACTGCTTTTCGTGTGTACAGTGTGCACGTGAGAACAAAAGCTATCTATGGGATGTCACACAGTGCAAGTGATTTCCTCTGAAAACCTACATATTTCTGGTAAGTACGTCGTCTCTACCTTCAAAGTTTTGCTACGGCATGATATAAAAGCCCAGTGACTGGGTTGCTGAAGCTACATTAACATTTCATTGCCACAGACGGGTGCCTGGGATAGTCAACGACTATGCTGGTGTGATATACGCCATGTTGGGCCAACGCAGTTCCTGGCGCAGGGGTGCGCCATCTCTCCCCAAATGTCGGGTGAGATGGCGCAGTATTTTTTGAATTTCCATTTGTGTGTAAAATGTATTTCCATTCTCCTAACAGTTTGTTAACAAAATATTTATATCCTATATGTCTTTGTTTAATTCTGTGTCAAATTATACTAATTATGGAGAAGAGGAAGTTACTACAGCCTAATCGAAGTTTGTGGTACATGCTTGTAACGCAACTTTAAAGCGTAATATCTCGAACAAAAGAGAAATCTCAGTGAACAAAAAGAACAAAGTGCAAAGAAAAATTACAACCACTGCCACAACGGGAAAGAGTAGGAAAGGGGAAAGCCTCATTCGAATGAAGCAGCTAAAATGATTCATGATGGGCAAAATAATGCAATAACTGATGATTGCAACAAGTGTGTGGAGTGATGGGAGAACTATTATTTGACAAAAGAGAAGGACGATTGGATTAAGTGCACCTGGCTGCATGAATTATTGTGTTCAGTGTATAAGAACTTGTGTAATGATTGTGGACGAGAGAGAATAAGTTAAAACATACCCTAAAAGGACTGAGGGATAAATCTTGAAAGTTTGAATAATTAATTGATTCATTCATGACCAAGGAATAACATACAAGTGAATATAAATAAGGCAAATAAATGTAATAAACCTGTAATAATGGTTTACTTCTTAATTTCTTCCCTCCTTAGCATATCAACTACATAACACCATCTCACCCGGATACTACGGGAGAGATGGCGCAGGTGACACACTTCCAAATAAACGACCTCTTTCTGTAATCTACTTACATTAAGACCATTTCCTTCAAAAGGCAGTGAGGAGTGGTTTGAGGAATGACATCTAGCATTTAAAAGAATCTAATCGAAATATTGGCGAAGACTTGCTGCACGATCATTACAAAATGTGCGCTATATCTCCCCGACTTACTCTATATAAAATTACGCTTAAGAAAATGGTGTGAAGATACGCCGTAACCCACTTTTAAAATACCATCATAAAACCGTCTTCGTTTTTCGTTTCCTCTTCCTTTTCACTTTTAATTCCACGAGTGTTCTTAAAACACTATTTTTGTTTTTCGTTCTTAAATTTATAAATGATTCTTTCAGAACACACTGAAGATTGTTTTCTGTGGTTTCTCATTTGCACAGCAGTCAAATGCTAGGAGCTGTATCTGATTTAAGGTCATGGCAGTATCACTCCCTGTCCAAGCCCTTTCCTATTCCATTATCCCCGAAAACCTGTCTGAGTTAGTCCGACGTTAAACCACAAGTTACTTACTACCAACCACCACTGAAACTCGCAATAGCGAATGTAACCCTCGACTTGGTATCGGCATCAGGAAAGTCATCTGATAGTAAAACAAACTGGAGAAGACCTAGGAAAGAGAAGATATTTTGTTAGCAATTTGTGCTTTGTTTTACCAATGCCTATAACAGAGAATGGCATGAGATTGTGTATTTGTGAGAAAAACATCAGGTTTCAAGATACTTCAACATTGCTGACAAGATTTCGCGATCATCATTGTGACTGCGAGCCCTAGATTGAAACTCGGCTCCTGGCTTGGGACCTATTTCATGTTCCTCCAAGCGAGGCAGTTACTGAACTTATAATTATCATATAAGGCTCAGTTAATCATTCATTAGTGAGTTTAATGAGGGACTTTCTTTCGACCTGCACACTATATGGCATAGTCTAAAGTTTGTGAGCAGTAAATAATTAATGGCGGTTCCTCGGTCCATAAACCTATGACCTTAGATCTTATTATTTATCTTCCATTTATCTAACCTTAATCTTTCGTGAACTTTATTTACCGTAACCTATGTAATTATCTATAATAATAAATTGAAGTGTCTGTCTGTCTGTCTGTCTGTCTGTCTGTCTGTCTGTCTGTCTGTCTGTCTGTCTGTCTGTCTGTCTGTCTGTCTGTCTGTCTGTCTGTCTGTCTGTCTGTCTGTCTGTCTGTCTGTCTGTCTGTCTGTCTGTCTGTCTGTCTGTCTGTGCGCAATTCCCAGCCAAATCTACGGCACGCATAGATCTGAACTTTTTAACATAGGTAGATGGAAGGGGTTCCAAATGCACCTCGAAGCCGTTTTTTTATTTTCGTGTTCGCTGGTGAGTTATGAACGAAAAACCGGCGGAAAACTTGCGTTGGGATATGACAATCTAACGTGATGTCATCAGGATTAAATGCATTAGATTCAATTTCGCTATGCAACGTACATAAGGTAGGTAACACGAGTCAAGGAGCCACTTTATATCCATGGTTTAGGAAGCCATTTTCCCCAACACGAGGAGTCATATTCAGTCCGTAATATGCGGTAGTGTTTGTCTGTGTGTATGTGTGCGATGCGGTGGCGGTGGTGTTGATTATTGTTTTAATAAGTACAGCCATGCAAAAGGGGCTCGACACTTCGAAAAATGAAGAAGAAGGGCAAGCCTACGGATCGCCTACAACAAGGCAAAAGCTCTGAACACCACCGGGGATTGAAAAGAAAACACCAGAGGGCACCGTACAGAAGGTATACAATTTCAGTTACCTTTGGTAGTATGTAATAGGGAGAATCAGAGGCAGCGAGGAGATAAAAGAGTGTGTGAAAAAGATGAGGATGACCTACCTTTCAAGTAGAGAAGTGTACAATGAAAGAAACATGTCAACGGACGCGAACATGAGACACTACAAGGCAACAATGAGGAACACGGCCGAGATGATGATACTAGGAAGACATGGGGCATAACAACTGGAGGGAGAAGATAGAAAAATCCTGAGGAAGATGCTGGGACCAAAAAAAAAGGTTAAAATGGGGACGAAGATCAAGAGACGAACTGTGCCGAAGCATAAGGACAATCTCACAAGAAATAAGACTCAAAAGAGCAAGATTTCCTGGACATGTCATCCGGATGGACATAGGGAGAATGACCAGAAGAGGATGGGAGACAATGGGTAGGACGAGAGGAAAGACGGGAACAAAGTGGGTTGACGAACTCGGGAAGGACTGGATTGAGATGGGGATCAGGTTTGGAGGGACGGAAAACTGTAAAAATACATGTACACCAACCAATATGCCAGGGTTAAACGACGGAGAAAGGTACAGGAACAGGGTGGAGAAGCACCAGTGGGAGAGGGAAGAGAGGAAGATATTCTCAGCTGAAGAACGTGATTTCACAGAAGGATTCTCCACATTTACGCCGGGAGTGTATTGTGCATACTGGAACAGAAACTTATTTCAAGACCTGATGGCAACCCAAACACTAGGAACAAATAATTAAAGAACCTAATAGCAGTCTAAATGGAATCTATGGAGGACGTAAACTTATAAAGTCGGGGTACCACCAACGAAATTATTATTATTATTATTATTATTATTATTATTATTATTATTATTATTATTATTATTATTGCCTCGTTCTTTGGCTGAACGGTCAGCGTGAAGGCCTTCCATTCGAAGAGTTCAGAGTTCGATTATCGGCCGCTCCGTGGTTTTAATCGCATTGGTTTCTTCTGACACGGAAACTAGGATTTTTCTTATCCCGAGACACTCTTCTTCATATACTGTACAATCAAAACACTACACTACCAACCACCAGAGTAACGCACAATCGTGAATACATCCCTCCATATTGCATTGATGTCAGGAAGGGCATCTGGTCGTAAAACAATGCTAAGTTCACATGTGTGACACAGTTCACATCTGCGACCCCACAAGATTGTCGGAAAAGCGTGGTAAGATTTACTGTATTTCTTCTTTTCCGCCACTTTTCCTACAGCTTGGTGATATCGCAGGTGCGATCTGCTTCGCATATATGGAACTGGCACAGTTTTCCGGCCGGAAGTCCTTCCTGGTGCCAACCCAGCGAGCACGGAATAATATAGAGATGAAAACGCGTCCTGCAATGCGCTCGCTCGCTGAAGCTGAGTTTTGCACGCGTCGCCATATTGGTAAGATCACTAGTGCTTGTTATTCATATGAGAATCAGTCATTTCAAAGGCATTTCGATGTTCGTATTTTTTACCAAACTAACGCAATAAAAAAGCATCTTAGCCCTACTGACATTCACTCGACAGTCCAGAAAACGTTTTGAATCGTAGTGGCTTGAAGATAAGGAATTCTACGATCAAACAGCCTATTCTTACAAATACATCAGATTGCATTTAGCTCAAACGTATTGCAGATTTGCAAGATATGACTAAAAATAATGGAACATTTTAACGAAGGCATAATATATTAGATAATAGAACAATATAGTGAAAGGTCCATGAGTATTATGTTAATAGTATATACACATAATATCATACACAGCAGCAACCCCATGTAAAGAAAATATCATTACAAGGTCAATAACGAGATTTTCCTAGATTTCATATATACAACATACAAAACTATCCTCTACCTCACTAATCCCGGATACATGTTATAAAACTGTTAAAGCAAGAGGGACATTCAAATAAATATTATACAGTACATAGTAAAATAGATATTTAGACATCAGTATATTTGATTTAATAAATTGTCCAGCTCCATGGCTGAATGGTCAGCGTCTTGGCCTTCAGTCAGGAGGGCTCCGGGTTCTATTCCTGGCTGGGTCAATGGATTTTAATCGTAAATCATTAACTTCCTTGGTTCGGAGAGCTGTGAGCTTGCACTCAGGGGATGGTGGGTTCGAATCCCTCCGTCGGAAGCCCTGAAAATGATTTTGCATCGTTTCCGACTTCCATACCAGGTAAATGCCAAAAACGTACTTTAATTAAGGCCACGGCCGCTACCTCCCCAGTCCTATCCCTTTCCCATCCATCCTTGTCCGAAAACATTTGATGTGTTAGTGCCACGTTAGATCACTAACAAAAGGAAAATTGGTACGGTGTACATTCCCACTCATGTGCCACACAAAAAATTATCCTCCCCAACATTAACACGCTGTTTCCTATACACGGCAGTCCCTGGTCTTACAAGGCTGCACTAGGCTAGCCACACAAAGGGATTAATATATAACACAATGAAATTAAATAAAGTGTTTCTCACACAAAAACAATAACTTACTGGTTTGCTTTTCGAGAAAGCAAATGAAGGATAGAGCATAACATTTTGTATGCAACGTTTGCAGTTTGTTACCCGAAGCCTTATCTTGCTGTCGTTTATAGAGGCACAGTGATGTGGCAAACCCATTGGGTGCTTATTTCAGCCACTATTTTCTTTTCACCTCTTGTCCATTGTTCATTGTTCATTTCTTCAAAGCATGATGAGGCTGTCTTCATTATATTTATACTATTAAACAATAGGTTTCAGATTCATCTTTCGTGTAATTGAACATCAAACCTTCTAAAGAAGCAGATAAAATAACTGTTTATGAAAGAATGGAGCTCAGATGAATTTATGTTCTTTTCTTTCTGTAGGCAATTCACTTGGTCTTCAATATTGGTCTATTTAGACGTTAAAACAAATTTCTCCACGTTTATTTAAGAACAAATGTTCCGCATAAGTTATTTCCTACACTGCCGTAGAGGTCTACTGAAGCAATTTTTACTGTGTTTGGCGTAATCCTGTAAACTAAATTTAAATAATATTGCTCTCTACAAATGTACTTCGGTGTATTTCTCAAATCAAGTGTCTAGTATGAAGAGAAATTAACCTTTGATTCTGCTTTTAGATACTTGGGGTAAGCACTAATTATGTCACCGCCAGTTTTCTCAGTCACGCTCTCGGCAACCCTGAAGATGGTTTTCCGTGGTTACCCATTGTCACACCAGGCAAATGCTGGGGGTTGTATCATAATTAAGACCACGGCCGCTTCCTTCCCACTCCTAGGCCTTCCCCACCCCATCGTCACCATAAGACTTATCTGTGTTGGTGCGACGTAAAGCAAGTAGCAAAATGTCTTCAACTCAGGCACTGAATTGTCGACTTTGTATTATCCCGTTCTCTTTGTGCCAACCTTACGTGGAGAGATGTATTCATTATTGTGTGTTTGTTTGGTGTTGGTAGTATGGTGTATATGGTATGTGAATGAAACCGAGCAATAGGAATTAACCAGACGTGGCTAAAATATCTGATCTGACCGGGAATCGAACTCAGGACGCTATGACTGAGGGCTTCAGTGAAGACCTTTCAGTCAAGGAGGCGGACATTATTAACATTTGAAAGTTTTAAAATAAATGATTTATTGGTATTGTTCATTGTCCATTTCCTTAAAGCATCAGAAGGTTGTCTTCGTTATATTAAACAGTAGGTTTCAGATTCACCCTTCGTGTAATTGAACATCAAGCCTTCTAAAGAACTTCCAATGGAACATGGAAAATAACTGTTTATCAAAGACTGGAGCTCAGAAGGATTTATTTCCACACGCACAGCTTCCCTCCGGAATCCGGATATGGAAACGATCGCCAACTCTGATTTGTCGACACAAGATTGGTTCCATCTATCTAAGCCTAGTGTTTAGAATACACTTAAAGGCTGGATTGTGACACCCAGCTAAAATAACAACGAAATACGCCCTTTGAGAAGAATTGCAGTTGCAGTCATTCGGCGTCCAGCCTTCCATTACAAACACTCGATACGTCATTCAGAAAGCAATAAAATAAAAAGGTTTCGAAACTGTCCTCAAATGTATTAAATTTGTAGAGAACATATTAGGTTTAATTCAAGAGTAAACAGAAAACAGGATAGTAAGAAAGGATGGGTCGGAAATAGTGTACAATTCTTTTGTTGTAAATTTAGAGGCTGTATAATTTATACACTATAAAAAACTTGTTCTTTTTAGACAGCACCTCCCTTCGTCTCTGTACCGATTTCCATGCAAGAAATTTCCAGCTGTTTCACCAATGCCAGTGAAGACTTTCATGGCCGCACATTGTGAAAACAGCCCATTGCTGTGATTGTTTAGTTTTCTCTAATATTTGCACTTCAGCAAATTAGCGCAGCATTGCTCTACACCCTTCATGATGTTTGTTGTTTTATTTGCAATATTCACTATTTTGGTCAATAAACAAATATTTAGGTTAGTCTTTGTCGTAATATTTAATAATTTTTAATGGGTTTTGCGTCGCACCGACACAGAGAGTTCTTACGATGACGAGATAGGACTAAAGAAGAAATTAACGTGGCCTTAATTAAAGTATAACCATTGCGTTTTCCTGGTGTGAAAATGGGAAACCACCAACAGCCATCTTCAGGGCTACCTATGGTGGGGTTTAAACCCATCATCTCCCGAATATAAGGTAACAGCTACGTGACCGAAACCACGTAGATAACTTGCTCGGTATTTAATCATTTTAAACATAAATTTTCCTTCTCATCTAGCTATTTTTATAACGAACCAAAATTTAAACACATAATTACAAACTGAAGGGGATAAAGGTG
Source organism: Anabrus simplex (assembly GCF_040414725.1). NCBI lineage: Eukaryota > Metazoa > Arthropoda > Insecta > Orthoptera > Tettigoniidae > Anabrus > Anabrus simplex. The sequence continues at coordinate 177,138,116 of NC_090267.1, forward strand.
AAAAACCATTTAAAAAATCTATACTTAGAAAATATATGTTATTGTTTGCAAAGTATGTATACAGTAAAGATACTGTGAATCTGGTGATGATCAACCTCTGGAAGATACCTTTTCTTGGAAGAGAAGTGACAAAATTGTCCCTTTTTGTTTTACATTTTCGGTTATTGTGATCTTTGCAAAACATGGGAACAAACTTTTTGGAAAGCTGCTGATAACCAATCATATCAAACAAAACTTAGCGAGGTTATATGCGACAAGAGAATTTGCGCCATTAGCCCTTATTTAACAAGGAAATGGCTCTCTAATTTATCGGTCGCAACTTACATGCATATGAGTATATCACCGCTGCTATAGCGGTCAGTGTCACTGACGTCAACGCAGACATCTCGGGTTCGAGCTACGCGAGGGCCACATTTTCAATTTTTTTCCTTTTCCGTTTCTCTTTTATCTGTTTTATGTCTTTGCCCATTCGAACTGGGAAATACGCAGATTAGAATACGAACGTATCATAAGCAACGCTCTTACTATTGTCCTGGGATGTATGCTTGATACATTTCCCCTAATATCCATATACTTATTTTGGTGATGATACAAAAAAGACGTCATTAAATTTGAGCATTTTGTTGTGACAGGACGATAGAAGACTAGATTGAGATAAATAAAAATAAATAAATGAGAGGAAAAAGGAAAAAGTGAAAAATTGAGACACTGGTGAGCCGTGAACCCAAAATGCCCACATGTAAGGCAGGGACGCTGATCAGAAGACTAGCAGTGTGTATTAAGCCCCGTGTTACGCCCGGATGACTTTCCTGATGCCAAATCTATACAAAATAATGTAATCACTATTGCGTGCTTCTGTGGTACTTGTTGGTGCGATGTGCTGAACGTAAAGGATGATGTGTATTAAGACAAACACAAATACCCAGCCCTCGAACTAGGAGACTTAACCAGACGTAACTAAAATCGCAGGCCTGGCCAGGAATCGAAGCCGCGTTCCTAACTGAAGGCCGCCACTCTGACCATTCAGCCAAAGAACAGTCGTTATTATTATTATTATTATTATTATTATTATTATTATTATTATTATTATTATTATTATCCACATGGGTGGAGGGAAAGGGACAGGCCATTAGGGCTTTGTGAACTAAATGAGAGATCATAAATGCGTTCGAAATAGTGTATTTGAAGCCTTTCTTTTCTTTTCAACAAAAACAATTAATAGTACTTGATCAATCACTCAGGATAAAAGCATCAATAAATACCTTAGATTAACACGTTTAATGTTCTCAGAACACTTTATTGTAAATAGTATGGGTCAATTCAGGGTCCCACGTTATAATCAATGAACATGGTCGTCATCGATGCCATCAGGTACCGATAAAGCATCGTATTAATACTCGTTATCGTATTAATAAGGCAAAATTCAATGACACCTTAAAAAGGGGAGATAATCCCAGAAAGATATACAGGAGTAGAGCCCATGCTACCAATAGTGCATGTAATAAATTGACTCCAAAATTTCGCCAAGAGAAAATTTAGAAAAGACCAATAACAAAAGTAGAATAGGGATATACAACACATAAATTACGATCCCCAAGCATTACGTAATAACAAAACCTAATGGGGCATCAAATCCCAATGATACAGAGGTTAAGCCCATACTAAACTGCAATTAGAAGGGAAAGATAGAACTACACCAGAAAGCTGTCAAATTAATTTAAATTTCGGAAATTACTAGCTGCAGTGAAGGAAATCTGAATAAGGGAAACAAGGGTCCACCCTCGTGCTTCATATAAAAGATTATAGCCATGTCTGGCACCTACATTTGTGCTAAAAGGAAAGAAGGAAACTACGCAAAACCCTCACATAATCCTAAAATAAATAAGTTAACTAGAGAAAACAATACATTATTTAAACAGGAGAGGTGAAATTAACCACCCTAACTTTACAAGATCACTAAGGATCTCGGTCGGCCATTAGATTTAATTTTTGATGTGATGTTTCCGAACCTCGAAGCCTTTCTTAAAATTAACCCGTGAACAAACGTGACCAGGGCAGTTTTGTTGACAGCGAGCTGGATGTGGATTCGGCGCAGGTAAGGGTAACTAAAGAGAAATAAGTCGGTGCCAACCACTAAAAGTTACAATTCACACTTAAAAAAATCAAGCCTAAGCTCCTAGGTGTCAACACCAGTCGATAAAGCGAAACCTATGGATAGTATTAAGGAACAGAAATAATAGCAATGATGTCATGCCGGAGTTCCACGTTTCACCACTAGATAAGACTGAGGAAACTTGTTTAAGTGTAACCCTACCACAGAGGGGTCCTTTTCTTCACGTTATTATATTCGTTGGGGCCATCAAGGACCACGTAAAGTCTTGTTGCATTTGATACTGAACTAGGCCATCTTTAGAGCCCAAATTTCCCTCATTCTTTGTGATTGGGTCTGCTTACGCTTCTCTGTCCAGGGGGCACCGTGTTTTCTCTTCGGTTGCTCGTTTCGGTTTAGCCCGTTTGTCAATATTTTCTTGCAGAAGCGATCTCTGTTAAGGGCGTCTTCAGGTGAGATATGTAGCATTTGCAGGTCTTCTTTGGTATTTATAACACAGATAATTGTGGTTTAGGGGTTTGAATCAAAAAAGTGAAAGATCTCTTTAGTTAACATTCTTCCGTCCATTCTTTTCAAATGACCGTTAAATCGTGCCCGTCTTTTTCGGATTGTGTCGGTAATTTTCTCTATTTTGCTGTAGACTTCCTTTTTATGGATTCCATTTCTGTACTTTAATCCCAAGATTCTTCTCACAATTTTGCGCTCTTTTTTCTCCAGTTCTTCAAGGACTCTTGTTGGCATTTAGAGACAGGGTTTCGGCTGCATATAGAACTACTGGCTTCAGAACTGTTTCATAGTGACGTATCTTGGTGTTTTGGGAAAGGCATTTTTTGTTGTAGATTGTGCGGGATGTTTGGTAGGCTATTCCCAGTTTGCGTACGCGCTCCTGGAGTGCTTTTTTGTCCAGTCCACCTTCATGATGATCTCACCCAGGTATTTGAATTTGTCTACTCGGGTGATGTCCCCGTATTTTGTATGGAGATTTGGTGGGGCCTCTTTGATGTTAGTCATTACTTCTGTTTTCTCAAACGATATCTGCAGACCAGTTTGTTCGGCAGCAACCTTTAACATTTCAACTTGAGCTCTAGCGGTTTCTATGTCGTTTGAGAAAACGGCAATATTATCGGCAAATGCTAAGCAGTCTGTTGTGATCCCCTTGGATTTGGTTCCTATTCTTAGTGGACTATAGTTGCTTTTCCTGTAATCTCACAAACCACGTTATTATTATTATTATTATTATTATTATTATTATTATTATTATTATTATTATTATTATTATTGAACAGCCCCATGATGTACGGATATCATGCCTGATCATGCCTGCCTCTTACCGGTAGGCCCGTGTTCGATTCTCAGCCAGGTGAGGGATTATTACCTGGACCTGAGGTCTGGTTCGAGGTCCACTCGGTTTATGTGATTACAATTGAGGACCTATCTAACGGGGATATGGAGGCACCGATCTACCAAGCTAGTAATAAAGGCCGAGATGATTATTTACGCTGACCACACATTACCTCATAATCTGCAGGCCTTCGAGCTGAGAATATGTGGCTTAGTAGATCAAATTCCCCTTGAGGCACTTAGCATTACGTTATTATTATTATTATTATTATTATTATTATTATTATTATTATTATTATTATTATTATTATTATTATTATTATTATTATTATTATTATTATTATTATTATTATTATTGTTACCGTGTTTTAGTGGTAGGTAGAGGTGAAAGAAGGTGCGGGCGTGAACGGGTCTCAAACTACGGAATCAAAGTTAATGTAAAATTTAACAAGGTTATATTTTCTTTTCAAAAACAAAGAAATAACAAGCATGGCAGGTACAAAGTAGCAAGTCCAAAGGGTAGTTACAATATTTACAGGATTTGGGCTTCGCGCCCTGACTTCACAATGCTTGGGCAATCAGCTCAGTTTTACCCCAAACACAAGTTTCAACAGAGGGGCAGAAAACCCCATTCATGCCTAGGAGTCCTTGCTCCAAATTACACTGAAAAGCCTCCACGAGGCATACAACACTCAATTTTCAAAAGAGCCACACGCTCTCAACTTTAAGCCTCTCAAAGGCCACACCAAACTCCACCTTCGAGTTGTCCTCACTGGACATAGACACAGGGGTAAAATACCCAACCTACTGAGGTCTATTAAATGAAAAGGGGCAATTACATGACCTCTAAAATAACAATTTGAGAGGAGGCGATCTGCACTCCTAATACACTTGTTTTTAAAACCTAATCTGGCTCTAGGCCACTAATGCAAGGGCTAATCCCATACTACAGAGGTGACTTTAGAAAGAGCAATTTGTTTTACGTTAACGAAGAATAGGTTGAGAAAATAAGTTCACCTCAAAACAATGTGAGTGGGAGCTCGAGAGGGTTAGCACTCTCTATCCCAATATGCAGCTTTAAAAGAGAATAGATGAAAAGATTGGTTACATTTTAGGAAAAGGTTACATGGTGGAAACGCTTCGAACCCGCTCCGAGAGTTAAACTGCCAACCTAGCAAGAAAAGAAGTTATTAAGAGGCCATTACCTGGTGTTGAACAGCTGGAGAAGAAAGAAGCGCTTCCCGCCCCCTGCTATGTACTTTACACACTGAAAGATGGAACAGAAGTGGCCCGGAGACCCAAAAATCAGCAGTTTAAATACTCTCGCGGAAGGTTCTAGGCGTTTTAGGGAAGAGAACACCCGCCCACAATCACTTTATTGGCTAGGGTACAGAAACATATCCAAGTTGGGGGAAGATACATCGGATTGGTCGGAAATTACTAAAAGAAATTCGGGATTGGATAAATCTAAAACAAGGGGAAAAAGAGGGGTATACAGCCAACTTAAACAATAACAGAAAGAAATTTAAAAAGAAACAAACTTTTGAAATAAGAACTTCTCCAAAAAAAATAGTTCTTTCACTCCGCACTAGGGTGCACTATTGTTGATCTTCAGTAGTGTCCTCTAGAAGAGAAGGTTCACACTTCTTACTACAAGCAAAACAAAAATACGTCGAAAATGACACAGTTCAAAAACTCCAAAATTTCCAGGTAGAGACATCTTCTGAGAAACTTGAAAATTAATACTGTCCATAAAGTTCAGACTTCCTCCAGCAGAGGAGTTTCAACAGGCGCACATTTTAAATTAGCGGTGTGGAGGTGTACCGCCCGGTACAATTATTATTATTATTATTATTATTATTATTATTATTATTATTATTATTATTATTATTATTATTATTATTATTATTATTATTATTATTATTATTATTATATAATTCGCTGGGGCCATCAAGGACCACGTTAAGTCTTGTTGCATTTGACACTGAACTTGGCCTTCTTTAGAGCCCAAATTTCCCTCATTCTTTGTGAGTGGGCCTGCTTACGCTCCTCTGTCCAAGGGGCACCGTGTCTTCTCTTCGGTTGCTCGTCTCGGTTTAGCCCGTTCGTCAATATTTTCTTGCGGAAGAGATCTCTGTTAAGGGCGTCTTCAGCTGAGATATGTAGCATTTGCAGGTCTTCTTTGGTATTTCTAAACCAGGAAATTGTGGTTTTGGGGTTTGAATCAAAAAAGTGAAAGATTTCTTTAGTTAACTTTCTTCCGTCCATTCTTTGCAGATGACCGTAAAATCGTGCCCGTCTTTTTATGATTGTGTCGGTAATTTTCTCTATTTTGCTGTAGACTTCCTTGTTGGATCTCTTTTGATGGATTCCATTTTTGTACTTTGATCCCAAGATTCCTCTCACAATTTTGCGTTCTCTTTTCTCCAGTTCTTCAAGGAGTCCTTTGTTGGCATTTAGAGACAGGGTTTCGGCTGCATATAGAACTACTGGCTTCAGAACTGTTTCATAGTGACGTATCTTGGTGTTTTGGGAAAGGCATTTTTTGTTGTAGATTGTGCGGAACGTTTGGTAGGCTATTTGCAGTTTGCGTACTCGCTCCTGAAGTGCTTCTTTGTCCAGTCCATTTTTCATGATGATCTCACCCAGGTATTTGAATTTGTCTACTCGGGTGATGTCCCCGTATTTTGTATGGAGTTTTGGTGGAGCCTCTTTGATGTTAGTCATTACTTCTATTTTCTCAAACGATATCTGCAAACCAGTTTGTTCGGCAATTTCCTTTAAAATTTCAACTTGAGCTCTAGCGGTTTCTATGTCGTTTGAAAGAACAGCAATATCATCGGCAAATGCTAAGCAGTCTGTTGCGATCCCCTTGGATTTGGTTCCTATTCTCAATGGACAGTAGTTGGTTTCCTCTAATCTCACCCGCCAGGTTCTGATGATCTTTTCAAGAACACAGTTGAAGAGTATCGGGGATAGCCCATCACCTTGTCGGACTCCTGTTTTTATGTCAAAGGAATGCGAGAGACATCCGTGGAACTTCACCTTGGATTTTGTACCGGTCAGGGTGGCTCTAATTAATGCCAGCAGTTTCAAATCAACTCCAAATTCATTTAAGATGTTTAGCAGGACTTCCCGGTCAATGGAGTCGTACGCTTACGCTTTCTTAAAGTCCACAAAGACAGACACATACTGCTTGGACCTTAGTGTACAATATCTGATGATCGTTTTGAGATTTTGGATCTGTTCAGCTGTTGAGCGACCTTTTCTGAACTCTCCTTGGTATTCACCTATTTGATGTTCGACTTGTGCTTCCAAACGCTCCAGGATGGCAAGTGATAGAATTTTGTAAGTCACGGGTAGCAAGATATTCCTCTGTAGTTGTTGATGTTCTTCATGCTGCCTTTTTTGTGTAGTGGATGGATCAAAGCTATTTTCCAACCTTCGGGTAGGGTCTCCTTGTTCCAAATTTCTTCTATTTGCTTTTGCAAGATATCAAGTGATTCCTCTGAGGCATATTTCCATACTTCTGCTACTACTGAGTCTTCACCCGGCGCTTTGTTATTTTTGAGACGGGCAATGTGGCGCTTGATTTCATCTCTGTCGGGTGGTCTGGAATCTGGGTACCTGAGTAAGGGTTCCTTGGTGTCAATGGCGCTTTGCGGTTTAGAGCAATTAAGTAAATTCTTGAAGTAATCTGCCAGAATGCTGCAATTTTCTTCATTTGACGTCGCCAGTGTGCCGTCCTTTCGCTCAAAGCATAGAGATGGTGGTTTATAGCCAGTGAGTTTGCGTTTGAAGGCTCTGTAGTACTCTCTGCTTTCATTCTTCCTAAGGTTTTGTTCTATCTTTTCAATGAGAGATTTTTCGTATTTACGTTTCTCAGTTCTGAACACCCTAGCTGCTTGGGCACGTTAGGTTTTTTAGGTTTCCCAATCATTTTCTGATTTCGTAGAGTAGTACTGTTTCCATGCATTGAGTCTTTCTTGGAGGACTGATTCGCAGGTACCATTCCACCAGGCATGCTTTTTGCTTCTCTTGATTTCTGCAACGTCTTTGGCGGCCTCAACAAGGAGACTTTTGGCGTTGTTAAAGTCACAGTCATTTGGTCTAGCCTTCTCCTGGAACTCCTCGACCCTTTGCCGAAGTTTATCATTGTCGAAGCGTGTGATCTGTTTGGTTGTCTTCCTTGTGTTTGCGGGAATTGGTTTGAATTTGATAAGAGACATATAATGATCTGAGGCCACATTGATGCCTTTCTTCACCTTCACATTCATAATCTCAGGGCTGTTTCTCCTGGAGATTGCAACGTGATCAATTTGGAACTCTCCGAGAGCTTGGACGGGAGAACGCCAAGTCATTTGCTTTCTGGGTAGATGGCGAAAGTGGGTCGACATGATCTGCAGGTTGTGATTTTCGCAAATGGACACCAGTCTTTTGCCGTTGGGATTGGTTCTTTTGTGAGCAGGGTAATTTCCTATAACTTTCTTGTACTTCTGTTCACGACCTAGTTGGGCATTGAAGTCATCCAAAAGAAGCTTGACATGGTGTTTGGGGATTTTGTTTAATTTTTCATCCAGTAGGTCCCAGAAATTATCAACTTCGTCTGGATCAGACTTGTTCTTATCGTTTGTAGGAGCATGTGCGTTAACTAGGGCGTAGGTTTTGTTCGCGCATTTAATTGTGAATATTATTATTATTATTATTATTATTATTATTATTATTATTATTATTATTATTATTATTATTATTATTATTATTATTATTAATTTAACAACAGAGGATGGTATTTAACGGAACGGCAGGGTATCAAGGATGGATGAGGTAACTGAGAAAGAAACAAAACTTTAAAAGAAATAGGTAATTTACTTACGACATGTTTCATTTTTCTTTTTCTACGAGTGCAGTGAAAAATGTAGAGGAGAATCGGGTAATATGGAATAGTCGGGCAATATGGAATACCACACTATCTTGCCTGTAACGTACTCCTCTCAGGTGGAAACTCGTCGAATTAGGTAAATGTTCTCATGATGATTTGTATTCAGTTTCGACATGCTCGTGAGTGAGGTTAGTGCGTGGAGCAAGAACATTTGTTTTTCGTATTTGAAAAGCTTTTGCAGATAATTCTTTTAAAGCTTGTATTAATTACCAACACTGAATTTAGTCCTGGGAAATCCAATGTTATATATTGTACAAGAGTTGCTTATATTGCTACACCAGTGTAACTTCCTTGTTGTGCAAAGTTTATGGCATGACGAATCCTTTACTTCAAACATGGTGTGTCGGGATATATGGAATACTGTTTTAGTTTCAAAGTAAAATGACGTTTAAAATTAATTAAAATTAATTGCATTAATCCTGGTATATTATAACATGTAACTACCTATATATCTCAGTTTCTGCATCTGTGACTTATGTCACTGAATGAACAAGTGACTGTAAAAAGAAAACTCTGAATAATTAGTGTATACAGATTATCATTTAAGTTAATTATCAATTTTATTCTTTCGAGTTTTTAACATTTCTGTACGTCCACCTGTAAGAACGTTCCTTAAATATAACTGAAAGAATTTATTGAAGCTGCATTTTAATTTACATATTATTTACCCTACTATTCCATATTAGTCGACTATTCCGTATTACCCACCAAGTGCAACTTTTTGAAAGAAATAATTTTGACGTGAAGACATTAACAATTTACAATTTAAAAATATAGAGAATCTTGGCTAATTATTTGAATTTTCAAACCATATTTATTTATATTTCATAACTGATTTCGGTAAGAAGTTATACTGCCAAAAGCAAATGGTATTCCATATTATACGACTCTCCTCTATAAATATTAGAAGGATATAACAATAGCTGAATAAATAAAGGGTGCTCAAGCAACAGTAACAATAACAAACTCTGTAATGTATGGGAAGGTTTAACATACACGAGAACGAGTCTCAAGAAAAATGGGAATCTAAGCTAATAGCAACAAAGTTAATTAGTGTGTGTACGCAGTAGGATTTCCGAGCCCTATTTCACAAAATATTTCTGATCTGGTACATTCACGTACCTCAAAAGGAGTTCTATTATTTAAAACACAGTTTCTCCGAACAGGAAACCACGGAGCAGTTCCAGAATTAAATAATACTTGGGATGTTACCCCAAAAACACAAGAAAAACTCTCAAATTGTATTGCTAGCCAAATGGAAATAAATAACTCCAAACAAGAAGAGGCAATAGGTTTTCGTAAAGGACAAAATAGCAAATGCAGTAGGGATTCAAATCGCATGGGATCCTCAAAGAATGACATCAGAAAAAACTAATGGGGCACAAGTGCCCAATCTCATCAGGTGATAAGCCCAATCTAAGCTGCAACTAGGAGAACAATGACTTGAATCCTAAACAGGCAACGAAGGTTTAAATTTCGAAAAACCTAGCACTATTAAGACAAAGCAGACGAGATCTAGGGAAAAATCACTCGAACTTCCTAGAAATAAAATCACATGCTTACATTAGTCTCGCATGGCAAAATCGCAACTTACCCCATAATACGTTAAATGGCACTGAAATTCCCTCCACAATTTAGTAAAACAAAATGAAAGATCTACCCTAACTGTTTTCATAATTCCAATGTTACAACGTTAAAAACATGTTAAATTTCTCCCTCAGCCAGGAGAGGAGTTACGTTAATCGTAAGAATATATGTAGAACTTGGCTCGTACCTTAGTACCAGCCTGCTCATGCGAAGACTACAAGTTAACTTTCACGCGCAGAGAAGACGACGAGATGTCGACCACTAAGTAACTGACACGCTCTTTTATAGGTAGCTGGCTGGCTGCTGATTGGGCACAGTTAGTGCCATCTTGACAGTTTAGCAAAAGGGTGAATCAACCCTAAAAATTAAATATCCTTCTAGATAGTGAGCAAGATATTGCGAGAAGGGTAGGCCAAGTTCCGAGATGTAAGACTATAGGGCGCGCAGAACAGATACAGAAATTAGAGGACCGATTATAGGGGAGGCCTAATTTTAATGTTCGATTATTATTTCTAAACGTTATTTAACTTCATACAATCTGTTGATTCGAAAGGACTACGCAAACACAACTGAAATACTTAATTTAGCACGAGCATGTCCTGGATGATTTCTGACAAAAGAGTTTTGTTGCAAACTTTGCGCTCGACTTAGCGGTATGTTCCGAGCTGTCAAGTGGAGAGACGAAGTAGAATGACATTAGTAGGTGAATAAGCTTGAATGGAGCTTTAAAATGTAGGAAAGATAATGTTAGAATCCAAGAGGACAAACTGGGGCAAATATTCGTTTATAGGAAGAGGAACTAGCGATTGGATTAATTAATCAGGGGAAAAGATAAATTTTATAGTTCTTCGAAATCATTTACAAAAAGAATAGGAAAACATGTGATAGGGAATATCCCACCTGGACGACAGCCTTAAATGCAGATCAGTGGTGCCAACGTTAGTCCTTATCGCAGTAGACATGTTGATTTACACCAGCCACTAACAACTCCGGATTCATGTAGTTCAGAAGTGGACTGACATTGTTTTAAGTTATAATGCTATCTAGAATCTCAAATGCCGTTTGATGACTAGCAAGGAATTCTGGTTATACTGGATCAACCACCTATAGGAGAACAAATAAAACCGAGGGAATGAAGTTGAATTTGACATAAGTTGCAGAAACCAGGTGGTGTAGTCGAAGAGGTGGCACTTGACTGGAATCCCCAAGTTGCTCGGAAGCGTTAGCGGCCATAAAATGTCCTGATACGTGCCATTGAGGAATGCGTCCTATGTGGATCTGTAGTAAAGTGTCAGCTTCTGGATCCAAAATTTGTTGTTTCAAATTTGGTTTGAAGGGCGGAAAAAATAAAATTCGGTATTATGTGTTATGATTTCTGATTTCGGTAAGTAAAAATCTCTGATAACCAATTTGGTCCCAACCATACATGTTAAATTCAAATTCAGCATAGATCGGCCAACAGAGATCCGTTTCCCTGCCATCTGGTAGAATCAAATGGAACGTCAAAATTAACACAAAGGCAGCCGAGATTGGGCTCAATCAAAATTTCTGCACACCGTAACTGTGACCATAAAATTATTATTATTATTATTATTATTATTATTATTATTATTATTATTATTATTATTATTATTATTATTATTATTATTATTATTTCTTAATCCGTTTACCCTAAAGACTGTTTTTTTCCTCGGGATCCCACCTCTACCACCTCAAGAGCAGTGTCCTAAAGCGTGAGACTTCTTTGGGTCGGGGAATACAACTGGGAAGGAGGATGAGTACCGTGCCCAAGCGGCCTCGCTTGTCATGCTGAACAGGTACCTTGTGGGGGATGGGAAGATCGGAAGGGACAAACAAGGAAGAGGGAAGGAAGAGGCCGTGGCCTTAAATTAGGTACCATCTCGGCATTTGCCTGGAGAAGAAGTGAGAAATCGCGGAAAACCACTTCGAGGATAGCTAAGGCGGGAATCGAACACCCCTCTACTCTGTTGACCCCCCGAGGCCGAGTGGACCTCGTTCTAGCCCTCGTACCACTTAACAAATTTCGTGGTAGAGCCGGAAATCGAACCCGGGTCTCCGGGGGTGGCAGATAATTACACTAACCACTACACCTCAGAGGCTGATTATTATTATTATTATTATTATTATTATTATTATTATTATTATTATTATTATTATTATTATTATTATTATTATTATTATTATCGACAAGAAGATTAAAAGTCGTAAAGTAAAGAATATGGTCATGGACAGGGACAGAAAGAGGTTTTCCTCAGAGGCCATATAATCTGTACAGAGTAAAAGAAATTAAGTAAGTCAAGCTGAATGGCTTCCCTTCATAAATTAAATGATGTGTTACTTGTTTGTATTCATCATCTCATTCACTACTTCTATAACGAGTTGCGACTGTGAATGAATGAAATTGATGTGCGTGCACTTAAGGTAGAGTTACATTTATTCTTCTTTATGATCTGTGAAAAATGGATTTAATCTAGCGCGAAATGAAAATGGGAGGCTTCTTACCGCTGAATGCAACCGGTCACTGAGATTATTTGCCAGAGAGATTTGTAGGTTCATTGCACACAGAAAGCCGTGACCAATGTTAGTTATTACCTCTACGAATAAATGAAAGTAGGAGTATAGCACTGCATAAGCCAGGTATAATAATAAAATTAGATATGAATTAATGCGGCACTTCCAGACACCACAGAAACTTAAAACTTGGTGAAACAGAACCTTATACTCCACAAGATTTTAGAAAAATTGTGTGTCGACCTGAGCTTTCTCGACGCACGTGTGTGTACCCTCACGTTCCTATTGCTTCCAGCACCGATGCTCAGTGTACTCCGAACGGTTCAAAGGCCGAGAAATGCGCCGGAACGCCCAACCTGAAATTCTTAGCTCGACGATTCAGCCTCTCCGAAACTCATTTAACTGGTCAAAAGCTTGTCGAATGAACCGAAGGGACATTCCGCATGCTCACTCAACTTACAACACCTGCGTGGATCACACTACTCACACAGCTACTAAGGCCATCTGTCCATCCCTCCGTCCTTCACACGTTTACTGTTACATGATTCGTACCGTGTGATCAACTTCTTCGCTATGGCTAGGAGAAAAGAAAGCTAACACTCTCAACAGTTTAATAAGGTTTAATTTTAGAAAATGCCTAGTTGCGTTAAAAGAAAGCAGATGAAGATCATCATCATCATCATCATCATCATCATCTGTTTACCCTCCAGGTTCGGTTTTTCCCTCGGGATCCCACCTCTACCGCCTCAAGGGCAGTGTCCTGGAGCTTCAGACTCTTGGTCGGGGGATACAACTGGGGAGTATGACCAGTACCTCGCCCAGGCGGCCTCACCTGCTATGCTGAATAGGGGCCTTGTGAAGGGATGGGAAGATTGGAAGGGATAGGCAAGGAGGAGGGAAGGAAGCGGCCGTGGCCTTAAGTTAGGTACCATCCCGGCATTCGCCTGGAGAAGTGGGGAAACCACGGAAAACCACTTCCAGGATGGCTGAGGTGGGAATCGAACCCACCTCTACTCAGTTGACCTCCCGAGGCTGAGTGGACCCCGTTCCAGCCCTCGTACCACTTTTCAAATTTCGTGGCAGAGCCGGGAATCGAACCCGGACCTCTGGGGGTGGCAGCTAATCACGCTAACCACTACACCACAGAGGCGGACACAGATGAAGATACCAAGGATAAATTACTCGATCACCCTATTCAAGTCCTAGCACTTACCGTAAGACTGCATGACGAAAAACGAAACTGGCCTATTATCTGCTAAATGGCACTAATAGTTCCTACATAATTTAGTAGAAAACCCGAAGATTCTATCATAATTTTTACATGATTACAAATGTGAAAGCTGGGGTTGTACTTTTATTAAGGCCAAGGCCGCTTCCTTCCCACTCCTAGCCCTTGCCTTCCCATCGTCGCCATAAGACCTATCTGTGTCTGTGCGACGCAACGCAACTAGAAAAAAAATTAAATATATTAAATATCTTCTTCAACCAGGAGATAAGTGGCATCGAATGTAGGAGTCTTTACCTGTTGCAGTTTGTCCTTACCTTCCCAGCAGCAAGCTGTTTTACACGAAGACGACTACTAAGTAACTGAATCACATATGAAATGAAATGTCGTATGGCTTTTAGTGCCGGGATATCCCAGGACGGGTTCGGCTCGCCAGGTGCAGGTCTTTCTATTTGACTCCTGAAGGCGACCTGCGCGTCGTGATGAGGATGAAATGATGATGAAGACAACACATATACCTAGCCCCCTTGCCATTGGAATTAACCAATTAAGGTTAAAATACCGACCCGTCCGGGAATCGAACCCGGGACCCTCTGAACCGAAGGCCAGTACGCTGACCGCTCAGCCTACGAGTCGGACAATCACATATTATCTGGCCAGAAGACTGTCAACTGATTGGGTACATTTAGTTCCATCTTAATAATGCAGAAGAAGGAGAGTCAACCCCTAAAACGAAATTTATAAAGGCAATAAATGGTTTCGATAGCTCCTGCTAGGTAGCGCGCAGTATAGTGCAAGAAGGGTAGACGACTTGCACGTGAAACAATCGGGTAAGTCTCAATATACCGAGTTCTAAGATGTAAATCTGGATGATGCACAGAATGGATGCAGTTTGGGTAGAACTAACTACAGGGGAGGCCGTATTTTTGCGTTATTATTATCTTCTTCTTAATCTGCTTACCCTCCAGGGTTGGTTTTTCCCTCGGGCTCAGCGGGGTATCCCACCTCTACCGCCTCAAGGGCAGTGTCCTGGAGCTTGAGACTTTGGGTCGGGGATACAACTGGGGAGGAGGACCAGTACCTCGCCCAGGCGGCCTCACTTGCTATTCTGAACAAAGGCCTTGTGAGGGGATGGGAAGACTGGACGGGATAGACAAGGAAGAGGGAAGGAAGCGGCCGTGGCCTTAACTTAGGTACCATCCTGGCATTTGCCTGGGGGAGAAGTGGGAAACCACGGAAAACCACTTCGAGGATGGCTGAGGAGGGAAACAAACCCCCCTCTATTCAGTTGACCTCCCGAGGCTGAGTGGACCCCGTTCCATCCCTCGTATCACTTTTCAAATTTCGTGGCAGAGCCGGGAATCGAACCCGGGCCTCCGGGGGTGGCAGGTAATCACACTAACCACTACACCACAGAGGTGGATATTATTATTATTATTATTATTATTATTATTATTATTATTATTATTATTATTATTACCCTCCATTGTATGTTTTTTACTGTACGTCAGAATTTTATATCCTAGTAGTGGTGAATACACAGACGGAGTTACTTATTGTGTGACTGCGCTTGACATCCTTGTACGTCTGTTGCTGAGACGGAACAGAGAGATGAGCAAGTTTCATCTATGCAGTTGTCATTCACACTCAAGAGTAGCAGTTTACCTGCAAATGCTAAATTAATTATTCACTCTCTGACAGTGTCTTGAAATTACAACGTTCTGTACGTCATCACATATTAATTGTACTGTAGATGAATTCCATGCAGATCTACTCAGTATTGTGCGCAGAGAATATGAGTGAGTCTAAATAACGAAATCATATATTCCAACAGTGAAATTTCTACGTATATGACACAAAGAAATCATCACTTTCCAATAGTGAAATTTCTACACACATAACACAATTCACGTTAGCACTGCACTGGATAGGCTACTACTGAGCAGTGGCGTACACAGTATTCTGTCAAGGAGATTTCTTTTTAAGACTGGTTATTCAAATGCAATTACCGGTATAATAATTATGTTTACTACTACTACTACTATATACTGACAGGTCTGCATAACGCACCAATGATTACATTAAAAGTACATACATACATCATTATAGACCGTTATGCCTTTCATCGTTCAGTCTGCAAGCCTCTGTGAATTTACTAAATGCCGCCACAATCCTCTATTTGTAACTAGTTCCGTGGCCTCGTTTAGTTCTGTACTTCTCACCTTCAAATCGTTAGAAACTGAGTCTAACCATCGTCGCTTGGTCTCCCTCTACTTCTCTTACCCTACAGAGTCCATTATTTTCTAGGTAACCCATCCTTCTCCATTCACACCTCACATGGTCCCACTACAGAAGCCGGTTTATGCGTACAGCTCCATCCATCGAGTTCATTCCTTACTTACCCTTTATCTCCTCATATCGAGTACCCTCCTGCTATTGTTCCCACCTGTTTGTATCAGCAATCATTCTTGCTACTTTCATGTCTGTTATTTCTAGCTATGAAAAAGATATCCTGATTCCACCAAGCTTTCACTCCCGTAAAGCATAGTTGGTCCGGGAGCTTACCGGGAGCTTTTCACCCACAGTAAACACACGAAAACTGTAACATTCGTCAATGTGATATATTTCTGGAATTGGACAAATTAATTGTAAATATTAGTAGGTTTATCTATATTATTATTATTATTATTATTATTATTATTATTATTATTATTATTATTATTATTATTGAAATTGTAATTCGTTGTATGTTAATTTCTTCGTAGGAAGCAAAATCTTAATTTATATGGTGTATTATAATAGTTATTTTTGTGTACAGCAGGATAGCATAGTACCATAGTAATTTGTTTCAGTCTCTTTTTTTCATTTATTCAGTATTTTATATATTTTTATGTTATTTATGTATTTCACTGGTTAAGTGTAAGACAGGGACACGTGTCCCTAACTTAGCCAGTTAAATTAAACCATAATCTATCTATCTATCTATCTATCTATTTATCTATCTATCTATCTATCTATCTACCTCCTTCTTACAGAATTGTGTTGATCGCAACTGAGAGCTCACTGCATTAGCTTTACTGCACCTGAATCAATCATACATCCTAAATACATGAAACTATCTACCGTATTCCAGCTTCGCATCACCAATTTGATATTCAATTTCTTGTATTTCTTATCTATAGACATCAATTTAGTCTTGAAAAAGCAAATTTTAATACCATACTCATTGCACCTATTTTCAAGTTCAAAGATATTAGACTGCAGGCTTTCGGCACAATATGCTATTAAAACCAAGTCGTCAGAATAGGCCAGACTGTTTACTACATTTCCACCTCACTGAATCCCTCCCTGCCACTTTATGCCTTTCAGCAGATGAAAGTCCCTCGCCTGTAAATCGTTTAAATTAATAAAAGTATGAAACTCATGCAGAATGGTAAAGACAACATGATGTTGAATTCTCATTCTATGAAGATCACTTAGTTATTGCTGCATTCCAATTCAGTCGATCAATGTTTTTAATATAGCTGTTTACAACAAGTTACACACTTAACGAAATCATCACATAATTATCACACACTGCGCAGCACCAGATCTGAACAAGAATTGCATGTTTGTTGTTCAATATCTACAAAACCAGATACATGATGAATGAATATTTATAAGAATTCGTGTTTATATTTTCAACAGTCAAAGACACACTTGTCTGGAATGCTGAATTTCATTTATTACTTTTTGCTAGCCGCACTGACGTAATGAAGGTTTTCGGCGACGCAAGGGTGGGTAAGTGCTAGAATTGGGAAGGTAGTGGCCGTAACCTTAAATAAGGCCCAGCCCCAGCATTTGCCTTGTATAATAATAATTTATTGTGGCTATTTCTATCCGGGTGCAGCCCTGGTAAGGCAGACCCTCCGATGAGGGTGGCCGGCTTCTGCCATGTGTAGGTAGCTGCGTGTTATTATGGTGGAGGACAGTGCTATGTTTGGTGTGTGAGTTGCAGGAATGTGGGAACAGCACGAATACCCAGCTCTCAAGTCAATGGAATTAGCCAATGAAGGTACGGTACAAGTAACAGATATTATTACTACACGCACCATTCATTACAAATATTAGTCGAGACAGAAGAAATAGGTCCGCCTCTGTGGTGTAGTGGTTACTGTAATTAGCTGACACTCCCAGAGGCCCGGGTTCGATTCCCGGCTCTGCCACGAAATTTTAAAAGTGGTACCAGGGCTGGAACAGGGTCTACTCAGCCTCGGGAGGTCAATTGAGTACAGGCGGGTTCGATTCCCACCTCAGCCATCATGGAAGTGGTTTTCCGTGCTTTCCCACTTCTCCTCCAGGTAAATGCCGGGATGGTACCTAACTTAAGGCCACGGCCGCTTCCTTCCCTCTTCCTTGTCTATCCCTTCCAATACTCCCATCCCCCACCAGGGCCCCTGTACAGCATAGCAGGTGAGACCGCCTGGGCGAGGCACTGGTCATCCTCCCCAGTTGTATGCCCCGACCCAGAATCTAAAGCTCCAGGACACTGCATTTGAGGCGGTAGAGGTGGGATCCCTCGGTGAGTCCTAGAGGGTAAGCAGATTAAGAAGAAGAAGAAACAGATTAATTATTAAACTCTTTGTTAGGTAGTACTTACAATTATAGTAAATGCGTAAATAAAGCACAGTTGCATTACCACTCTGAAACTTTACTACAGCTCCTCAATTCTCAAGAGTCACCGTGTATGGAACAGATGTTTATTATCAGAGCTTGAGACTTGAGATAGGCACATGCGTGGCAGGCATGCTTACCCCTCGCACCCCTTAACCCGCATCCACATGACTTCTCGTCAGACAACCATAGTATTCCAGTGTCTTTGGATTCTTTTTAACATCCTCAAGCTGGCCCCGCGGTGTAGGGGTAACGTGCCTGGCTCTTACCGGAGGCCCCGGGTTCGATTTCCGGCCAGGTCAGGGATTTTTACCTGCATCTGAGGGCTGGTTCGAGGTCCACTCAACCTACGTGATTAAAAGTGAGGAGCTATCTGACGGTCTAGAAAGCCAAGAATAACGGTCGAGAGGATACGTCGTGCTGACCACACGACACCTCGTAATATGTAGGCCTTCGGGCTAATTAGCGGTCGCTTGGTAGGCCGTGGTCCTTCGGGGCTCTTGCGCCATGGGGTTTGGTTTAACATCCTCAACGAAGTAAGGGGCCGATATTGCATGACCGGACACGCTTTAGGGAATGTAACACCTGTTGAAGAAGTCGGCCATGATTACCGTTTGTCGTGACGGGTCTTGGGCGCCCAATTGCCCCTTTCGTTCACGTAACACTGATCCCGCATGACGTATCTTGTCAACGACAGCTAACATTCTTCTGTTATTTTGTGCCTCGTAATTACATCGCTCCTCATACTGTTCTTTAACGTGTATCAGGTTCGGCCCACTCCAACCCCACAGTCCGTATGTTCCACGATGAATACCTCTTCTATTGTTGAAAACTATAATTTCAGAAATCAACACAACACTGAACTCACAATATCTCAGACTATATACAAAGTAAACAAATACTTGTCGCTAGGTCAATGTAGACGGCAGATGAACACCAATTTCAGTGCCTTTTATTTTGCCGCACACCACAGTTTCTGTTTCTTGATCTTCACCTACATCTTGTTTTTTTTCCACTAGTGATTCATTTTAAAATTAGTGACTTCCCAGGGGTTTCAAAAAGTTTCTAAGAATAGATGTTAGTACTCAAAGATGCTTTATGACACTAGCTTCTAATGTTCCTAAATTGAAAGGTCTGTACGTTTACAAAACTTACTACATAAATGGATCTTAAGAATGCACAACCTGCTAAATGCCCACATAAACATTTATGTTTTCATACACTGTAATATCTAAATCATATAACATGGCTTCCTTTAAATTAGATATTGAAAATCTAGCAATTTCCATCGCAATTCGTAGTGGTGGACTTCTTCCTGTCAAAGATCAAAACGAAAAAATATAAGTTTCTGTTGTAACTTATTTGGCTGTACTGATTAATTTATCTGGAATATATACGGTACAGTAACATATTTTAGTAGACTGTGAATCATAGAAAAGAAATGTAAGGTATTCTAATTGTTTATACTATGAGGGTGTCCGCCATTTTAAGGCCTTGGTAGGAGTAAGTTATCCTGGCTCTAGACGCGAGTGGCATCACCGAGTCACGGCACCGCCCGCTCGTCACTGCAGCAACCAAGCAGAATCAAGCCAAGATCGCAAGGCCAGCCCCTCTGCCGCCACTCCGTGATCTAATTTCAGGCCTTCCTGACGACGCCATAAGAGACTAGAAGATGAACCCAGAGCTTTCTGATTCCAGAGGACACCAGCGACTTGTACTCTCGCTAAGTACCTGGAAGAGCCTGTCTCCCTATATAAGGCAGTCCGGACGAACTTCAGTGGTATAGTTTAGGTTGAGTTCCCCTAGCGATTGAGAGTTCTGAGTTCAGCTGTGGAATACTAGATCAGTGTGACAGTGTCGACTGAGTGCTGTTAGTGCTGTGTGTCAGAGCCGAAGGCGAATGCGGAACAGCGCAGCTGTGTGTACGAACTGTGTATCACGTTCAGAATTGTGAGAATGCGTTGCGCGCGCACCAACTGTGAACTGTGCAGCCGCAATAGTTATGCAGTGAGTTGAATCATGAACTACCCTACAGTCCCAGTGACAGTTGCAGGAGTGTATAGTGTATTTGTTTTAGCTTGTAAGCGTCAAAGTGAATAACTAGTGTGACTAAACAGTGAGAAAGCGCGAACTGGTGTAAATGTGTGCCCGGGTAGCTGTTCAAGCAATTCGTGTTAGTTAATACTTCCTAGAGTAAACGTTACCAGTTGTGAGGTCATTTGCCCACCCGCCTCAACGTTACAATACTCTAACTGTTTTGATGGAAAGAATTGAATGAGTGATCCTCACACAAATTAATTTACAAACACCTCCACTAATTAGGGATCAATATAAGGACGTTATTAAATGAATTAACTTGACTTGTATTTCTCACGACTTAGTGTGCTTTTCGAGGGTTTAATCTCTATCAAAGCTTCAATTATTGTGTTTAGTTTTCAAATATATGCTGTACATTTGCATTAGACTGGCAATCTTGATAAAACGAATACACTTTTGCATATTACTCAACCTTATTGCGACTATGAAACAAATCCTGTGTGATTCTGGGGGAGCAAAATTACATCCTTCAGTGTTAATGAAAGCAAGGAAACAGAATTCCACTCGGTAAATCTTACTCTACGCGTAACTTAAACCGGTAGTGGCATAAGAGAGTGGAGCAGAATGGAAAATGAAAAAGGTTAATTTTCTCAAAAGCGTAGATGCACGTCATTAGCAAGGGACTATATGATAAATGTGTATGAATATCTCTTTTGGTCCCTAATCCTGCAGTCTCAGTGAACTGAGTAGAGCAACCACACTTTTACTTAACCACGGAAATAACTCAATGTACTTGGAGAATTCGTAAATTAACTTTCCCATTTAATCTATGCATATAATTAGCAAAGCTAGGACGTTCGTAATAATGCTATGAACTTGCTTGACTTTGAACTCTACCTCCACCGTGTGATGAGTACGAATATTGCTCTTAAGGTAAACAAACCACTACAACAAGTATGTACACTCCGTTAGTCCACGCTTAAAATCGCACGACCTGGCCAGAAATCAATCTTGGACACCCGAGGGTCGAGAGGTCAAATGCTGACCAGTTAGTCATGCAACTAGACATCTTGAAATCGTTACCTGTTAAAACACCGAATTATTATTATTATTATGATTATTATTATTATTATTATTATTATTATTATTATTATTATTATAGCCGCCTCTGTGGTGTAGTGGTTAGTGTGATTATCTGCCACCTCCGGAGGCCCGGGTTCGATTCCCGACTCTGTCACGAAATTTGAAAAGTGGTGCGAGGACTGGAACGGCGTCCACTCAGCCTCGGGAGGTCAATTGAGTAGAGGGGTGTTTGATTCCCTCCTCAGCCATCCTCGAAGTGGTTTTCCGTGGTTTCCCACTTCTCCTTCAGGCAAATGCCGGGATGGTACCTAACTGAAGGCCACGCTCGTTTTTTTCCCTTCCTTGTCTAACTCCTCCGTTCTTCCCATCCCCCAATAAGGACCCTGTTCAGCATAGCAGGTGAAGACGCCTGGGCTAGGTGCTGGTCCTCATTTCAAGTTGTATCCCAGACCCAAAATCTCACGCTCCGGGTCACTGCCCTTGAGGCGATAAAGGCGGAGGGTAAACAGATTGACAAAGAAAATTGTATTATTATTATTATTATTATTATTATTATTATTATTATTATTATTATTATTATTATTATTATTATTATTATTATTATTATTATTATTATTATTTCGAAGAAAATTTCAAGAAAGGGGGAGGAACAAGGTAACATTGTAACTTATCGCGGGGACGGGTCACAAAAGTCTGTAGTAGAATATATCATCCCTGAGCGAGCAATATCCCGTATCTGACAATGCACTTCCTATTCATTATTTTCCTTAAGTCTGGTCACGCTTCCCAAACACATACGGATATGTAGTCGATCAGAAAAATTTTCGTTGTGTTCATTTTTCTATGCTGATGCCTTCTCACTGTAGGAATGTATAATTGCTTGACGTATTTGCGCACTCCTAGCGTAAAATGTATTTAAGATTAATTTTCCTTTACACATTAGCATAGGAAAATGAAAACAACGAAAATTGTTCTAATGGACTGCATATCCTATGAGGAGAGTCTGTTCCACAGGCGCTATTTCCACTTCAAGAAACAAATCAGTATTTCATCCACATACATTACAATAGTTGAATGTAATCGAATGCCATGATCAATCCAGACCAGCAAGATGTAATTCCTTAAAAGTTGAACCATACTCGATGAGTATGTCCCATGAACCTTTTATTATACTTTTTCTTATGTCTTTCCTTAACTTTCTTATGGTGGAAATAGCGCCTTTTGAACACACTCCTCATATATGGTTGGGATGCGTGACCTATCGTAAGGAAAATAATTCGATAGGAAGAGTGCTCTCAGATACGCGGTATTGCTCGCGCACAGACAATATGCGCTAAGACTCGGAAATGAAGAAGAGAATACCATATGTAAACGAAATACCATCAAAATCTTTAGATTGTCACGATCAGCTGCTGAGAGCGATGAAGGAAAAGAAAAGGAACAGAACACCAGAAATGAAAAAGAAAAGTATGGAAAATGGAAGAGAATCAAAACAAGGAAAGGTGCTAGAAACGAGTCAAGGAGAGCTTACCGACAAAGGAACCAAAGCCAGGAGAGGAAGAATAGAAAACATCGAAAAGCACAATAGTAGAGGTTACTGGAACAGTGTGTGGGAGAACTAGAAATATTAAAAGATGGAAGGAGATACCGTAGTGGAGTGATTAAGTAAAAGAAGCAGCAGGGAAGGAAAACCAGGCCTTTCAGCCATGGTTCCAGCACAGAAACGAAGAAGCAAGACATGATTATAAGAACAAGAAGAAGGTAGACATGATATAAGCTTCTGGGCTTATGCCGTGTCAAGAAAATAAGGTGAAATTCTTTACGTTTAGCAGAGAACTTTGCTCTGCGTCTTCAAAAGAAAATTACCTGGTGACGAATGAACGTAGCACTCCCACTGCTATTATTAACGTCCAAATTCAAATTTTATTCTTGGAGAAGTCTTCCTCGTGAACATTTGAGATTTCCTTCTGAAGATGCAGAGCAGCGTTCTCTAAGAAAAGTAAAGAATTTCACCTTATTTTCTTGACACGGCATAAGCCTAAAAGCCTATATCATGTCTATAAGTACGGGCTTGAAAGCATCAATGGTAACAGGAAGAAGGTAGTTTCAGGGAGAAGTGAATGGAGATGTGGACAGAGATGATGGACAAGGACTGCAACGAAGGGGGTTGGAGAAGGATCTAACATGGACAAAAAATTTAGGCAGCGGTAAATTGTCTTAAAGGAGGAAAAGCACCAGGATTAGATGTGTTGACAATGGATATGCTGACATTATCTGGAATTGTGGCGATACAGTGGCTGTATAAAGTATTGGGAGCAGTCTGGACGGAAATAGAGATTCCAGAGGATTTGAGGAGAGAAATAATAGCACCTATCTTCAAGAAAAGTGATAGCAAGTATCGTCAGAACTAAATGTGATAAGTGTAATGTCCGGCTGTGTAAAAACATATACAATTCTGGAGAATAGGATACGGAGGATGGCAGAGAGTGCATTAAGAGAAGAGAAGAGAAGAGAAGAGAAGAGAAGAGAAGAGAAGAGAAGAGAAGAGAAGAGAAGAGAAGAGAAGAGAAGAGAAGAGAAGCCTCTGTAAAATATTCCCCCCATTAGGTAAGGCCCCATCATCATAGATGCGCAGGTCGCCTATACGGCGTCAACTCGAAGGACCTGCGCTAGGCCTCTTCGAAGACCATACGCCATTATTATTACAGTATTATTATTATTATTATTATTATTATTATTATTATTATTATTATTATTATTATTATTATTATTATTATTATTAGAAAACTGCAGGCGGCAGGAGTAACATCATGAGTACGGGAAGGACGTGCCGATGGCGTTTCTGGATGTACATTTGGCATATGACAGTGTATGGACAGAGGTAAGGTTTGATAAGCGCTCAGAAAGAAAGGAGTAAATAAAGATATAATTGAGAGGGTTAAGAGTATGTATGGGAGAAGAGCGAACCGTGTGAAGGTGGAAGGAAAGAAGATAGCCCTCAGGCAAGGAAATGTTTTTTTCACCTCTATTGTCAATTCCAGTGATGGACAGAGTACTTGACAGTGTGGCTGGAAGGTCTGAAAATGTTAAAATGAAAACAATGCTGTTATGAGACGATCAAATAAAGTACAGGTGAAGAAGTACAAGAAGTACAAGTGCAAGAAACAGATGGTTTCAAGGAATTAAGAAGGGTGTAAAGACCAGAAGTCCGCCTCTGTGGTGGAATGGTTAGTGTGATTAGCTGCCACCCCCGGAGGCCCGGGTTCGATTCCCGGCTCTGCCACGAAATTTGATAAGTGGTACGAGGACTGGAACTGGGTCCGCTCAGCCTCGGAAGGTCAATTGAGTAGAGGTGAGTTCGATTCCCACCACAGCCATCCTGGAAGTGGTTTTCCGTGGTTTCCCACTTCTCATCCAGGCAAATGCCGGGATGTTCCTACGTAACTTAAGGCCACGGACGCTTCCTTCCCTTTTCCTTGTCTATCCCTTCCCACATTAACATCCCCCCCGCAAGGCCCCTGTTCAGCACAGTAGATGAGGCCGCCTGGGCGAGGTACTGGTCATCCTCCCCAGTTGTATCCCGACCCAGAGCCTGAAGCTCCAGGACACTGCCCTTGAGGCGGTAGAGGTGGGATCCTTCGCTGAGTTCAAGGGGAAAACCGACCCTGGAGGGTGAACAGATAAAGAAGAAGAAGTAGAGACCAGAAGACTTCGATGGAGAAAGATAGAAGAGAACAGGATATGAACAGACAGAGGGCAATCAAGAGGCTCATGTTGCCAGTGAATCCGGCTGAAGGCTGGAAACTTTACGAGATGATGATGATGATGATGATGATGAAGAAGAAGAAGAAAGATATTTATTCGGTTTTCATTTCTCTTTGACATAGATCCCAGAATACCCGTTTAAAATCTTTAAAGAAAGATGGATTTGAATCCCCAACCATCTTAACTGTAAATAGTAAAGTCCCTTCTTAACCGACCTAGCTATCAATATACTTTTAATAAATAAACCTGACCTATTTTACTTCATTATAAATGAGGTCAGATACGAAATGAAGGAAGGATGGAAGGGTTATAAAATATTTATTTTAGGTTCTTGTAAGCGACTCACATTCTACCGTTTATCACAGCCTACATTTCATTTTTACTGTGACTTGTAG
Organism: Anabrus simplex; assembly: GCF_040414725.1. Taxonomy (NCBI): domain Eukaryota; kingdom Metazoa; phylum Arthropoda; class Insecta; order Orthoptera; family Tettigoniidae; genus Anabrus; species Anabrus simplex. The sequence continues at coordinate 177,163,783 of NC_090267.1, forward strand.
CGAAGAAGGCTTTGGAGGATTTACTCAGCCCCTGTGAACCTAGCTCCTGGCATTCCAATCAGCTGCAAACGTGAGCGAGGCACGATATACTGCATATTCTCGGACGCGCTCTTGGACTAAATAACATGGCACGGCTTAATTTTATTGGTTATCAGGAACGATATATATCAGACGTGGAATTTACAAACACCTTCCTTACAATAATTAAATAGCATCCCATTCACGCATTTCTTTTAAAATAATGGCCTTGTGTATAAATACGGACTGGTATTTGAATTGATCGAACTAGAGGAGGGTATGCGATGCAGTGTAAATGATTAGCATAGAAATGGAACATTTTGATCTATACTGTGAGAGTCATAAACGGAAAATTTAACGGGTATTCTGTCGCCAGTATGTTTATTAATCAGTAGAGGACCATAACATGCCTTAAACAATCTGAAATTCAATTTAGTCATTCAATCATCCAACAAACAAACACCCACAATCTTATCACTGTAACCGTTTTCATTCTTGGTTGCTACGTTACAGCATCTTAACAAAAGAGTCATAGCACACAACTAGACCAGATGTGAAGCTCAAGGAGGCCACGAGGACTATCGCCAGCATTTTTCAATCTACTCCCATCCAGAGGCTACCTCCCCTATCAAATATTTTAAAATATTGCCCCTTTAGACCTCAGAATGATAATAACCAAGAAATTTTTAGAGAAGAAGATTGAATTACACGAATATTCCCTTTTATACGGGATTACAAGGAATCCACTAGTAATGCACTTGAAATCAGGAAAATCACTATGGTCTGATCAACAATATACCGACATATTCAATATCATCAACAAACGGAGAGAGATCTGGAATGAACACCCTCCACATGATATGACATGGTCAAGGATCCTACTAGAAGAGTTGAAGGAGTCCATCTTCCCCGGCGTGAGTAAACCAAACTCGACCAAATAAGAATAGACCATGGGAGGTCCAATTATGTGATCAAGAAATGGGGATTTAAAGTAAGTGCTTCGTGTGACTGCAGTGCAGAAAATTAATCAATTATACACATTGTGAAAACCTGCCCACACAGGACGTTTGAAGATGGACTGGAAGCTCTTCAGAAATTGACACGAAATACACTGCATTGGTTGTCTAAACTGGACACTAATATCTAATTTGTACATTTAATTTTTGTTTAAAGTGTGTAGTGTATCTGTTCCTTGTAAGCCATACGATAAATATTCTGCAACACCTTGAAATTACCCGTTGTCTTTATATAAGAAGATTCAAACAATTGCGTATTAAATGAAGAAATTAATTGCAATATACAATATCAGCCAATTTTGATATTAGCATTCCAAGAACTGAGGATGTTAAGAATTGTTAAGGAATATGGTATCAAAACAACCGCGGCCCACCGGACCATTAAGGGCTTTGGCTACTCAGAATGACTGCTGTCCAGACAGTTGGCCTGCCAATATTGAAGTGGCAGTTGGCCTGCCAATATTGAAGTGTCACGTGATCAATGTAACCACATCCTCAATCGTATTGCTTGGCTTTCGCAACCAGGTCTGTTGCTTCCCGTACAAGAGAGCTCCTAAAGTTGGCCCCACGAGGCAGAGTGAAACACATTCCAGCTCTTAGTTCAGAATTAAAATCTTTGGACTGGCCGTGAATCAAACCCAGGTCCTCCGGCATCCACGTTACCCTTACACCAGTGCCTCTCGGGGCACTGTGCACGGTGCAAAAGACGACTTCGCTTGGTTGACCAGAGCACAGACACCCCACTCCTCGATTTGGAGCAATAGCGCTGTCTCTCTCTTTCCCCACGCCTGTCTCGCTCGCTCCCCCTGTCTCCCTCTTCCTCACTTGCTCCGTAGCGCTACAAATCCGAGCCGAGTTGAGCCGAGCTTAGCCGAGTAGCCCAGAGATGAAGCGTTGGTCCGAGCCGAGTGAGACCGATGCACTGCGCAGAAGAACTCTGTGCCACAAAGATGAGATTTTGGGCGTTTGAGAGGCCCTACCTTACACTATGGGGCTACTTCAGCAGCATTAGTCGCCCCTCTGAAAACTAATCGTTGGAGAAAACGGAAGGAGTCCGATACTTCGAGGAAAGAAAAAAAGCAACAGAAGGGTCCTGAAAGTGTGGAAATTCAAGACTTCGTATGCCTCTCAAAGGATATCGTCCAGTTCGAAATGAAACACGAGTTGACCAAGAAAGACGGAATAAGAGAAGAACCTTGTCTTAGTTCGTGGGAACAATATCAGTGGAGGATCCATTTTACGTCTAGACTCGAGACTGAGGTCACGAATTTTCAACCAATTATATTCCCAAAATAAATTATTTGAAAATGCCAGAAATTCGAACGTAAACACACTAGATAGTCAGCGTAGTCACTTTATGCCTTTCTAGAATTTTGAAAAATTAATATGTGAGGAAACAAATACATGGATCGAGGTATTTTTATTTCGTGTGGCTATTTCTAATTAAATTTAATGTTATTTTCTTTACGTCCCACTAACATCTTTTACGGTTTTCGGAGACGCGAGATGCCGGAATTTAGTCCCACATGAGTTCTTTTACGTGCCAGTAAATCTACCGACACGAGGCTGACGTATTTGAGCACCTTCAAATACCACCGGACTGAGGCAGGTGGCTATTTCTAGCCGAGTGCATCCCTTGTAAGGCAGACACTCCGATGAGGGTGGGCGGCATGTGCCATGTGTAGGTAACTGCCTGTTATTGTGGTGGACGATAGTGTTATGTGTGGTAAGTGAGTTGCAGGAATGTTGGGGACAGCACAAACACCCAGCCCTCGGGCCATTGGAATTAACCAATGAAGGTTAAAATCCCAAACCCAGCCGAGAATCGAACCCGGGACCCTCTGAAACGAAGGCCAGTACACTGACCATTCAGCCAACGATTCGGACAGGGATCGAGGTGCAGGTGATGGACTGTTCCACTGGGTTCGTGAAACCGTCATGCGATGTCTGACTTAAGATGAAATGAAAGACGCGTTGGATAGTCAATTTATACAAACTTTATCTGTATTTTCGTTATGTTATTGTAAAGACCTCCCCACTCAGAACAAGCATCAACAAGCCTATCACTGCAACCATTTTCATTCACTTATACGTTTTGCTTCATTGCAGCACCTTAACAGAAGAGTCATGACACACAACTAAACCTGACCTATTTAACCTCATTATAAATGAGGTCGGGTGAGCCTCCGTGGCTCAGACGGCAGCGCGTCGGCCTCTCACCGCTGGATACCGTAGTTCAAATCCCGGTCACTCCATGTGAGATTTGTGCTGGACAAAGCGGAGGCGGGACGGGTTTTTCTCCGGGTACTCCGGTTTTCCCTGTCATCTTTCATTCCAGCAACACTCTCCATTCTCATTTCATAGCATCTATCAGTCATTAATAAATCACTTTGGGAGCGGCGACCCCATCGTACTAACAGCCTATATATGATTCATTCATTACATCCCCGACCCGGTCAGTGACTGGAAAACAGGTTGTAGGTTTTCATTTTCATTAATGAGGTCAGGTATGAAATGAAGGAATGTTTATAAAATAATTTTAGTTCCTTATAAAGCGACTCGCATTCTACCGTTTATCCTTATGCCTCGCACAGCTGATATCGTCCAGTACGAAGTGAAACACGCGTTGATCAAGAAAGATCGAACAAGAGAGGAACCTTTGTTAGTTTATGAGAACAATAACATTTTGATCCCCTCACTTACCATGGATTCGGACCACTCTTATGAACATGTAAGGCGCCAAGTGCTCTATATTTAGGCCTGCTAATCACATTCGTATCTTTTTTGGTTATGGAGTTAGTATTAAAATACCGATTGCTCAACTAGTGACGCAACTACACTGGCACCAAAAAATATTGGCATACCTACCATTATATATACATTCCACACAAATAACAGTGATGCCAAGACACTGTTATATTTATTTAAATGTACAGTAGTAAACATAAGATTCTTCGAGTATAATTGGTTTCTTACAACAAAAATAATACGTTACAAAACAAAATTATTTGCTTTACACATCAAAAAGGGATTGGCACACCTATACACAAATGAAATTAAAGTCTCTGTAATTCACTTAACTCAAGTCTGGCAGCCTATGTTCATAACGTTGGCACTGATGACAGCTTGTATACGTCTTGGCATGGAGGGAAGCAAGTTGCGAGTTATCTCTTCTGAGATCTTCGACCATTCCTCCAGCAACACCGTCTGAAATTCGCTCACCCCTGTAGAACGACATTTTCAAACATTTGTCTACAAGTGAGCCCAAAGATGCTCTATTGGGTTAAGATCAAGGCTCTGTGTGGAGTGAAAACTCTTCTTGGTGCATAATTTATTAACCACTCCTCGCGTTCGCAGAGCTATGTTTCGGGTCGTTGTGTTGTTAAAAGTAAAAGATGCCATCAAGACCCAGTTTCTGTGTACTGCTACGTAAGTGGCCTCGCAACACATTCGGTATATTTACGATGATCCATGACACCTTCAAAAATTGCCAAGTCACAAGCACCAAAATCTCCCATGCATCCCCAAACCACTATGCTTCTTCCTCCAAGGTTTACTGTAGGTAGGATATGTTGTGATTGGAGCTCTGTATTTGGTTTCCACCACACTTTTGCATTTCTATCAGATCCAAACAAGTTACACTTGGATTCGTCAGAAAATATCACAGAATTCAAAAATTCAATCGATTTATTGGCATAATCTTTCGGTTAACTTCCAAAATAAATGGTTTCTTTCTGGGAGATCTCCCATTAATATCAGCTGCGTTGAAAACATTCCTAATAGTTTGAGCACTGGCCTGTTTGTTGAACGTTGACTGGATGTCCGATACAATCGACCCTGCATTTTAAATGGCTCTTTTATTGCAAGATGAACTATGCTTCGACGCTTCCTACATGTAAGAACTCTTGGACGTCCAGATCTGCGTTTATTGTCTGTTGTACGAGTCTCTTGAAACTTCTTGATGATTGCCCTCAGTGTTGTATAAGTAACAGAAAGTTCTTTACCTATTTCAGCGTAACTTTTACCCTACGAATACAAGAAAACCACCTTGTTGCGGAACGACACGGAATACTCCTTTCCATTCGGATTCATCGTGACAAGTGAATGACATCAGGCAAGCGACTGAACTGTTTGTCAACTCCGATTGCACAAACATGGAACGCGCGGCTCTGTCTATAAAGCTCAATAACAAACGTCGGGCAGTGTGCCAATACTTTTGCTGAGCAGAAGAAAACCCTAATTTAATAGATTACACTGGCACAGGCCAGAGTAAAGTGTAGCTTCCACCGAAGTCCCAGTCTTCATCGATGGCTGTGACAATATGGAAGTTGCTGGGGTATGGGAAGTGCTGAGTAATGACATTCAGAGTATGACTAGTGCATCTGAGTTTTATGAAAGGTGCTGCTCATAGGGTCAGTCGTGCTGCAATAGTACTTTCTGACTCAGTGAGGAAAGCAATGGCAAACTACCTCACTCCTCATCTTGCCTAGTACGCCTCATTTTGGTGCTGCCATTGGTTTTTTGGGGTTTCCTGATAACCGCATAACCTTTGGTGGTGCTATTTGAGGATCCAACCAGCCTCTGAGCTGATGACCTAACAGACAGACCTGTCTTTATGCTGTGTTGGGAGAACAGTTAAATATACAAATTATTTCCTTTATTGAGTAAGGTTTAATGGTATACATATAATGTTCCATATATAAGTTTATTACATGCGAAACGGTGTAAGTGCCAGTGTAAGTATGTAGCCCGAGCACGCGTGAAACGATCCCCTCCGTTTAATTCAGAACAAGTCGGCGCGCACGCTGATGTTAGTCATATGAGTCCGTGAGCTTTAGTTTGTGATTTTGAAGTCTGAGAAGAGTTATGATGGCACAGTTTAATCCTACTCAAATTCCTCTTTCCAGTGATACCAAACATGAAAATATTTCAAAACGTTTGGTAATTTTCGAACATCATTCGTACACAATGTAACTTCTGCCCCCTACGTATACAGCAATATCGGTCATGTCCGACTCGTTGGTTGCATGGTCAGCGTACTGGCCTTCGGTTCAGAAGGTCCCGGGTTCGATTCCCGGCCGGGTCGGGAATTTTAACCTTCATTGGTTAATTCCAATGACCCGGGGGCTGTATGTTTGTGCTGTCCCCAACATCCCTGCAACTCACACAGCACACATAACACTATCCTCCACCACAATAACACGCAGTTCCCTACACACGGCAGATGCCGCCCACCCTCATCGGAGGGTCTGCCTTACAAGGGTTACACTCGGCTAGAAATAGCCACGCGAAATTATATTATTACCTGTCATAAGATTCTCTATTCAGTGAGGCACACACACCTTGGGTCGGAATTTACATTTAGAAATCGATGTGTAATAAATTAAGAAGTTCCTGTACTTTCAACCCTCCACAGTGGTGGAAGTGATTATTATTTTAGGAGGAATTACAACTAGGCAACCATCTTCTATATAACACTATTCAGAGAGAAAAATTGAAGGGATCCAGCACTTCAAAAAATAAAGGTATCAGCCAAAGAAAGACAAGGGCAACGAAGGGCGTGAAAATGAAAGACTCCCTAGGCCTCGGATGCTCTAATACCGTCGGGATAGGAAAATAACAAGAGTTGACCAAGGGAATTCGGATAGGATAGATGAAAGTGAGGAGCCTGGTACAAGTAAGTGGAAGCAATGCCAGGACTCATACGTGTAGCTGTAATTCTCATTCACTACTGATCTGTATTTAGGGCAGTCGTCCAGGTGACAGATTCCATACCTCTTATTTTCTTATTTTCTTAATTGATTTCAAAGAAATTTTAAGTTTATTGAACATCTCCCCTACTAAGTTATTCCAATCCCTAAATCTCCTTCCTACAAATGAATATTTGCCCCAATTTTTCATCTTGAATTCCAACTTTATCTTCATATTGCGGTCTTTCCTAATTTTAAGGATAGCAAATAAACTTATTCGTATACTAAAGTCATTCCACGCCATCTCTCCACTGACAGCTCCGAACATCCTACAGAGCAGCTCGTCTCCTTTCTCCCAAGTCTTCCCAGCACAAACTTTGAAACATGTTTGTGACGCTACTCTTTTGTCGGAAATCACCAAGAACAAATCGAGCTGCTTTCCTTTGGATTTTTTTCTACTTCCTGAATCAAGCAATCTGGTGAGGGTCCCATACACTGGAACCAAACTCTAGTTGGGGTCTTACCAGAGACTTATATGCCCTCTCCTTTACATTCTTCCTACAACCCCTAAACATCCTCATAACCATGTGCAGAGATCTGTACCCTTTATTTACAATCCCATTTATGTGATTATCCCAATGAAGATCTTTCCGTATATAAACACCTAGGTACTTGCAGTGATCCCCGTGAGAAACTTTCACCCCCATCAACGCAGTAAATAAAACTGAGAGGAATTTTCCTATTTGTGAAACTATCAACCTGACTTTTAACCCCGTTTATCATCATGCCATTGCCTACTGCTATCTCACAACATCATCGAGGTCATTTTGCAGTTTCTCAATCTTGTAACTTATGTATTATTCTATACAGAATAACATCATCCGCAAAAAGCCTTATCTCTGATTCCACTTCTTTACTCACATCATTTATATAGAAAAGAAAACATAAAGTTCCAATAATACTGCCTTGATAAATCGCCATCTTAATCATTATAGGGTCCGATAAAGCTTCGCCTACTCTAATTCTCTGAGATCTATTTTCTAGAAATATGCCACCCATTCAGTACTCTTCTGTCTAGCCCTATTGCACTAATTTTTGCCAATGGTCTATCATGATCTACCCTATCAAATGCCTTAGATAGGTCAATCGCGATACAGTGTATTTGACCTCCTGAATGCAAGATATCTGCTATATCTTGCTGGAATCCTACAAGTTGAGCCTTTCCTAAACCCGAACCGCCTTCTATCAAACATGTCATTTATATATTTTAAAAAATACTTTCCCAAAGCGTGCAAACAATAATCAAATCTATTTTATTAATTCCAGCTGCATTTCTAGTTTTCAGCTTTTGTATCTTATTGTAAATGTCGTTGCTATCATCGGTAAATTTTAATACTTCTTTAGTATTAATCACCTCCTCTATCTGGACATTAGCCTTGTAGCCATCAACCTTTACATACTTCTGACTGAATACTTCTGCCTTTTGAAGATCCTCGCATACACACTCCCCTGGTTCATCAATGGTTCCTGGAATGTCCTTCTTGGAACCTGTCTCTGCCTTCCATTTTTCAACTCAACTAAGGACCCCGAGGTTACCAACCTACGCTTCCAAACTGAGGATCCCTGGCGCCTCTTTTAGTTGCCTCTTACGACAGGCAGGAGTTATCGTGTGTGTTATTCTACCGCCCCCACCCATAGGGGGCTTTCGACCCCCACATACCTTCGTCCTTAAGTGTCGTAGGACTACTGTTGTAGTACCACCGCCTCACTCTCATATAGAGAGCTTTCTTAAAAAGTACCCCACGAGGAGTTGGAATATTTATACAGAGTGTCCCAGGAGGAATGGTCAATATTCAGGGATATGACGGGAACAATCATTTGAACCAAAAGCTCGTCATATGGACACATGCCCTATTGCAAATGGCTTCCGAAATTGAACACATTTAGTGTACTTTTTTTGGGGGGGGGGCTAGTGATGCGCATGTATTTGTCTTACCCACCCAACCTCTTTGATGGTTTTTTTTTTTTCTAGCCCAACCTACCTCGTTGCTTTCAACCGTCTTTCACTTAAAATATTGAGCTCCTCACCTGTCATGGATTCAGGTCACTGCTGCGCAAAGTATGACACCAAGGCATCTTTAGAAATGCTAGCCCCCTTCGTATATCTTTTGGTTACGGAGTTATTAATCGCAAACTAAATTGTCTACCTCAAAAATGTCACTTTGTTAATGCGCCTCTCCATCCCGCTCATTAAACTGAGGCCCACTGAGTCATGTTCCATATTTTCAATCAAACGGTAACCTAAATCACTCGAATTGTATCTTTAGTTCCGGACCTGTAAGCCCGAATGTAAGCATAGGATTTCATTAAGCTAAGGTTTGAATATCTGTACTCTGATTTTATAGACGCTGTGCCGTAAAAATAATAATATTCAGAAAATTCTGGTGTTTTTTTTTTTTTTTTTTGTAAGTTGCTTTACGTCGCACCGACACAGATAGGTCTTATGGCGACGATGGGACAGGAAAGGGCTAGGAGTGGTTAGGAAGCGGCCGTGGCCTTAATTAAGGTACATCCCCAGCATTTGCCTGGTGTGAAAATGGGAAACCACGGAAAACCATCTTCAGTGCTGCCAACGCCTCGGTGGGATTTGGACGAACTATCTCCCGAATGCAAGCTTACATAAAGTAAAAACAACTAGGACGTAAAACGTAAGTGCCTTAAACTTCACCAATCATTTCATGTTAATAACAGTAATATTGTTAAAAGAAGTTTTACTTTTTTCCACCTTATATAAGACTTAAGTTGTTCTGCAATCCCCAGCGGGTAATAACTACACAAAGCCCCGTACTTCACCCTTGTAAGCACGTGAAACCTGATTTGTTTCCGAGTTAGTTTTCCCACCACACTCCAATCCCACCCCACCCCCCAACCTCAGATTTCTGGTGAAGGAGATATAACAAGACTTAGCTAAGAAAGGGTTTACCCGACCCTGCTCGTGGAGGTTGCAAGCTTGAATTGACAAGAGGGATTAACACCTACTGCTGAGAAAGGATAGGGGGGGAGGAGAGATATCATTACATTTATAGACCAATCCAAATGGGATACAACATTAATTATTATGGGTAATTGCAGTGTCAAGCCTCCGTGGCTCAAGCGCAAGCGCGCCTGCCTCTTACCGCTGGGTTCCGTGGTTCAAATACCAGTTTGTGTTGAACAAAACGGAGGGGGGACAGGTTTTTCTCCGGGTACTCCACTTCCCTTCTCATATTTCATTCCAGCAATACTCTCCAATATAATTTCATTTCATCTGTCAGTCATTAATCATTGCCCAGACGAGTGCGACAAGCTTCGGCAGCCGGCACAGTTTCTACAGTCGCCGCTAGATTGGAACTACATTCACTCCATTCTTGACGCGGTTGGAACTGGAAACGGGCTGTGGATTTGTATTTCCAATAGTAGTGTCAGTTTATAAAATATAATGCACGAAGTAGAATGGTATCATATTTACAATGTTATAATTATAATTCAGTCATATTATGATTATCATGCATTTCCAGATCGTTTGAGAATGAGACAATCAAGCAATCAATCACCACTGATTTGCATTTAGGGCAGTTACCAGGGTGGCAGATTCCCTACCTGTTGTTTTCCTAGCCTTTTCATAAATAATTGCAAAGAATTCGGAAGTGATTATGATTATTATTATTATTATTATGAACATCTCCCTTGGTAAGTTCTTCCATTCCCTAACTCCTCTTCCTATAAACGAATATTTGCCAAAATTTGTCTTCTAGAATTCCAACTTCATCTTCATATCGTGATGCTTCCTACTTTTAAAAGCACCACTCAAACTTATTCGTCTACTAATGTCATTCGATGCCATCTCTCCACTAACAGCTCGGAACATGCCACTTAGTCGGGCAGCTCCTCTCCCAAGCACTTCTCCCAAGTCCTCCCAGCCTAAACTTTGCAACATTTTCATAACACTACATTTTGTCGGAAGTCACCTAGAACAAATCGAGCTGCTTTTCTTTGGATTTTTTTAGTTTCTCGAATCAAGTATTCCTGGTGAGGGTTCTATATACTGGAAGAAAACTCTAGTTGGGGCCTTACCAGAGACTTTTATGCCCTCTCCTATATATCCTTACTACAACCCCCCAAATACCCTCATAACCATGTGCAGAGATCTGTTCCCTTTATTTACAATCTCATTTATGTCATTACCCTCATGAAGATCTTTCGTTATGTTAACAACTAGGTATTTACAGTGATCCCGGTAAGGAACCATCACCCCACAAAAGCAGTAATTAAAACTGAGAGGATTTTTCCCATCAGTGAAACTCACAACCTGACTTTTAACACCGTTTATTATCATACCATTGCTTACTGTACAAAATAGACCTTGAGCGTATTATATCGTGTTTAGTACACAAAGTGCATTATAATAAATAATAATAATAATAATAATAATAATAATAATAATAACATACATACATACATTATCATTATAGACTGTTATGCCTTTCAGCGTTCAGTCTGCAAGCCTCTGAGAATTTACTAAACGTCGCCACAATCCTCGATTTGCAACTAGTGTTGTGGCCTCATTTAGTTCTATACCTCTTATCTTTAAATCGTTAGAAACAGAGTCTAACCATCGTCGTCTTGGTCTCCCTCTACTTCTCTTACCCTCCATAACAGAGTCCATTATTCTCCTAGGTAACCTATCCTCCTCCATTCGCCACACATGACCCCACCACCGAAGCCGGTTTATGCGTACAGCATCATCCATCGAGTTCATTCCTAAATTAGCCTTTATCTCCTCATTCCAAGTGCCCTCCTGCCATTGTTCCCACCGGTTTGTACTAGCAATCATTCTTGCTACTTTCATGTCTGTTACTTCTAACTTATGAATAAGATATCCTGAGTCCACCCAGCTTTCGCTCCCGTAAAGCAAAGTTGGTCTGAAAACAGACCGATGTAAAGATAGTTCCGTCTGGGAGCTGACTTCCTTCTTACAGAATACTGCTGATCGCAACTGCGAGCTCACTGCATTAGCTTTACTACACCTTGATTCAATCTCGCTTACTATATTACCATCCTGGGAAAAAACACAACCTAAATACTTGAAATTATCGACCTGTTCTAGCTTTGTATCACCAATCTGACATTCAATTCTGTTGAATTTCTTACCTACTGACATCAATTTAGTCTTCGAGAGGCTAATTTTCATACCATACTCATTGCACCTATTTTCAAGTTCCAAGATGTTAGACTGCAGGCTTTCGGCACAGTCTGCCATTAAGACCAAGTCGTCAGCATAGGCCAAACTATTTACTACATTTCCACCTAACTGAATCCCTCCCTGCCATTTTATACCTTTCAGCAGATGATCCATGTAAACTACAAACAGCAAAGGTGAAAGATTACAGCCTTGTCTAACTCCTGTAAGTACCCTGAACCAAGAACTCATTCTACCATCAATTCTCACTGAAGCCCAATTGTCAACATAAATGCCTTTGATTGATTTTAATAATCTACCTTTAATTCCATAGTCCCCCAGTATAGTGAACATCTTTTCCCTCGGTACCCTGTCATATGCTTTCTCTAGATCTATAAAACATAAACACAACTGCCTATTCCTCTCGTAGCATTTTTCAATTACCTGCCGCATACTGAAAATCTGATCCTGACAGCCTCTCTGTGGTCTGAAACCACACTGGTTTTCATCCAACTTCCTCTCAACGACTGATCGCACCCTCCCTTCCAAGATGCCAGTGAATACTTTGCCTGGTATACTAATCAATGAGATACCTCGATAGTTATTGCAATCCTTCCTGTTCCCTTGCTTATAGATAGGTGCAATTACTGCTTTTGTCCAAACTGAAGGTACCTTACCAACACTCCACGCTAATTTTACTACTCTATGAAGCCATTTCATCCCTGCCTTCCCACTATACTTCACCATTTCAGGTCTAATTTCATCTATTCCTGCTGCCTTATGACAATGGAGTTTATTTACTATCCTTTCCACTTCCTCAAGCATAATTTCACCAACATCATTTTCCTCCTCCCCATGAGCTTGGCTGTTTGCAACGCCACCATGATGATTTCCTTTTACATTGAGAAGATGTTCAAAATATTCCCTCCACCTCTCCAGTGATTCCCTGGGATCTATTATGAGTTCACCTGAATTACTCAAAACACTGTTCATTTCCTTTTTCCCTCCCTTCCTAAGATTCTTTACTACTATCCAGAAAGGTTTCCCTGCTGCTTGACCTAGCCTTTCCAGGTTATTACCAAAATCTTCCCATGACTTCTTTTTGGATTCAACAACTATTTGTTTCGCTCTGTTTCTTTCATCTATGTACAAATCCCTGTCTGCCTCGGCCCTTGTTTGGAGCCATTTCTGATAAACCTTCTTTTTACGTTTACAGGCTGCTCTCACTGCATCATTCCACCAAGATGTTCGCCTTTTCCCATCTTTACACACAGTTGTTCCTAGGCATTCCCTTGCTGTTTCTACTACAGCATCCCTGTATGCCACCCATTCACTTTCTATATCCTGAACCTGCTTACTGTCTACTGTTCGAAACTTCTCACTAATCATATCCATGTACTTCTGTCTAATTTCCTCGTCCTGGAGATTTTCTACCCTTATTCGTTTGCAGACAGATTTCATTTTCTCTACCCTAGGCCTAGAGATACTTAGTTCACTACAGATCAGATAGTGGTCTGTATCATCAAAAAATCCCCGAAAAACTCGTACATTCCTAAAAGATTTCCTGAATTCAAAGTCTGTTAAGATATAGTCTATTATGGATCTGGTACCCCTAGCCTCCCATGTGTAGCGGTGAATAGCCTTATGCTTGAAGAATGTATTCGTAACAGCTAAACCCATACTAGCACAGAAGTCCAGCAAACGCTTCCCATTCCCATTAGCTTCCATATCTTCCCCACATTTACCAATCACCCTTTCGTATCCTTCAGTTCTATTCCCAACTCTCGCATTGAAATCGCCCATTAGCACTATTCTATCCTTGCTGTTGACCCTGACCACAATGTCACTCAATGCTTCATAAAACTTGTCAACTTCATCCTCATCTGCACCCTCACATGGTGAATACACAGACACAATTCTTGTTCTAATTCCTCCCACTGACAAATCTACCCACATCATTCGCTCATTTACGTGCCTAACCGAAACTATATTGCGTGCAATGGTATTCCTGATAAAGAGCCCTACCCCAGACTCTGCCCTTCCCTTTCTAACACCCGTCAAGTACACTTTATAATCTCCTATCTCTTCCTCATTATCTCCCCTTACCCGAATATCACTTACTCCTAGCACATCCAGATGCATCCTCTTTGCTGACTCAGCCAGTTCTACCTTCTTTCTTCCATAAGCCCCATTAATATTGATAGCTCCCCATCGAATTCCATTTCGTTCGCCAAGTTATTTCCAAGGAGTCCCTCGCCTGTCAAATGGGAGTGGGACTCCATTACTCCCATAGGTCCGAGGCTTGCTTAAAGTGTTCTGAGCTCGGTAAATTCATGAAGCAGGATGCTGCCCTACTTGCACATAGTCCAAGTGAGGATCTCTCCTCTAACGGGTTATGGACCACCGGTGAATTGTATAGTCCTAGCCGCCTGAGCACAAGGAGGGCCACGACTCAGAATATGTCCGAGATGCCCACTCCCATTCCATAGCAACTGGTATCCCGACTCTCAGGACCACTTACTAGGCCACTCAGCCGTTGCCCATGGTTCACGAACTAGGACGTGACTACAGCAACCCACAAACATGAACCATAATAATAATAAATAATAATAATAATAATAATAATAATAATAATAATAATAATAATAATAATAATAATAATAATGTTATTGGCTTTACGTTCAACTAACTACTTTTTATGGTTTTCGTAGACGCCAAGGTGCCGAAATTTAGTCCCGAAGGAGTTCTTTTACGTTCCAGTAAATCAACCGACAAGAGGCTGACGTACTTGAGCACCTTCAAATACTACCGGACTGAGCCAGGATCGTACCTGCTAAGTTACCAGAGCGCCTCAACCACCTGTGCCACTCATCCCGGCTTTAGTACATTCAGAGGAGATGTTAAGTATAGAACTAAAATAACCAATTGAACATAAGTGGGATTCGAACCCACAACCTTCCGATTTCGCTTCGGTTGCTCTTGCCAGTTGTGTGCTAGGGTGGTCGGTACATGCTTGTTGTGCGAAAAGGATCTAAGCTAAAGATCTGGCACTACTTCCACCACAATATCGTAGACTGCGTACAGTTCGCAAGTCAATGGGCCAAGTCAATGAATAGTTACATTTCAGGATCACATTGTACTCGAAATAAACTTTCAACGTATTAGGTTGTATTCAGAGATGTTAAGCCGTCTTTCTTAATCTGTTTACCCTCCAGGGTTGGTTTTTGCCTCGGACTCCACCTCTACCGCCTCAAGAGCAGTGTTCTGGAGCGTGAGACTTTGGGTTGGAGGATACAGCTGAGGAGGAGGACCAGTAACTCGCCCAGGTGGCCTCACCTACTATGCTGAAGAGGAGTCTTGTGGGGAGAAGGGAATATGGGAAGGGATAGACAAGGAAAAAGGGAGGAAGTGGCCGTGGCCTTAAGTTAGGCACCACCCCGGATTTTGCGGAGAGGAGAAGTGGGGAACCACGGAAAATCTCTTCGAGGTTGGCTGTGGTGGCAATCGAAACCCGCTCTACTAATTTTACCTCCCAAGGCTGAGTGGACCCCGTTTCAGCCCTCGTACCACTTTTCAAATTTCATGGCAGAGCCAGGAATCGAATGCGGGCCTCCGGGTGTGGCAGCTAATTACACTAACCACTACAACACAGAGGCGGACAGAGATATTAAGTAGGCCTAGACAACTAAACATTAACCAAGTTCCTCCGCTGCACGGAGAAGCATAGAAGCATGTATATGTTTTTTTTCCTGTCCTAGTATTCATAAATGATGTACACTGGTTGCCACGGTTACCGTGATGTCAGAAAATTGTTGACGCAGAACTGCCCACGCTAATTCTAGGTAGACCCCAACCCAAAAACATATCCATATTAAAGTGGCCAACTGGACACCAGTGGGATCCGAACACTGCGGTCGTGAAATTTGAAGATCCACTCATGCATACAGTTTCCTCTAATTCTCGTTCTTGACCTTATATAGGTCTTTGAGAAGAGTAATCAACAGATTCGTATTCTTATTGTAAATGAAATTGAATAATGCATGTGACAGAGGTGTATTTATTAGCTAAATGAAGCTGGACGATACTCATCTGCTGGCCTCTGACCATTCCAACAAATAACATTTCAAAATTATTAAAATTACTACATAACTATCACCCATCATCATTTCTCCTTTTCCAGCTGACACCGAGCGAAGGCAAACACGGTTCCTCTCCACTTCGTTCTGTCCCTCCACGATTCCTCTCCAAACCTGTGTTCCAGTACAGGGTCTTACGCTGTTCTTCACAGAGTCCATCCATCGTAACCTTGGTCTTCCTCGTCCTCACTTCTCTGTCATCTGTCTTTCCAGTGCTTGTCTTGGCAGTATTTCTTCCTTCATCCGCTTGACATGTTCAAACCATCTCAACCGGTCCTGTTTCAGTTTTTCATTTAGTTTTTGCACTTGAGCTCTTTGCGTATGTCTTCATTTCCCACTCTAACTCTCCTTGCCTTCTGTACCATACTCCTCAGATATTTCATTTTAGCTGCCTCTACTCTACTCTCATCTCTCTGAGTCATCGGCCAGGTTTCTGCTGCATATGTCATTAAAGTAATATCCCTTGTGCATTACTTCTTTAGCCTTCAATGGTACATCTTTATTCCATATTAATCTCCGTATCCGGTGATAAAAGACACTCCCCAGTTGTATCCTTCTACTAATTCCCATATCCAGTCTTCTATTTTTTGTCAGTTCACTTCGCAAGTATTTCCGAGTCCCTGTCTCCAATTCTGATAGCTCCTTGTACATGTTTATTTCCTCTAATCAACATGGTCTTGATCTTCTCCACGTTGATCCTCAATCTCCATAGTTCAATCTTTCTATTCAGTACATTCAGCTGTAGTACTTCCTCAACATATCCTCTTCAGTTCACATCATCTGCAAACGTCATTACATTCATTCTTTTTCTTCTATAATCTTCCCTTGCTACATTTACGATGCCATCATCGCCATTATGAACAGTGAAGATGACAACATACTCCCCTATTTCAACCCATTGTCAATTCAAAACTATTCTGATCTGCCCACTGCTGCCTTTACACAATTTTAACACTTATCATAAATATATTGCTTTTATCATTGTTATTAGATCCTTGCCAAGACCGTTGTGTGGCAGGCTTTCCCAAACTTTTGTTCTGGGGATGCTGTCGTTTGCGTTTTCTAAGTCTATAAATAACTATCAATATCCATATTTATTATACAGATACTTTGGGATACAACTGTAAAATAATTGCACCTACTGTACACTTACACCTTGAACAGATGCACGGAACGTACAGAGACCTCTAAATCGTGGAGCCACCGCCTCTGATAATAATTACTGACTCACGATGTGACAGAAAGGTAGAGACTTTGTACGAATGTCTGGGGTACATCACTCCACCTACTGTAGCGGAGGTTGTTTGGTTGTTGAACGATCATGAACCAGACATGTTCATCATGTAACAGATACAGTGAACGCGCTGGCCAAGAAGAGGATAACGGAGGTGATGTGAACGATACATCCCACATGTGGTCATGCATTGTTCTGTTGTTAAGTGTGGCTGAGATTATAAGATATAACAGCAGATGTAAGGTTGCTGGTCAGTGTATCAGGAATGAGCAATAAGTGCAATGGGACTAGAATACAATACAATCGCACACTATGGGATAATGCCAAGTAAAGTAACCGAACACTATGTGTTTTTTGTTTGTTTGTTTTTTGTTTTTGTTTTTTTGCTATTTGCTTTACGTCGCACCGACACAGGTATGTCTTATGGCGACGATGGGATAGGAAAGGCCTAGGAAGTGGAAGGAAGCGGCCGTGGCCTTAATTAAGGTACAACCCGGGCATTTGCCTGGCGTGAAAATGAGAAACCACGGAAAACCATCTTCAGGGCTGCCGACAGTGGGGCTCGAACCCACTATCTCCCGATTACTGGATACTGGCCGCACTTAAGCGACTGAGCTATCGAGCTCGGTCCGAACACTATGATGATGTATTATGCAGTACTCGTCCAGTCTATTGCTGCGGTATCGACAGACACGGATGCGATCATAATTACGCTGAAGGCTGAAACGAGATTCGTCAGAAAGAAATTCTCATTATTTTCATCCCTTCTCGCGTGATATTCTAAACACAAAACCTGTGACAAATGCCTCTGCTGTGCAGTCAGAGGTAGCCTACAAAGAAAACTCGACGCTGTAGACAACGTCTACAGCAGGGCCTCTCACACGCCCAACATCTCACTCGTGCAAATCGAGGCGCAAGAGCTCCGTGCACTCTGCATCGGTTCCACTCGGCTCGGCTCGGACCAACGCTTCGTCTCTGGGCTACTCGGCTAAGCTCGGCTCAACTCGGCTCGGATTTGGAGCGCTCCGGAGCAAGTGAGGAAGAGGGAGACAGGGGGAGCGAGCGAGACAGGCGTGGGGAAAGAGAGAGAGACACGCTATTGCTCCAAATCGGGGAGTGTGGGTCTGCACTCTGGGCAACCAAGCGAAGTCGTCTTTTGCTCCGCGCTCAGTGCATGCACCTGGTGCATGCACCCTGAGATGCCCTGGTCTACAGGTCTATTGGTTGATGTCCGGAACACAAGAATTCTAGAGTGAGTGTCCGTGGCGTTGTCGTACGATCCACAAGTGCCATGCGCGTAAGATATCACTAATGTGAAAGTGCGAGATCCTTCACGTCGTTCGTCTCTTCTGCATCCATGGGTTCTGCTTCTCCATCATTATTGCCGCATTCTATTCAATACAAGCACCGTTGTATCGGAAGAATAATCCACAAACACGATGCACTCCAATTTTCGCGTAATAAAAGTCGTCAAACGAGTGGTATGACTGCTGTATTCTTTAACATAGCATACTTAAAATAATCTATGCACACGGACGGCGAGCGAACATATGTATTCTTCCTAAAATGAGCCACCACATTTCATGCCAGTGTCCCCCAGGAATAATCTGCGTATTTCGCACACATCACATCGTTCGTATCTGTTCTTTCACTTAAATGCGCAGTCATTAGTTGATAAGGTACATTTCGATGAGTTTTTTGACTGCTTTGTTGATTCAAATATTAACGTTATTGCTGTAAGTGAGACATTTTTCAAGGGGTCCATTCCGGACTCAGAGATTAACATTCCTGGCTTTAATCTATATAGAAACGATAGATTGGGCAAGAGAGGAGGAGGGGTGGCTGTGTACGTGAGGAGCAATATAAAATGTAAAATAGTTCACACCTCCCCTGCAGAATATTGTCGTAAGCCAGAGTATATTTTCCTAGAACTTGAATTACCTATAGGTAAAGTATTATTTTCATGCATCTACCGTCCTCCCAAAATTGGTTTCATGGATTCGTTTGTAGAGGCGATGTATAATTACGTTTTTCATTATAAATATGTTATACTTGCAGGTGATATGAATGGGCATTTTGGATCAGGGTCCTCGGAAACTGTAGTAATCGATGATGCACTTGACTCATGCAATTTAACTAGAATACCATTTGATGACACATACCATACTGCATATTGTCATTCTAATCTCGATACCATAGCTTCAAATTGTAATGATACCCTTCTTAAATTTGGGCAGACCCCAGCGAGTGGATTTTCTGGACATGATATGCTATATGCTGTCTTCTCTATATCGACACCCAAATATGAAAGAAAATGGATCACATTTAGGGATTTCCGCAGTTTTAATCCTGAAGATTTTCGAAAAGACGTAATTTCCGCTCCCTGGTATGAAGTATTTTCTCAGCGTAATATCGATGATAAAGTCATCAAATTTAATAGTTTAATTTCCGCGTTGTACGACAAGCATGCCCCATTAAAACTAATTCGAGCCAAACACCCACCTAACCCGTGGATAACGTCTACAATAAAGAAATTAATCTCTGCGCGGGACAAGGCAAAAAGAAAGCACATCAAAACCAGGAAACCTGAAGACTTTGAAACCTTTCGCATCTTGCGTAATAAAACCAAACTCGCGATCCGTGATGCTAAGGTCAAACACATGCATTCTTTGTTCAGTAACAGAACAACTCCGTCTGCTCTCTGGGGAACTATAAAATCACTAGGTATTGCTAAGAAAAATTCGGAACATACTTCCTCATTCATATCTGCAGAATTGCAAAATGATTATTTCTTAAAGATCTCACCAGTGAACAATTCTCACAGAATATCCGAAATTATTCATAGTTACATGAACACAAACGAACCTCAACATGATCTCTTTCACTTTTCGTACATTTACCCAGAGGATATAGTCAAGGTATTTAAGAGCATGAATACCAAGGCTGTTGGACCAGATGGTATCTCACATCCCCTCCTAATGAACTGTTTGGGTATAATCACTCCGGTTATAGCTCACCTGTATAATTTCTGTTTACAATCAGGAGTATTTCCAGCTGTATGGAAAATGGCCAATATAAGACCTGTTCCTAAAGTTCCTTCTCCTCAAAAATTTGATGATTTCAGGCCAATCAGTATTTTGTCAATATTAGGTAAAGGATTAGAAAGGATTGTTTACCAACAACTCACTTCGTATTTAAATACTCATTCTATACTTAACACATTTCAGTCTGGTTTTCGAACAAGCCATAGCACTACGACGGCACTTCTCAAAGTCACCGATGATATCAAGTTTGCAATGGACAGAAAGGAACTAACGCTTCTGGTATTATTCGATTTAAGCAAGGCATTTGATAGAGTTCATCATGACCTCCTTCTGACTAAATTACGTACAATGGGCATATCTCTATCAGCTCTCTCTTGGTTTGAATCGTTCTTGAAAGGGAGATCTCAGCGTGTAGTATTTGACAAACAAAATTTTTCTAAGTGGTCTAGTGTGCATTCTGGCGTCCCTCAGGGTTCCGTGTTGGGTCCCGTTTTGTTTTCGCTGTATATAAACGATCTGCCTGGAGTTTTACGCTACACGAGACATCATATGTATGCCGATGATTTACAGATCTATTACCATTTTCCTGTGAATCGTGTTGTCGAAAGTATTAGTAAAATAAATCTAGATATAGAAAGACTACATCAATATACACTAAGTCATAATTTACTATTAAATGAAAACAAAACTTCAGCTATTTTTCTAGGATATCGAAGAAACTTATCAAATCTTTTCAACAGGGACATTCCTCCAGTAATTATAAACGGTTCTGTAGTCAAGTATCAGGAATGTGTTAAGAATTTAGGTATTCTAATGGATAACACTCTGTCCTGGACCTTTCATGCCAAGCACTTGGTCAAGAAAGTGTCTGGCATATTGCATCAGTTTCGACGAAACTTGCCGTATCTTCCTTTCTCGGTGAGAAAGATGCTGATCCATACTATGGTATTTCCTATTTTAGATTACGGCGCTGTAATTTACCGCGATATCTCTGAGAAATATAATAGCAAACTCCAACGTATTCAGAATGCCTGTGTTCGATTCGTCTTCAATATTCGTAAAGACTGTCACGTAACATCTTACTACAAAGCCGCAGAGTGGTTGAAACTCAGGGATAGACGATCATACTCAGCTGCTTGTTTACTTCTGAGAATTTTAAAATCTAATGCTCCCTTATATTTGACCAAGTCCTTTGTCCAGATGAGTCAAGTGCACGACCGGGACAATAGGTTTACAGCTAACACCCTTCAGGTTCCACAGCATCGTACGGTAAAGTGCAGTAAGTCGTTCATTGTCACTGCCTCTCAATTATACAACGATCTTAAACTATATGAAATTCAGTAAAGTAGTGTTGGAACTCAGAAAAAATATCTTAAATACCGCTACCTTTCCACTTATTAAGCCATGTAAATGAATTTTCACCAAATTAATTAAATAGTACGAAATATCATAATCCCCTAGATACATTTTAGATGCTCAGTTTTACTCTTAATTCATCCTCGGCTTTAAAATTCTTAGGTTTCTGTTTCGTCTTCTGTTCCTTGTTAGTATAGTGTATGTTTATGAAATGTTAAAGTAGATGTTTAGTTTTTAATCTTATTCTTATATCCTCTGTAGGAAAATGTATCTTACGCTTTTTATGTATTCTTTCATTAGATTTTGTATGTTAGGTGATACATTTAAGTTAAAGTGGCAGTTAGTTACAGCCAAAGGGACCTCTGGTCCTACATGTAATTAACTTTAAATAAATATATTTCTATTTCTATTCTTTCTTGTGTTGCGGTTTAAATTGCGGTCCGCATAATGGATAAATGACTGGTAGGATTTTTGGACGATTTGAACAGTAAATAAGACCAATAACTGTGCCTACTAGGAAGACTAATTCAGTAACTCACCAGAATGATAGCCCGCACCAAAGAGCCAGTTTCAATAAACTGACCATCTTATTCGCATAAATGGCAAGTTTTATAAGTCGATGCGCACAGTTAACGATTCACTGTTTCTTTGGATTTGAATTCCATTTCAGTACACCAAACCATCTATCTCACGAATCCTGGATCAGTGTACATCAGTGATGAAATACTGCATTGCTTATTCAGGACCTGTAACCAGTTCGGAGCGTACAATGACCACTTTACACTCATAAGAGTTCAATGGACATTTTATATTTTATCCGTATCAATATATATATATTCAACCTCTTCAGTTCTGAGAAGAAATCTGAAGCAATTTTCCTAAACGATCAATGGTATAGTACACGCCTGTTCAACATGTCGATCCTGATTGACCAGAGATCGCGCAATTTAGTCGAAATCAGAAGGACATCCCTGACTTCTGAACCGTTCGGGTGTCATGAAGTGCTATTTGTTATCGGCGCTATTTTCTGTTGCTGAACACTGGACACTAAAGCCTTTGTCAATGAACTGATGTACGCAGACCTTTAAAGATCGCATGGATAGACTGCGTCACTAACGAAGAGGTACAACGTCGTGCCGGGAAATCGTGAAAGAAATTCTAATCCCCACAAAGAGCAGGAAATCATCCTATCTCGGTCATATCTCCAGAAATTGTAAAATCAGTCTGATACAACATTGACGTGGACAGAGAATTTTATCCTGGGCGAAGAACCTCCAGCTGAGGTTTAATATCCACAATACGGCAACCCTGATATGGGAAACCGAAAACAGCAATACCGGGCGAGTGGCCGTGCGGTTAGGGGCGCGCAGCTGTGAGCTTGCATCGTTCGAACCGCACTGTCGACAGCCCTGGTTTTCCGTGGTTTCCCATTTTCACACCAGGCAAATACTGGGGCTGTACCTTAATTAAGGTCACGGCCGCTTCTTTCCCACTCCTAGGCCTTTCCTATCCCATCGTCGCCATAAGACTTATCTGTATCGGTGCGACGTAAAAACAAATTGTAAAACAATAGCAATAACTACTCCACTATGGTGACCAACCTACAGTGGAAGATGACCCAGACTGGCCCAAGAAGGCTGAACCCGATGGGATAGAAAATTTGGTGGAATGGAAGAAATGAAGTTAAGCATAAGAAGGGTATGTTCTCATTGCAGTGCTGACATATTTTATTACTAAATTTTGTTGTCAGTATTTCGTCACTAACATTTTATCTTGATATTTTTAGAGAGTTCAAATGCTCTAGGCGTATGCCCGGATTCTTGCACATCCTGTAGTCACAACGGTCTTCTCATTACTTTATTTAAAATTGTTTTCCTACTACTTAAGCTTACCCGAGCCCGCGCATGAATGGCTGTACTTCTGTCTTGGACAGAGACGAGATAAGCGCTGACAATGAGTGACAATGTGAACAATACGTCCTTGCATTATGCATGTACTCAGCGCCTCATTGTGGCGGGGCGACGTGTTGACAGGCGATCTCCACTTGCATAGTGAACACAGGCAACGTCTGGAGTACCTTCTAAGAATGGAATTCCCTACCTGACAGGGGTGGTAGACTGTTTAGTCTTCTCAGCTCGGAAAAAAACAAATGAGGGTGTAAATGTGCTTTTAAAAATAAATTGGTTAAAATAGAAATACCGTAACTTCTTCATTTAGTCTATTATGTCCCACCTCATTTCTTTATATCAGCACCGACATGCAATTATGTCTTCATCTCATGATGCCCTGAGTAGTTGTCACGGAACGTATTAGAACAGATATTCCTGACTTTCGAATCAGAAACAATATTCATCGTATTAAATACAGGTCATTTTTGTATGTTCACAAAAGAAGCACTGAAATCAAAGTAGATGACAAAATAAATAAAATGTTAGATCATAGATATTAGGAATTCAGTCCTTTTCTTTTTTCTTTTCTGCGTTTCAATGCACTGTGTTAAACCTAGTCAATTATAGGTAGACTTATGATTGAAACATTCTGGAATAATTTAATTCTAATACAAAAATACCTAACTTTTTATAGATGTCGGTGACCCCAAGAATTTGGCAGGAATTTATTATATTATATACTGTATATATTATATAAAATATTATTTCTTACCACTTGCTCGTTATTTTTCTGTTACATATTTTAGTGGATAGTAAGGGAATGCCCCCTCATAATTATTAATTAATCGCCATTTACTACCCAGTGTTACAAATATATATAAAAATAGATGTGTGTGTTGGTATATTTCACCTTGCAGCCCCAACTATCCACCGCAGACCACTGGTGTTCATGTGCGGTAGTAGCCTCGAGTCTCCTATCGTGCACTGTAGTTGTTGCATGTCGGTAGCTGTAGTGGTGTGGTAGATGTGGGGGTTGAAAGTGGCAGACTATATATAAAAATAGAGGCGTGTGTCCGTATATTTCACCTTGGATCCACAAATACCCACCGCAAACCACTGGTGTTTATGTGTGGTAGTAGCCTCGAGTCTTGCACCGAACACTATAGTGGTTGTATGTATGTAGCTGTGGTGGTGTGGTAACTCTGTAGGTTGACATTGGTCGACTATATATAAAAACAGACGTGTGTGTTTGTATATTTCACCTTGCAGCCAAAAGTACGAATCTCAAACCTCTGGTAATTGTGTCTGGCAGTAGCTTTGAGTCTCCCATCGTGCACTGTGGTGATTACGTGTCGGTAGCTGTAGTGGTGTGGCAGATATGGGGATTGAAATTGGCCGACTATATGTGCAAATGTACGCGTGTGTCCGTATATTTCATCTTGGAACCACAACTACCCACCGCAGACCACTGGTGTTTGTGTGCGGTAGTAACCTCGAGTCCCCCATCGTGCACTATACTGGTTGTGTGTCGCTAGCTGTGGTGGTATGGGAGATGTGGGGGTTGAAAGTGGCCGACTCTGTATATTTCGCCTTGCAGACACAACCATCAACTGTAGGCCACTGGTGTTTGTGTGTGGTATTAGCCTCCGTTCCTTCGTCATACACTATAGTGGTTGCGTGTTGGTAGCTGTGGTGGTGTGGGAGATGTGGGGGTTGGAAGTGTCTGACTTCGTCATTGAATGTATTCAAATTAGTGAGAATGTACTGGAAAGTTCGGAATAAGAATGTACTCTAGAAGGCTGTGGTGTGTAGTACTTGATTTTATATACCTTGTTTGAATCCATCTCGCAGGAATGTGGTGATCTCAGATCCATAACAGTTTGCTGCTTGAGTACATCTGTGAGTATTTTCTGTAATTATTGAATATACAGTAAAGAATATACTTACTGAAACAGCTCCTTAACAATATCATTGAGGCAGTAATCCTACAAAGAAAAAGGAGAATTGGTTTTCATACGAAGAATTTCCTTCATCTCAAATGATTTGTAATTTTGTTTCAAATCATTGCAGTTTCCAGTGAGATTATCTTATAGTACGATTATCAATAAGTCAAACGTTCCAGAATTGCAGAGTTAATTCGAAAGATTCCTTTTTCCCACATGGTCAGCTCTACGTTGCTTTCCCTCGTGTCGGACAAGCAGAAAATCTGTTTGCGCATGCGCCAGACAACAAGACATCAAATGCAGTTTATAAGAATAAAGAATGTATATTAATGAAATGACTTAGAAAGTAAGATATTTATGTACCATGAAAAAGAATAAATATAAAAGAAGAAACAGAAAAATAGTGGTAATTTAATGCACGTTTTCTGTACTACATAGAGAAAACCGCACGGATGTACCAAAAATCCCAGCTAGCGCGTTGTCTTCAGCTAGTATATATAGTCTATTATATATGTGTGTATATATAGCCTATAGACGTTTTTGTCCGTATATTTAACGTTGCAGCCAAAACCACCGCAGACCACTGATATTTGTGTGTAGTAGTAGCCTCGAGTTTCCCATCGTGCACTATGATGGTTGCGTGTCGGTTGCTGTGGTGATATTTAAGATGTGGGTATTGAAAATGGCCAACTATATATACAAATAGGCGTGTGTGTTCGTATATTTCACCTTGCAGCCACAACTACCCATCGCAATGCACTGGTGTCTGTGTGTGTTAATAGCCTCGAGTCTCCCATTGTGCACTATGGTGATTGCATGTCAGTAGCTGTGGTGGTGTGGGATATATGGGGGTTGAAAGTGGCCGACTACATTTATAAATAGACGTGTGTGTTCGTATATTTCACCTTGGAGCCACACCTACCCACCGCAGACCACTGATGCTTCTCTGTGGTAGTAACCTCGAGTCTGTCCGACTCGTTGGCTGAACGGTCAGCGTACCGGCCTTCGGTTCAGAGGGTCCCGGGTTCGATTCCCGGCCGGGTCGGGGATTTTAACCTTAATTGGTTAATTCCAATGGCACGGGGGCTGGGTGTATGTGTTGTCTTCATCATCATTTCATCCTCATCACGACGCGCAGGTCGCCTACGGGAGTCAAATAGAAAGACCTGCACCTGGCGAGCCGAACCCGTCCTGGGATATCCCGGCACTAAAAGGCATACGACATTTAATTTCATACCTCGAGTGTCACGCCGTGCACTATGGTGGTTTCGTTTCGGTAGCTATGGCGGTGAGATGGCTGTGGGGGGTTGAAAGCGGCCGACTATATAAAAAGACGTATGTGTCCGTACATTTCACCTTGCAGCCACAACTACCTATCGCAGAACACTGGTGTTTGTATCTGGTAGTAGGCGTGCGCTATACTAGCTCTGTATCGGTAGGTATGGTGGCGTGAGAGACGCGGCGACTGAAAATGGCTGACTATATATAAAAATAGACGCGTGTGTCCGTATATTTCACCTTGGTGCCACAAATACCTACCGCAGGCCACTGCTGTTTGTGTGTACTGTTAGCCCCGATTTTCCCGTCGTTCACTATAGTGGTTGCGTTTCTGTAGCTGTGGTGGTGTGCGAGATGTGGGGCTTGAAAGTGGCTGACTACGTCATTGAATGTATTAAAATAAGTGAGAATGTACTGGAGGGATCGGAGTGAGAATGTACTCTAGAAGGCTGTGATGTGTACTCCTTGGTTTTATAAATCTTTGATTCATCTGGCAGGAGTACGGTAAGCTCATAGCCATAACAGTTTGCTGCTTGAGTACATCTGTGGGTATTTTCTGTAATTATTGAATATACAGTGAAGCAGATACTTACTGAAACAGCTCCTTAACAATATCATAGAGGCAGTAATCCTAACCGGCAAAGAAAAAGGAAAATCGGTTTTCATACAAAGAATTCCATTTATTTCAAATGATTTGTCATTTTATTTCAAACGATTACAATTTCCAGTGAGATTAACTTATAGTATGAATATCAGCATGGCTCAGGGTCAAACATTCCACAATTGCGGAGTTAATTTGAAGGATTCCTGTTTCACACATGGTCAACTCTACGTTACTTTCTCCCATGTTGGACAAGCTCAAAATCTGTTTGTGCATGCGCCAGACAACAAGACATCAAATGTAGTGTATAAGAAGGTACTTTTATAAAATGACTTAGAAAGTAAAATATTTATGTACCCCGAAAAAATAATAAAAATAAGAGAAGAAACAGTAAAAGGGTGGTCTTTTAATGCACGTCTTCTGTATTATATAGATAAAACCGCACGGATATACAAAAAAAAGGACCCAGCGAAGCGCGTTGTCTTCAGCTAGTATGTTACATAAAAAGTTAAATGGTTACAACAATTAAAAGAGTATTGAATAGAATATGAAAAAGGTGAGATTATAGGTAGTAGTTTCAATAAATACAGTAGAGACAATGCACGACAGTCTACGAGATATCGAGGGACAGCGATTAGAGCTCTGTATAACGGAGTGACCTGGAGTTACTTATACTGTCATAAGAGCACGTGTATTTGTTTCTGAAGTTTTTGGCGTTATTTTGTGCGTTTGAATTAAGTTGACATAAGTAAATAGTAGGGTGTGTCATTCCTTTATATCTCCTCTCAATATGAGTGGAAGAATATGTGTTGTGTTTGGCTGCAATAACTATGAAGTGCTGAAAGATTCGCCGTTTTCTTCCATTTCCCTCTTGACAATAAAATGTAAGTAAATATTGTGTTCGCATATATATAATCTTCCAGTTAGAAAGAGATTTTTATAGTACTTCCTGAACTTCTGACCTGCGCGACCCATATTTTAATTGGCTTAAAATATAATTATTGTATTTTATTGTATAGTCCAGCAGTTACCTTCAATACCGATGTGTTGTTGTTGGTGTGATCTGTGTGTTTTGATTTAATTCAGGAAAATGCAAATGCATATGTGTGTGGCTGGTTGTTTTTCAAGTTGTATGTGTATGTTGGGTATTCAGTCCGAAGGCTGGTTGGATCCTCAACAGGTTCACCATCAGCTGTCATAGATGGCCTAGGTGTCACTGAAGAGGCGTACTAGAGAAATGAGGAGTGAGGTGGTTTCCCGTTGCTTTCCTCGTACCCCATTTGAAATGCCGTAATGCGTTGTCAAGCACTGAAGGAAATATGGGTGACTTAAGAAATGTACATATTTTTTTGAAACAATATGATGATGCAAATTTGGTTTACTCCAATATAACGGCAAGTCTTGCTTATAGGGAAATTTTGAATGTTTTTGAGGCTAAATTTATAGATTTTCTTTCTCTGAGTAGGCTTCAAGTTAAGAGAAAAATTGTCCAGCTCTTAAATGCTATTTCATTGAATCATGTGTGTAAGGAATGTGCAGATATTTTTATTAACAAGTGCCCTAATGTGATGATACAATGGTTTTTAAATGAGAAAAAAGACAAATCTAGCCGTGAAAGTTCAGGCAGATATGCTAAAGCTAAAAAAGTAATGCATAAATGAAAGATCAAGCCCTTTCACAGTAGTCCATTTCACAACTTGATTATATGTCTAATTTCAGTATTTAAATAATAACCTCTTAAATAATTCTTCGAACGGGGTCCACTCAGCCTCGAGAGGTCAAATGAGTAGAGGTGGGTTCGATTCCCTCCTCGGCCATCCCAGAAGTGGTTTTCCGTGTTTATCCACTTCTCCTCCACGGCTGCTCCCTTCCCCCTTCCTTGTCTATCCCTTCCAATCTTCCCATCCTCCCCACCAAGGCCAGTGTTCAGTATAGCAGATGAGGCCGCAGATGAGGTCATTCTCCCCGGCTGTATCCTCCGACCCAATGCCTCACGCTCCAGAACACTGCCCTTGAGGCGGTAGAAGTGTGATCCCTCGCTGAGTCCGAGGTAAAAACTATCCCTGGAGAGTAAACAAATTAAGAATGAAGGGAAGAAATAATTCTTCATTCATTTATCCAGAATTGCTTTAGCAACTTTGAAGTTAATATCTTAATAACACTTTCTTTCTAGACGTAATTTATTTACCAATTTCCGTATATGCATTTCCGGTGATATTAGAATTTAGCGCGAATTTCCAGGTCACGCCACTAGGAGCGCCACTTGCGAACTGTCTCCCATTTTAACATGGCTAAATCCGGAAGTGTCGCATATTGTCTCTACTGTATTTGGTTTTAATGAAAAACAAATGATTGTAACATAATTGCTGAAATGTTGATCGTTAAAAACAGTCTTTAGCGGGAAGTCTTTCTGTTTCAATATTTTTGTCCTTTGGTGAGGTTCAGGTGGTATCTGTATACCGTTGGCTTAGTTGTTGTGTTCCGATATGAGCTGATATACATAAGCATTGTTGAAGTTTAACCGTTTGGTATTTAGTCTGTAAAATGGATAATACAAATCGAATTAAGGTTGAAAAATGGTGACTAACAGAAACTTTCACCATACTTTTAAAAAAAACTTTTTAACTAACAATTCATTTTGTGTGTGTTCCTATGCTTTAATTCATTATTCATGCCTTACTGAGGATGACCCAATGCTGGGTCGAAACATGGCTATATATGTGTGTGAAGTTTCGCCTTAATTGGATTTAAAATATATAGTCATTAGGAGGATTAAAATAGTTTTGTACAATTTTGTAAGAAGTTCAACCGTCGAAACGGATTTTACATGCGATTCATAGTCTGTAATAAATCTGCATGTGGCAGACAGACTTGAGAACCATGGCGAGGAAACACAAACACGCCGTGGGTTTCACCTGGTGTTACCGTAGCGTACTTGGTATGGTGCGAACCTGTCGGCTCGGAGGTCCGTGTTCAAATCCGACACCTGGTGAACGTTCTTCTCTCGATTGGTGCTCTCAAACCAGTCTTAAGCCACGTGCATACAGTATTTAGCAACAGCGCATCGCAAACTTCATTTGAATTCATCCGCGAAGCGATGTAGCTGGCTGACTTTCGCAAGTGATAAAATGACATCAGAGTGAGACATCGCATTATATTTTTCCAATTATTTATCAGAAAACGATTTTCCCTGAGCAGGCTTAGAGTATGAAAATATGACTTGCTGTGCTACACTATAAATATCTGATGGATATAATAACATAAAAAAATGCCAGTGTAGATTTTCGTTTTTGCTCTAAAAATAATAAATCACTAACCTCCTAGTTGTGTCAAACTCACCCCTAACTAGGCAAAGAAAGGATATGCAGTATCGCAAACTGAGCAAACGGAGCAGTGCCGCCCGTGACCTGTGGAACCTTCGCAGGTAAACATCGTGTATTAACTTGGAATCCAATTACCTTACTGCTCCCGTAAACCCATAAATACGCTAAGTGACGCTGCAGAAAAGAAGTGAAGGCTCGTGTAACCCATATTATTAGAGTAACTTAAATGTAAACGGATAAGCCAGACTAATTTATTCCTTCCACAACAGAAGCAATTACTGTTTATTACCCGCTGTTAGGGTAGAAATACAGCTGTAAAATAACATAAAGGAGCATAGAAATAAACCCGTATGAAACGATGGAAAGGTATTACATTTCATGTACCTATAGTGTTGGCTAACGCATGAATAGGATCTGGATGTAGGAATCAAAACCAGGTTAAAATAGCACGCAAAGCTCGTAGAATTACGTGAATACTCATATCGTGCTCACAGGCACTGGACATTTTCTTTTCTACGACCACAACAACTGAAATGAGACGTTTCATTTCGAAGTTCCCAAATCATTTTTCAGGAATCGAACCATGTCCGCGTTGGTGAGAAATCTGTAGGTATATCTCTCGGGCCCCAGAATTAGCAATGCAAGCTTTATATTTCTGAAATTAAATGTATTGTGCGCAAACCGTGATTTCCGATCCGAAACTAGTCGGTGTTATGTGATACGGGTGTTACTTTACAGTGTCGAAGGTAGGACACTATAGGCCTCGTCAATGAATCGTCACCAACGAGGAAGTACTCTGGAGAGCCGGTAAATCATATGAAGTCTTAATCCTTTTAAAACGCAGGATTTCGGTCACATCTTCCGAAATAATAATAATTTCGTGTGGCTATTTCTAGTCGAGTGCTGCTCTTGTAAGCCAGACCCTCCGGTGAGGGTGGGCGGCATCTGCCATGTGTGGGTAACTGCGTGTTATTGTGGTCGAGGATAGTGTTATGTGTGGTTTGTGAGTTGTGAGTTGCAGGGATGTTGGGGACATCATAAACAGCCCCCGAGCCATTGGAATTAACCAATGAAAGTTAAAATCCCCGACCCAGTCGGGAATCGAACCCGGGACCCTCTGACCCGAAGGCCAGTACGCTGACCATTAAGCCAGCGAGTCGGACATCTTCCGAAATGATAAATCCTGATACAATGATACAATGATAGAATGATAGAATTAGCCTGTGTAGGCCTATGAATGTATAACCACCCCTTAATGCCGTTTTCCTGATATGGGGGCGAGGATGAGATGAGATTAATTATATGGCAAGTTTTTACGGCCAGATGCCCTTCCTGACACCAACCTGAGTTGAGGTCCTAATGAGGATGAAATGAATGATGGTGAATTAATTATTTCTAGCCTGGTGCAGCCCTTGTAAGGCAGGCATTCCGATGAATGTGAGAGGCATCTGTCATGAATATGAAACTGCGTGTTAATATATTGGAGGACAGTGTTGTGTCTGTTGTAGATGCAAGGGTTATGGAAACATTACAAACACCCAATACTCGGGCCAAGGGTATTAACACTTTTACGATTAAAATCTCCGACCCGGATGGGAATCAAACAAAGGATCCTTTGAACCTAAGTCAACTTTAATGACCATTCAGCCAAGGAGTCGGATATGGTGAATAAAGTTGGGTAAGGATGTGGAAGGAATTGGCTCTGACTCGGAATTTGCCTAGAAGTGAAAATGGGAGACATATATACCGGTATATATCTTTAATGCCCACCCTAGTATACACCATCGGCTTACAAGCAATAAAGACAGAGCGAAACAAAAACAAACAAACAATAGCTACTACATCTCTCTTAAAACTACCAACTACATTAGTACCTCTACATCTACTCAGTACCATCCCACACGTACGCGGATAGCCAGCACACATGCAGGACACTACCGCACTACAAACTACCCTAATCACCTAATCCTGCCCACCACCTTAAAAAAATTTGTAGACTGGTCGCTGCACCAGCCCCGGTATGGAACACACGCCCACCAACCCGATTGACGCAGCCACCAGCCTCGCCACGTGAGAACTGATATCATATCTCACCGAGACTCGCTGACACTGTGTTCCTTCCCTACTACAGGTGACATGCCACCTTGGCTGAAACCAGACCCAACAGGTGGCCTGCCACACACTTCCGCTATGTACGTCACATATACTCTTGTCCATTGTCAGCGCACTACCTTCCCTCTCCTATTTCCTCGCGTGCAGACATGCTCAAGCCTACTTTCTTTGGGATGGGTCTAGTCCCCACCCCTCCCTTTTCCCTTGATACGTCACCCTCTCCTCTCTCACACTACCCCCGCTCACTACATCTCACCTTATTAAACTTAAGACTTAAACATACTACTCCCGCTCACTACTTTTCACCTTATTACGCTTAAGACTTAAACATCAGCTAACAACCATTTTATATCCCTCATCAACGCACCTAAAAGAATTAACTTTTTTTTCACACCTCACTTACACACGGACAAACCGTTTTCATTTCAAGTCCATTAGTTCACTCAGTCTTCTCTATCTACAGCACCACACTCATACACATCAAACCGTTAGACTTATCCCAGTTCTCAACATCAACAATCCAACCTTTTACAACCCTCATTAAGGCACCAAAAACAATGGGTGTTTTTTTTTTTTTTTTTACTCTGACCTACTTTCATAGTTTCCATTCTTCCCACATTTTCTCCTTAACTACAGTCCCTCTTAATCTACCTTAATTACTGTTACATACACCTTCTTTATCCTCTCTCCTCACACAAATACATTTGTACAATCCAAATATTTCCTCACGCCTAATTTACACACAAACCGACAGTTATCCATTCCAAGTCCATTAGTTCACTCAGACTTCTCACTACTTTTTTGATTATTTTTTTAATACTAGCTTCCAGCTAAGCGTCATTTCAACCATCATCGATAATCTTAAACTATATACCAACCTTTTAAATTTACACTACCCTCAGAGCCTACTCAACCTCTCATCTTCTCAACTCCTACGTAATTTTCTCAGGCTTTCCTTTGTTACCAACTCTTCTCATAAACACATCTACTCTCGTATTCCTCAAGTCTTAAATCTGCTATACCCTCCCATTTTACTACTCCTCGATTTACTTCCCAACAATTTGCCCCAGGCGGATCACCTTTCCACAGGGCAAAGTGCTCATTCCCCCTTTCCCTAACACTACAGCCCCCTCTTCTGTATCATGGTCACCATGATACCCTTGCCGCATCTGCTCAGGGCGGAAATCCATTCCTCTGAGCAGAATGCCCTCCCCCTTAATCCCTCGGCATGAACCACATTATCTACACAACCCTTGTTATACCCTCAGTTTCTTTATAAATCTAGCTCTGGCCACATTTAAGAATTTCGCTACATTCGTTCCTTTCTCCAACTCTCTACATAATCAAGATGTCATCTTATAACTTTCCCCTACCTCATCTAGCTCCTTCTTACTTAGCAGTTTAATATTTATCTCCTCCAAAGCTCGGCATTGATTGAAAATATGCAGGTCCTCCCACCTCTCTCCACATAACACACATCTATCCTTATTCTCGCTAGCTACCCATCCCTTGTTCCTCAGAATTCCCAATACCCATCAATACAAACCTCTCTTATCCCTTCTATCCTCAAACTCAGTTTTAGGGTTTATTACTTCCACCAATTTATTTATTACTGATAAAGAGACTCTCTCTACATTCCCTTATTAAACTCTGTATTTCAATATCAAGTAGTCTTCCCTTTATCCTTTCCCATACCCATTTATTCCTACCTCCCCAAAATATATCCATATACCCCCAATCCAATCTGTTGTAACCATTTTTTGCACTTATTCACCCAGTAACCTTCATTCGTCATACCTTTCTGAAAACTAAGCGTTTCTTGTACTAATACCCCACCCTTCCCTTCCTCCAATCTAATCCGATACTTGAACACCCTCTTAGCTATTTCAACCTCCATCGATTCTTTACAAACTAATCTGGCACCGACATTGGCTGTACATTTCGGGAGGCCCATCATGATCTTACTAAATTTCGCCACCACCTGGTTTAGTTCACCCCTAACCTCCTCCGTTCCCCATACTTCCAACCCAAATAGCATTTCGCCCATTACCAGTGATTTAAACACCGTTTTCTGAATTTCGTAATTAACATCTGGAAATTTCTTTTCTAATACCCCCACTGCTGCAAGTGCACATCTTTCTGTAAATTTAGCCATCCTACACTGGTCTTTCCAAGAACCATTCTTACTAATTATTACACCTAGATACTCAATTTTATCCCCTGGTCTAATTTCTTCCTGATCAAGCCTCCAGACTTCCTTTTCCTACACACCATTATCTGAGTCTTTCTTACATTTACTCTGAGAGACCACTTCCTAGTATACTCAACTACCTTGTCCAACCCTTTTTGCAACCCACTTGCCGTCAAAGCCAAAATCAATAGGTCATCCGCGAATAGCAACCCTGGAATCTCCATTTTCCCTATCCAAGGTTATTGCCATGCCTCTCCTCCATGGCCCTCTAAAATATTATTTATAAATAATATAAATGATATTGGGATAGCTTACACCCCTATCTCACCCCGCTCTTCGATTCAAAACACTTACTCATCCTTCCATCCTGCAATTTAATCATCACAAACACTTCCTCATTTATTGTTTCTATTGCCACCCTCATTTTCTTCGACATGCCAACCTCCCTTAATCTCAAAAATAGCGCCTCCCCACTGACCGTATCGAAGGATTTTTCTAAGTCGATCGCTGCTACGTATAATTTGCGCCCTGCTATCCTCACATACTTTGTAATCAAGGTGTCCAGAATCCAAACATTATCAATTGTGTTCCTTCCTTTCCTAAATCCATTTTGAAACTCAGATATCCTGCCATACTGTTCCGCCCACTTTGTTATCCTATTCGCCAAAACCCCTGTGTACACCTTCGACAACGCGTCTAGGAGTGTAATTCCTCTATAGTTGTTAGGGTCGCTACTAGTCCCTTTATTTTTATAAATGGGGCATAATACACCCTTCCTCCATTCCCTCGGAAATGTCTCCGTATCCAGCAACCTATTAAAGTATTTCAAAATCCCTCTCAACATCGGTTCATTTGCCCCAACCTCCTTCCACACACTATTGGAAATACCGTTCACACCTCCTGCAGCCTTGGGTCTAACATTTCTTAATACTCGCATTACCTCCTGCCCTGTTATCTCCTCATCCAATATTGGAATTCCAACTTCCAATTCCCTTCTTACATATGACTTGTCTATTTCTCTACCCAAATTCCCCTCCCCTTCTAAAAGCCTTTTAAAATGCCTAAGCCACTCGTTTTCTCCTATTTTATTCCCCTTCCCCACCGGTTTCGTTCTTCAAATCGTGTTTATTTATTCCCATATCCTCTCAAATTTCTTCTCTCTACAATGTCTATTTATTTTTTCAGCTTCCTCCTCCTTTCATCCTCTTTGCTTCTCGTTCAATATCTCCTTATATTCCCTTCTCAATTTACAATATTCCTTCCTTTTTTCTTGCTCCCCCTCCTTCCTAAACTCCGCTAGGGCTCTCATTACAACCTCAAGTTCTCTCCTGGAGTCTTCATCAAACCATTAATTCATTTTGTTCTTTTTTCCCTCTAGCCTTCTCACTTTCTCCCCCATCCTCCATACAGGGAGTTCTATTAATTTTAACACGCTTTCCATATCATTTCCATCTGCCGCCCTTTCAATTCCTACCGTTAATATATCTCCCTCCTCTTTCAAATCCCGTCTAAATTTCTCTTTTGCATTATCATCCCATACATCCTTCCATCCTCCATTCCTATATATCTCCCTACTTTCCAACCAAAGTTCTCAATTTTATTTTGATAGGCATATGTTCCGTTAACCGACATTCTAACACCTCAAAACTTATTATTCTCCTTAACGCTATCTCTGAGCTTATTCCTATATCCACTACACTCCCTCCATATGTTGTAATATACGTCAAACCTCCCAGACTATCCCCCTTCATCCACCCATTTAAAATAAATAAATGTTCTATAACACATAACTCCAAAAGCCTTTCTCCATAATTATTTACACCATTATCCTTACTCCTTCTTTGCAGCCCCCTGCCTACTTTTACTTCTTTTCCGTACACTGGTACCCTATTGCTCACTCTTTCATTTCAATCCCCCAATAAAATCATCCCATCTTCTACATACAGCCCTTTAATTATATTTATTTCTTCAATCAGTTCGTCAAAAATGTTTATTTGCATAAACTGAATCACTCGGATGGTTATAAAGCAGGGCCAGACAAATTGATTCCTCTGCCCCCTTACCCATTTTTACTCTCAGCCACACTACCCCCTCTACCCTACTCTATAACATCTCCACCCATTCAGCTATCTCATTTCTTATTGAGAACTACCATGCCCCCTGGGTTTCAGCCCCTCCTTCCTATTATTTTTTTCTTAACACGTTGACTACCCTATAACCGTCCCATGTAATTTCAACCCCTTTCTCTAACCACGTCTCCACTAGAGCAATTATCTCAAAATCTTTAACTGAATCAACAATTTCCCTATTCCCTAACTTCCTCATCAACCCTGCAATATTCAACACCCCTAACACCATCTCTTGTTATTTATTTCCTCCCCCTCCTTATCTATACTTCTGCGTTTCACCACTTTCCCCCTTACTTCTCGTAATTCTTCCTTGTGGTTCCTCCCCATCCCTCTCCTCTTCTCTCCCTTTCTTCTCCCCCCCCCCAATCCTTCCCCTTTTCCGTGCCAGAGCCTTTTTTCCTCCCCATACATATTTTAAACATAACGCTCTCTCCTTATTCAACGCCTGATTTCTCTCCAAGTTTCTTTCTGCATTTCTCTTATTCGGGGAAGTTAAGTCGCTACCCTGACTTATTATCCCTCTCATAACCTCTTCACTACCTGTACTCACTTCACTTCGTTCTAGTGCCTTATTTGTTGATCCACTCATTCCTGGGTTGTTCTGACTTTCCAAGGTCTCTGCTAATCTCACCACCTGACCGCCGATACCGCAGTCCCGTCTTCTCTCTTCCTTGTCCCCACTGATGTCTCCCTGCTCTCGATTTCTGCAATTCATTTCCTCTTCACATTTTTCCATCCTCAGCAGTTCCTCCTGTGACCACGATCGGGACCAATTCCTGCCTGAAGTCACCAGACACCTCCCCACACTCTTGGCTCGCAATCCCTGCGCTCTAGCCCACCACACATGCCGCTTAAGGATATCCAGCCGCATCCTGTCTTCTTTCTCAGTCTCAGCCTTCAAATAAATGTTGGATCCTTTCAAATTTCCAGCATTCCTCATAATTATATCTGCCATCGGGGTTGAAATTAATCTTAACTTCTCCGGCCTATGTCCCTTGTTCCTTCCTACTCCATATAACTCATCTATATCCACTTCAGAAAAGTTTATCTTCATTTTGTTCGAAACTATGTCCACCACTTCCAATACTAACTCCACTTTAGATTCTGTTCCTTCCTCTGGTACACCATACACAAACACATTTTTTTCTTGCTGATTCGTTCCTCGCTAGCCTTACTTCCCTCTTCACTGCTGTCAACTCCTCCTCCAGTACCAACATCTTCTTCTTCAAGCTCCCTACCTCATCTTATATCTCCGCTAATTTGTCATTCATCCCTCCAATTTCTTCTTTTATAAAATGCATTAAGTCCTTCATCTCCTTCATTTGGGTTGCCTGGTGTTCCTGCACCATCCCCTTTATTTCTTCTCCTTTGGTCGCTTCCTTCACCACTTTCTTGATCTATTCAAGTTCCTCCCAACCGAACGGTCCCTGATTTGGAACCGGGTTCTTTTCTGTACCTTCTACCACCAGCAACATCGCAATAACCGTCGCACACAACATAATCTCCAACAGTCCTTTATAACCACTAATTTCTCTTCCTCTCTCTGCTCCACCTTTCTTCCAACACCACCTTGCACCTTGCCATCTTCCAATTATTAGCCTGTATTGCTGTAACGTTACTCCCATCTTGCACTCCTCAGCTCACTCACACGTCCGCACTTTCCGATGTCTCGCTCGTGACTGAAAATGGGAGACCACAGATAACTATTATCAGGGCAGCCGACGGTAGGCCTCGAACCCCCTCATCTCCCATGTGTGCGCGAGTACTTTGCTCGATCTATTACCATTACATAACAGAGAAAGTGGGTAAAGCACCTAGAAAGCAATGTCACAGGAACAAAATATATTGCTCATAGTCA
Organism: Anabrus simplex; assembly: GCF_040414725.1. Taxonomy (NCBI): domain Eukaryota; kingdom Metazoa; phylum Arthropoda; class Insecta; order Orthoptera; family Tettigoniidae; genus Anabrus; species Anabrus simplex. The sequence goes on from NC_090267.1 coordinate 177,202,819, forward strand.
AAATATGTGTTAACGTGATCTTAATGACGTATGGGTGACATAACGGGAGCAGAAGAAATGCAGGATTCTTCGTATCACACAAGAGAAGAGAAGATGACAAGACACTAGCACTAAGGACCTGGTTAATGCTGACTATATGGAAACGACAACGCCCATAATTTCAGCATTTGAGCCGTCTGTATGAGATCGTTCAGCGGGTCAGTTAGGCTGTATGTTCGAAAAAATTTAACTGAAAAAGACATTAGGTATGTTTTTCTTATATAGGGTAAGAATATCAAATATCCAATAAACCTCACCAAACCCCAAAATTACCTGGCTTCCAGTATTAAAGGAAGGCAGTAAGGGATTACTGCAACAATGCCGGGGTTAGTACAACTATTTACAGAAACATAAGAGCCTGAATAACACAATATCTTCTTATTTCCGGTCAAATAACAGAGACTCCCTCCTCTGCGAACCATGTGACCTTGCCGCGGTGGGGAGGCTTGCGTGTCCCAGTGATGCAGATAGCCGAGCCGCAGGTGCAACCATATCGGATGGGTATCTGTTGAGAGACCAGACTAACGAATGGTTCATCGAAAGGGGGGTAGCAGCCTTTCGGTAGTTGCAAGGGCGGCAGTCTATATGATTGACTGATACGGCCTTGTAATAATACTCAACATGGCTTAGCTGTGTTGATACTGCTACACGGCTAAAAGCAGCGGGAAACTACAGCCGTAACTAACTCCCGAGGACATGCAGCTCTCTCTGTATGAATGATGTACTGATGATGGCTTCCTCCCGGGTAAAATATTCCGGAGGTAAACCAGTCCCCCCTTCGGATCTCCAGGTGGGGACTACACGAGAGGGGGCGATGTAGTTGGTATAAGTTGGTATAAGTGAAGTACGTTGGCAGGAAGAACAAGATTTTTGGTCAGGCGACTACCGAATTATCAACACAAAATCAAACAGGGAAACTGCAGGAGTTGGTTTAATAATGAATAAGAAAATAGGGCAGCGGGTAAGCTACTACGACCAGAATAGTGAAAGAATTATTGTCGTCAAGATAGACACCAAACCAATGCCCACTACAATAGTGCAGGTCTATATGCCCACTAGTTCAGCGAATGATGAAGAAATCGAAAGAACATACGAGGAGATAGAAGATTTAATACAATATGTAAAAGGTGACGAGAATCTAATTGTGGTGGGAGACTGGAATGCAGTGGTAGGCCAAGGAAGAGAAGGTAATACAGCAGGAGAATTTGGATTGGGACAAAGGAACGAAAGAGGAAGTCGCCTGGTTGAATTCTGTACTGATCATAATTTAGTCCTTGCCAATACTTGGTTCAAACACCACAAACGACGGCTGTATACGTGGACAAGATCTGGAGACACTGGAATGTATCAAATAGACTTCATAATGATTAGGCAGAGATTCATAAACCAGGTGTTGGGTTGCAAAACTTTCCCAGGAGAACACGTGGACTCTGACCACAACTTGTTGGTCATGAAATGCCATCTGAAGTTGAAGAAATTGAATAAAGTAAAGAATGTAAAAAGATGGGATTTAGAAACGTTGAAAGAAAAGAGTGTGAGGGATTGTTTCAAGGAACATGTTGCACAAGGACTAAATGAAAAGGCTGAGGGAAACACTATAAG